>NW_027207227.1:0-359409 GCF_963455315.2 Globicephala melas
AGTGCAGATTTCCTTTGCAAGCTTGCTTGGTTGGCCAAAAAGGGCGTATGCGTTTTTTCCTGAATATATTCAGGAAAAAACGCATACGCCCTTTTTGGCCAAGTGCATCATTGTGGACGTTCTGCCTCTTTTCCTATGCTTTCAATGCAATTCCAGTCTACCTCCTGAAATCGGTTTCCTGCAATTCTGCCCCGCATTCAAGTCCTCTTGGCAGCCTTACTTCCGTATATTTTTGGACGATAGCTGTCATTTATAACTCTGCAGGTTTGTGAATTACAGTGCCCCTGAGCTCCTTTCTTCAACTCGCTTTCTTGTGAGCTGGCCGCAACAGCGCCGGATGGCTTCAGGCCCTAATCTGGTTCCGGCACGGCACGCTGAGCCTTTGGTTAATTCCTCTTCCTGGTGGGAAATGAGAGTTAAATTTGCCCGTCCAGACACCTCCAGCTAGTCTCTCATTGGTTCTCCCTATTCCTGTTCATCTTCCGCAGAAATTGCAAACTGGGCCAAACAGGTGGTTAAAGGCGCTGACTCTCCAAGTGGGGAGAGTGTTAGTAAAGCGTCTGGAATGTTGCTCCCGAGTACCAGGGGAGGAAAACTGAGACATATTTGAACACGTCTCCCGTTCACACGGTTGATCATACTCTGGGTTCCACATGCATGTTTTAGCTGAAGGAAGAATACCTTAAACCTTGGTAGTTGAAACCCGTGGAATGGGTACCATGCAATATGACTTCAAAGGGTCTTCATTTGCTCACCGAACCTCTCCAATCCTATCACTGCTGCGTTTATGCCCCTGTACACATGCTTGATTCTCTTTCGGAGACATAGCAATCCATAGGTTTTAAGATACTTACTAGTCAGGTACATTCTTAGGCGTTTAATATGCGGTGTTGAGTCCATTTTGTTGAGCAAGGAGTAGCTCTTGTCTATTCCATATTTGGCTTAAGGAACTTTATCTGTGCTCATTTCAATCTCTGGTTTTATGCAGCACCCCAACTCACCTTTCCCCTTAAGCAAGCATAAGTTGGTTTTCTAAATGTGAGACCCTGTTCTGTATTGGAATTCAGTTCCTGTGTAGCCAAGTTTACATTCCGTGTATTACTGATATCTTATGATGTTTCTTTTTCTGTGTGACTTATTTCAGTTAGAATCATCATACCTGAATCCACTCATTGTGCTGCTACGGGCCTGATGACATAGATTTCATTGCTGAGTGATATTGCTTTGTAAGTAAATACCACAACTTCTTTATCCATTTTTCACTTTCTGCGATGTTGAACTTGTACGGTAAACGAGGTTCTTGTAAACAGAGGCGTCCCAAATTTTGGGGTGGCTGTGTCTTTTTGATTTTAATTTCCCTAAGCTATAGGACCATAAGTGAAAGTGCCCTAGGCTCTGTTGCTTTGTTTCTTAGATGTTTCAGGAAATACCATACACTTCTCCCGAGTGGCTGTTGGCAATTTACATCCCGCCCATCAGCATAACAAGGCTCCCAGTTCTCCATGGCCTGTCCTGCCTTTCTGGATTTTACACTTTTTTCCGATGGCCCTTTTGACCGGGGGGAAGTGAGACTTCATTGTAGTGCAGATTTCCTTTGCAAGTTTGCTTGGTTGGCCAAAAAGGGCGTATGCGTTTTTTCCTGAATATATTCAGGAAAAAACGCATACGCCCTTTTTGGCCAAGTGCATCATTGTGGACGTTCTGCCTCTTTTCCTATGCTTTCAATGCAATTCCAGTCTACCTCCTGAAATCGGTTTCCTGCAATTCTGCCCCGCTTTCAAGTCCTCTTGGCAGCCTTACTTCAGTATATTTTTGTACGATAGCTGTCATTTATAACTCTGCAGGTTTGTGAATTACAGTGCCCCTGAGCTCCTTTCTTCAACTCGCTTTCTTGTGACCTGGCCGCAACACCGCAGGATGGCTTCAGGCCCTAATCTGGTTCCGGCACGGCACGCTGAGCCTCTGGTTAATTCCTCTTCCTGGTGGGAAACGAGAGTTAAATTTGCCCGTCCAGACACCTCCAGCTAGTCTCTCATTGGTTCTCCCTATTCCTGTTCATCATCCGCAGAAATTGCAAACTGGGCCAAACAGGAGGTTAAAGGCGCTGACTCTCCAAGTGGGGAGAGTGTTAGTAAAGCGTCTGGAATGTTGCACCCGAGTACCAGGGGAGGAAACCTGAGACATATTTGAACACGTCTCCCGTTCACACGGTTGATCATACTCTGGGTTCCACATGCATGTTATAGCTGAAGGAAGAATACCTTAAACCTGGGTAGTTGGGACCCGTGGAATGGGTACCATGCAATATGACTTCAAAGGGTCTTCATTTGCTCACTGAAACTCTCCAATCCTATCACTGCTGCGTTTATGCCCCTGTACACATGCTTGATTCTCTTCCGGAGACATAGCAATCCATAGGTTTTAAGATACTTAAGAGTCAGGTACATTCTTAGGCGTTTAATATGCGGTGTTGAGTCCATTTCGTTGAGCAATGAGTAGCTCTTGTCTATTCCGTATTTGGCTTAAGGAACTCTATCTGTGCTCATTTCAATCTCTGGTTTTATGCAGCACCCCAACTCACCTTTACCCTTAAGCAAGCATAAGTTGGTTTTCTAAATTTGAGACCCTGTTCTGTTTTGGAATTCAGTTCCTGTGTAGCCCAGTTTACATTCCGTGTATTACTGATATCTTATGATGTTTCCTTTTCTGTGTGACTTATTTCAGTTAGAATCATCGTACCTGAATCCACTCATTATGTTGCTACGGGCCTGATGACATAGATTTCATTGCTGAGTGATACTGCATTGTACGTAAGTACCACAAGTTCTTTATCCATTTTTCACTTTCTGTGATATTGAACTTGTACGGTAAACGAGGTTCTTGTAAACAGAGGCGTCCTAAACTTTGGGGTGGCTGTGTCTTTTTGATTTTAATTTCCCTAAGCTATAGGACCATAAGTGGAAGTGCCCTAGGCTCTGTTGCTTTGTTTCTTAGATGTTTCAGGAAACACCATACACTTCTCCCGAGTGGCTGTTGGCAATTTACATCCCGCCCATCAGCATAACAAGGCTCCCAGTTCTCCATGGCCTGTCCTGCCTTTCTGGATTTTACACTTTTTTCAGATGGCCCTTTTGACCGGGGGGAAGTGAGACTTCATTGTAGTGCAGATTTCCTTTGCAAGTTTGCTTGGTTGGCCAAAAAGGGTGTATGCGTTTTTTCCTGAATATATTCAGGAAATAACGCATACGCCCTCTTTGGCCAAGTGCATCATTGTGGACGTTCTGCCTCTTTTCCTATGCTTTTAATGCAATTCCAGTCTACCTCCTGAAATCGGTTTCCTGCAATTCTGCCCCGCTTTCAAGTCCTCTTGGCAGCCTTACTTCAGTATATTTTTGTACGATAGCTGTCATTTATAACTCTGCAGTTTTGTGAATTACAGTGCCCCTGAGCTCCTTTCTTCAACTCGCTTTCTTGTGACCTGGCCGCAACACCGCAGGATGGCTTCAGGCTCTAATCTGGTTCCGGCACGGTACACTGAGCCTTTGGTTCTTTCCTCTTCCTGGTGGGAAATGGGAGTTAAATTTGCCCGTCCAGACACCTCCAGCTAGTCTCTCATTGGTTCTCGCTATTCCTGTTCATCTTCCGCAGAAATTGCAAACTGGGCCAAACAGGAGGTTAAAGGGACTGACTCTCCAAGTCGGGAGAGTGTTAGTAAAGCGTCTGGAATGTTGCACCCGAGTACCAGGGTACGAAAACTGAGACATATTTGAACACGTCTCCCGATCACATGGTTGATCATACTCTAGGTTCCACATGCATGTTTTAGCTGAAGGAAGAATACCTTCAACCTGGGTAGTTGAAACCCGTGGAATGGGTACCATGCAATATGACTTCAAAGGGTCTTCATTTGCTCACCGAACCTCTCCAATCCTATCACTGCTGCGTTTATGTCCCTGTACACATGCTTGATTCTCTTTCGGAGACATAGCAATCCATAGGTTTTAAGATACTTAAGAGTCAGGTACATTCTTAGGCGTTTAATATGCGGTGTTGAGTCCATTTCGTTGAGCAAGGAGTAGCTCTTGTCTATTCCATATTTGGCTTAAGGAACTTTATCTGTGCTCATTTCAATCTCTGGTTTTATGCAGCACCCCAACTCACCTTTACCCTTAAACAAGCATAAGTTGGTTTTCTAAATTTGAGACCCTGTTCTGTTCTGTAATTCAGTTCCTGTGTAGCCAAGTTTACATTCCGTGTATTACTGATATCTTATGATGTTTCTTTTTCTGTGTGACTTATTTCAGTTAGAATCATTGTACCTGAATCCACTCATTGTGCTGCTACGGGCCTGATGACATAGATTTCACTGCTGAGTGATACTGCATTGTACGTAAGTACCACAAGTTCTTTATCCATTTTTCACTTTCTGTGATATTGAACTTGTACGGTAAACGAGGTTCTTGTAAACAGAGGCGTCCCAAACTTTGGGGTGGCTGTGTCTTTTTCATTTTAATTTCCCTAAGCTATAGGACCATAAGTGGAAGTGCCCTAGGCTCTGTTGCTTTGTTTTTTAGATGTTTCAGGAAACACCATACACTTCTCCCGAGTGTCTGTTGGCAATTTACATCCCGCCCATCAGCATAACAAGGCTCCCAGTTCTCCATGGCCTGTCCTGCCTTTCTGGATTTTACACTTTTTTCAGATGGCCCTTTTGACCGGGGGGAAGTGAGACTTCATTGTAGTGCAGATTTCCTTTGCAAGCTTGCTTGGTTGGCCAAAAAGGGCGTATGCGTTTTTTCCTGAATATATTCAGGAAAAAACGCATACGCCCTTTTTGGCCAAGTGCATCATTGTGGACGTTCTGCCTCTTTTCCTATGCTTTCAATGCAATTCCAGTCTACCTCCTGAAATCGGTTTCCTGCAATTCTGCCCCGCATTCAAGTCCTCTTGGCAGCCTTACTTCCGTATATTTTTGGACGATAGCTGTCATTTATAACTCTGCAGGTTTGTGAATTACAGTGCCCCTGAGCTCCTTTCTTCAACTCGCTTTCTTGTGAGCTGGCCGCAACAGCGCCGGATGGCTTCAGGCCCTAATCTGGTTCCGGCACGGCACGCTGAGCCTTTGGTTAATTCCTCTTCCTGGTGGGAAATGAGAGTTAAATTTGCCCGTCCAGACACCTCCAGCTAGTCTCTCATTGGTTCTCCCTATTCCTGTTCATCTTCCGCAGAAATTGCAAACTGGGCCAAACAGGTGGTTAAAGGCGCTGACTCTCCAAGTGGGGAGAGTGTTAGTAAAGCGTCTGGAATGTTGCTCCCGAGTACCAGGGGAGGAAAACTGAGACATATTTGAACACGTCTCCCGTTCACACGGTTGATCATACTCTGGGTTCCACATGCATGTTTTAGCTGAAGGAAGAATACCTTAAACCTCGGTAGTTGAAACCCGTGGAATGGGTACCATGCAATATGACTTCAAAGGGTCTTCATTTGCTCACCGAACCTCTCCAATCCTATCACTGCTGCGTTTATGCCCCTGTACACATGCTTGATTCTCTTTCGGAGACATAGCAATCCATAGGTTTTAAGATACTTACTAGTCAGGTACATTCTTAGGCGTTTAATATGCGGTGTTGAGTCCATTTTGTTGAGCAAGGAGTAGCTCTTGTCTATTCCATATTTGGCTTAAGGAACTTTATCTGTGCTCATTTCAATCTCTGGTTTTATGCAGCACCCCAACTCACCTTTCCCCTTAAGCAAGCATAAGTTGGTTTTCTAAATGTGAGACCCTGTTCTGTATTGGAATTCAGTTCCTGTGTAGCCAAGTTTACATTCCGTGTATTACTGATATCTTATGATGTTTCTTTTTCTGTGTGACTTATTTCAGTTAGAATCATCATACCTGAATCCACTCATTGTGCTGCTACGGGCCTGATGACATAGATTTCATTGCTGAGTGATATTGCTTTGTAAGTAAATACCACAACTTCTTTATCCATTTTTCACTTTCTGCGATGTTGAACTTGTACGGTAAACGAGGTTCTTGTAAACAGAGGCGTCCCAAATTTTGGGGTGGCTGTGTCTTTTTGATTTTAATTTCCCTAAGCTATAGGACCATAAGTGGAAGTGCCCTAGGCTCTGTTGCTTTGTTTCTTAGATGTTTCAGGAAATACCATACACTTCTCCCGAGTGGCTGTTGGCAATTTACATCCCGCCCATCAGCATAACAAGGCTCCCAGTTCTCCATGGCCTGTCCTGCCTTTCTGGATTTTACACTTTTTTCCGATGGCCCTTTTGACCGGGGGGAAGTGAGACTTCATTGTAGTGCAGATTTCCTTTGCAAGTTTGCTTGGTTGGCCAAAAAGGGCGTATGCGTTTTTTCCTGAATATATTCAGGAAAAAACGCATACGCCCTTTTTGGCCAAGTGCATCATTGTGGACGTTCTGCCTCTTTTCCTATGCTTTCAATGCAATTCCAGTCTACCTCCTGAAATCGGTTTCCTGCAATTCTGCCCCGCTTTCAAGTCCTCTTGGCAGCCTTACTTCAGTATATTTTTGTACGATAGCTGTCATTTATAACTCTGCAGGTTTGTGAATTACAGTGCCCCTGAGCTCCTTTCTTCAACTCGCTTTCTTGTGACCTGGCCGCAACACCGCAGGATGGCTTCAGGCCCTAATCTGGTTCCGGCACGGCACGCTGAGCCTCTGGTTAATTCCTCTTCCTGGTGGGAAACGAGAGTTAAATTTGCCCGTCCAGACACCTCCAGCTAGTCTCTCATTGGTTCTCCCTATTCCTGTTCATCATCCGCAGAAATTGCAAACTGGGCCAAACAGGAGGTTAAAGGCGCTGACTCTCCAAGTGGGGAGAGTGTTAGTAAAGCGTCTGGAATGTTGCACCCGAGTACCAGGGGAGGAAACCTGAGACATATTTGAACACGTCTCCCGTTCACACGGTTGATCATACTCTGGGTTCCACATGCATGTTATAGCTGAAGGAAGAATACCTTAAACCTGGGTAGTTGGGACCCGTGGAATGGGTACCATGCAATATGACTTCAAAGGGTCTTCATTTGCTCACTGAAACTCTCCAATCCTATCACTGCTGCGTTTATGCCCCTGTACACATGCTTGATTCTCTTCCGGAGACATAGCAATCCATAGGTTTTAAGATACTTAAGAGTCAGGTACATTCTTAGGCGTTTAATATGCGGTGTTGAGTCCATTTCGTTGAGCAATGAGTAGCTCTTGTCTATTCCGTATTTGGCTTAAGGAACTCTATCTGTGCTCATTTCAATCTCTGGTTTTATGCAGCACCCCAACTCACCTTTACCCTTAAGCAAGCATAAGTTGGTTTTCTAAATTTGAGACCCTGTTCTGTTTTGGAATTCAGTTCCTGTGTAGCCCAGTTTACATTCCGTGTATTACTGATATCTTATGATGTTTCCTTTTCTGTGTGACTTATTTCAGTTAGAATCATCGTACCTGAATCCACTCATTATGTTGCTACGGGCCTGATGACATAGATTTCATTGCTGAGTGATACTGCATTGTACGTAAGTACCACAAGTTCTTTATCCATTTTTCACTTTCTGTGATATTGAACTTGTACGGTAAACGAGGTTCTTGTAAACAGAGGCGTCCTAAACTTTGGGGTGGCTGTGTCTTTTTGATTTTAATTTCCCTAAGCTATAGGACCATAAGTGGAAGTGCCCTAGGCTCTGTTGCTTTGTTTCTTAGATGTTTCAGGAAACACCATACACTTCTCCCGAGTGGCTGTTGGCAATTTACATCCCGCCCATCAGCATAACAAGGCTCCCAGTTCTCCATGGCCTGTCCTGCCTTTCTGGATTTTACACTTTTTTCAGATGGCCCTTTTGACCGGGGGGAAGTGAGACTTCATTGTAGTGCAGATTTCCTTTGCAAGTTTGCTTGGTTGGCCAAAAAGGGTGTATGCGTTTTTTCCTGAATATATTCAGGAAATAACGCATACGCCCTCTTTGGCCAAGTGCATCATTGTGGACGTTCTGCCTCTTTTCCTATGCTTTTAATGCAATTCCAGTCTACCTCCTGAAATCGGTTTCCTGCAATTCTGCCCCGCTTTCAAGTCCTCTTGGCAGCCTTACTTCAGTATATTTTTGTACGATAGCTGTCATTTATAACTCTGCAGTTTTGTGAATTACAGTGCCCCTGAGCTCCTTTCTTCAACTCGCTTTCTTGTGACCTGGCCGCAACACCGCAGGATGGCTTCAGGCTCTAATCTGGTTCCGGCACGGTACACTGAGCCTTTGGTTCTTTCCTCTTCCTGGTGGGAAATGGGAGTTAAATTTGCCCGTCCAGACACCTCCAGCTAGTCTCTCATTGGTTCTCGCTATTCCTGTTCATCTTCCGCAGAAATTGCAAACTGGGCCAAACAGGAGGTTAAAGGGACTGACTCTCCAAGTCGGGAGAGTGTTAGTAAAGCGTCTGGAATGTTGCACCCGAGTACCAGGGTACGAAAACTGAGACATATTTGAACACGTCTCCCGATCACATGGTTGATCATACTCTAGGTTCCACATGCATGTTTTAGCTGAAGGAAGAATACCTTCAACCTGGGTAGTTGAAACCCGTGGAATGGGTACCATGCAATATGACTTCAAAGGGTCTTCATTTGCTCACCGAACCTCTCCAATCCTATCACTGCTGCGTTTATGTCCCTGTACACATGCTTGATTCTCTTTCGGAGACATAGCAATCCATAGGTTTTAAGATACTTAAGAGTCAGGTACATTCTTAGGCGTTTAATATGCGGTGTTGAGTCCATTTCGTTGAGCAAGGAGTAGCTCTTGTCTATTCCATATTTGGCTTAAGGAACTTTATCTGTGCTCATTTCAATCTCTGGTTTTATGCAGCACCCCAACTCACCTTTACCCTTAAACAAGCATAAGTTGGTTTTCTAAATTTGAGACCCTGTTCTGTTTTGGAATTCAGTTCCTGTGTAGCCAAGTTTACATTCCGTGTATTAGTGATATCTTATGATGTTTCTTTTTCTGTGTGACTTATTTCAGTTAGAATCATCGTACCTGAATCCACTCATTATGCTGCTACGGGCCTGATGACATAGATTTCATTGCTGAGTGATACTGCATTGTACGTAAGTACCACAAGTTCTTTATCCATTTTTCACTTTCTGTGATATTGAACTTGTACGGTAAACGAGGTTCTTGTAAACAGAGGCGTCCCAAATTTTGGGGTGGCTGTGTCTTTTTGATTTTAATTTCCCTAAGCTATAGGACCATAAGTGAAAGTGCCCTAGGCTCTGTTGCTTTGTTTCTTAGATGTTTCAGGAAACACCATACACTTCTCCTGAGTGGCTGTTGGCAATTTACATCCCGCCCATCAGCATAACAAGACTCCCAGTTCTCCATGGCCTGTCCTGCCTTTCTGGATTTTACACTTTTTTCAGATGGCCCTTTTGACCGGGGGGAAGTGAGACTTCATTGTAGTGCAGATTTCCTTTGCAAGTTTGCTTGGTTGGCCAAAAAGGGCGTATGCGTTTTTTCCTGAATATATTCAGGAAAAAACGCATACGCCCTTTTTGGCCAAGTGCATCATTGTGGACGTTCTGCCTCTTTTCCTATGCTTTCAATGCAATTCCAGTCTACCTCCTGAAATCGGTTTCCTGCAATTCTGCCCCGCTTTCAAGTCCTCTTGGCAGCCTTACTTCAGTATATTTTTGGACGATAGCTGTCATTTATAACTCTGCAGGTTTGTGAATTACAGTGCCCCTGAGCTCCTTTCTTCAACTCGCTTTCTTGTGAGCTGGCCGCAACACCGCAGGATGGCTTCAGGCCCTAATCTTGTTCCGGCATGGCACGCTGAACCTTTGGTTATTTCCTCTTCCTGGTGGGAAATGAGAGTTAAATTTGCCCGTCCAGACACCTCCAGCTAGTCTCTCATTGGTTCTCGCTATTCCTGTTCATCTTCCGCAGAAATTGCAAACTGGGCCAAACAGGAGGTTAAAGGGACTGACTCTCCAAGTGGGGAGAGTGTTAGTAAAGCGTCTGGAATGTTGCACCCGAGTACCAGGGGAGGAAAACTGAGACATATTTGAACACGTCTCCCGTTCACACTGTTGATCATACTCTGGGTTCCACATGCATATTTTAGCTGAAGGAAGAATACCTTAAACCTGGAGAGTTGAGACCCGTGTAATGGGTACCATGCAATATGACTTCAAAGGGTCTTCATTTGCTCACCGAACCTCTCCAATCCTATCACTGCTGTGTTTATGCCCCTGTACACACGCTTGATTCTCTTATGGAGACATAGCAATCCATAGGTTTTAAGATACTTACTAGTCAGGTACATTCTTAGGCGTTTAATATGGGGTGTTGAGTCCATTTCGTTGAGCAAGGAGTAGCTCTTGTCTATTCCATATTTGGCTTAAGGAACTTTATCTGTGCTCATTTCAATCTCTGGTTTTATGCAGCACCCCAACTCACCTTTCCCCTTAAGCAAGCATAAGTTGGTTTTCTAAATTTGAGACCCTGTTCTGTTCTGTAATTCAGTTCCTGTGTAGCCAAGTTTACATTCCGTGTATTACTGATATCTTATGATGTTTCTTTTTCTGTGTGACTTATTTCAGTTTGAATCATCATACCTGAATCCACTCATTGTGCTGCTAAGGGCCTGATGACATACATTTCATTGCTGAGTGATATTGCTTTGTAAGTAAATACCACAACTTCTTTATCCATTTTTCACTTTCTGCGATGTTGAACTTGTACGGTAAACGAGGTTCTTGTAAACAGAGCCATTCCAAACTTCGGGGTGGCTGTGTCTTTTTTATTTTAATTTCCCTAAGCTATAGGACCATAAGTGGAAGTGCCCTAGGCTCTGTTGCTTTGTTTTTCAGATGTTTCAGGAAACACCATACACTTCTCCCGAGTGTCTGTTGGCAATTTACATCCCGCCCATCAGCATAACAAGGCTCCCAGTTCTCCATGGCCTGTCCTGCCTTTCTGGATTTTACACTTTTTTCCGATGGCCCTTTTGACCTGGGGGAAGTGAGACTTCATTGTAGTGCAGATTTCCTTTGCAAGCTTGCTTGGTTGGCCAAAAAGGGCGTATGCGTTTTTTCCTGAATATATTCAGGAAAAAACGCATACGCCCTTTTTGGCCAAGTGCATCATTGTCGACGTTCTGCCTCTTTTCCTATGCTTTCAATGCAATTCCAGTGTACCTCCTGAAATCGGTTTCCTGCAATTCTGCCCCGCTTTCAAGTCCTCTTGGCAGCCTTACTTCAGTATATTTTTGGACGATAGCTGTCATTTATAACTCTGCAGGTTTGTGAATTACAGTGCCCCTGAGCTCCTTTCTTCAACTCGCTTTCTTGTGAGCTGGCCGCAACACCGCAGGATGGCTTCAGGCCCTAATCTGGTTCCGGCACGGCACGCTGAGCCTTTGGTTATTTCCTCTTCCTGGTGGGAAATGAGAGTTAAATTTGCTCGTCCAGACACCTCCAGCTAGTCTCTCATTGGTTCTCCCTATTCCTGTTCATCTTCCGCAGAAATTGCAAATTGGGTCAAACAGGAGGTTAAAGGGACTGACTCTCCAAGTCGGGAGAGTGTTAGTAAAGCGTCTGGAATGTTGCACCCGAGTAGCAGGGTACGAAAACTGAGACATATTTGAACACGTCTCCCGATCACATGGTTGATCATACTCTAGGTTCCACATGCATGTTTTAGCTGAAGGAAGAATACCTTAAACCTGGGTAGTTGAAACCCGTGGAATGGGTACCATGCAGTATGACTTCAAAGGGTCTTCATTTGCTCACCGAACCTCTCCAATCCTATCACTGCTGCGTTTATGTCCCTGTACACATGCTTGATTCTCTTTCGGAGACATAGCAATCCATAGGTTTTAAGATACTTAAGAGTCAGGTACATTCTTAGGCGTTTAATATGCGGTGTTGAATCCATTTCGTTGAGCAAGGAGTAGCTCTTGTCTATTCCATATTTGGCTTAAGGAACTTTATCTGTGCTCATTTCAATCTCTGCTTTTATGCAGCATCCCAACTCACCTTTCCCCTTAAGCAAGCATAAGTTGGTTTTCTAAATTTGAGTCCCTGTTCCGTTCTGTAATTCAGTTCCTGTGTAGCCAAGTTTACATTCCGTGTATTACTGATATCTTATGATGTTTCTTTTTCTGTGTGACTTATTTCAGTTAGAATCATCGTACCTGAATCCACTCATTGTGCTGCTACGGGCCTGATGACATAGATTTCACTGCTGAGTGATACTGCATTGTACGTAAGTACCACAAGTTCTTTATCCATTTTTCACTTTCTGTGATATTGAACTTGTATGGTAAACGAGCTTCTTGTAAACAGAGGAGTCCCAAACTTTTGGGTGGCTGTGTCGTTTTGATTTTAATTTCCCTAAGCTATAGGGCCATAAGTGGAAGTGCCCTAGGCTCTGTTGCTTTGTTTTTTAGATGTTTCAGGAAACACCATACACTTCTCCGGAGTGTCTTTTGGCAATTTACATCCCGCCCATCAGCATAATAAGTCTCCCAGTTCTCCATGGCCTGTCCTGCCTTTCTGGATTTTACACTTTTTTCAGATGGCCCTTTTGACCGGGGGGAAGTGAGACTTCATTGTAGTGCAGATTTCCTTTGCAAGTTTGCTTGGTTGGCCAAAAAGGGCGTATGCGTTTTTTCCTGAATATATTCAGGAAAAAACGCATACGCCCTTTTTGGCCAAGTGCATCATTGTGGACGTTCTGCCTCTTTTCCTATGCTTTCAATGCAATTCCAGTCTACCTCCTGAAATCGGTTTCCTGCAATTCTGCCCCGCTTTCAAGTCCTCTTGGCAGCCTTACTTCAGTATATTTTTGGACGATAGCTGTCATTTATAACTCTGCAGGTTTGTGAATTACAGTGCCCCTGAGCTCCTTTCTTCAACTCGCTTTCTTGTGAGCTGGCCGCAACACCACAGGATGGCTTCAGGCCCTAATCTTGTTCCGGCATGGCACGCTGAGCCTTTGGTTATTTCCTCTTCCTGGTGGGAAATGAGAGTTAAATTTGCCCGTCCAGACACCTCCAGCTAGTCTCTCATTGGTTCTCCCTATTCCTGTTCATCTTCCGCAGAAATTGCAAACTGGGCCAAACAGGAGGTTAAAGGCGCTGACTCTCCAAGTGGGGAGAGTGTTAGTAAAGCGTCTGGAATGTTGCACCCGAGTACCAGGGGAGGAAAACTGAGACATATTTGAACACGTCTCCCGTTCACACTGTTGATCATACTCTGGGTTCCACATGCATATTTTAGCTGAAGGAAGAATACCTTAAACCTGGAGAGTTGAGACCCGTGTAATGGGTACCATGCAATATGACTTCAAAGGGTCTTCATTTGCTCACCGAACCTCTCCAATCCTATCACTGCTGCGTTTATGCCCCTGTACACACGCTTGATTCTCTTATGGAGACATAGCAATCCATAGGTTTTAAGATACTTACTAGTCAGGTACATTCTTAAGCGTTTAATATGGGGTGTTGAGTCCATTTCGTTGAGCAAGGAGTAGCTCTTGTCTATTCCATATTTGGCTTAAGGAACTTGATCTGTGCTCAGTTCAAGCTCTGGTTTTATGCAGCACCCCAACTCACCTTTCCCCTTAAGCAAGCATAAGTTGGTTTTCTAAATTTGAGACCCTGTTCTGTTTTGGAATTCAGTTCCTGTGTAGCCAAGTTTACATTCCGTGTATTAGTGATATCTTATGATGTTTCTTTTTCTGTGTGACTTATTTCAGTTAGAATCATCGTACCTGAATCCACTCATTATGCTGCTACGGGCCTGATGACATAGATTTCATTGCTGAGTGATACTGCATTGTACGTAAGTACCACAAGTTCTTTATCCATTTTTCACTTTCTGTGATATTGAACTTGTACGGTAAACGAGGTTCTTGTAAACAGAGGCGTCCCAAATTTTGGGGTGGCTGTGTCTTTTTGATTTTAATTTCCCTAAGCTATAGGACCATAAGTGAAAGTGCCCTAGGCTCTGTTGCTTTGTTTCTTAGATGTTTCAGGAAACACCATACACTTCTCCTGAGTGGCTGTTGGCAATTTACATCCCGCCCATCAGCATAACAAGACTCCCAGTTCTCCATGGCCTGTCCTGCCTTTCTGGATTTTACACTTTTTTCAGATGGCCCTTTTGACCGGGGGGAAGTGAGACTTCATTGTAGTGCAGATTTCCTTTGCAAGTTTGCTTGGTTGGCCAAAAAGGGCGTATGCGTTTTTTCCTGAATATATTCAGGAAAAAACGCATACGCCCTTTTTGGCCAAGTGCATCATTGTGGACGTTCTGCCTCTTTTCCTATGCTTTCAATGCAATTCCAGTCTACCTCCTGAAATCGGTTTCCTGCAATTCTGCCCCGCTTTCAAGTCCTCCTGGCAGCCTTACTTCAGTATATTTTTGGACGATAGCTGTCATTTATAACTCTGCAGGTTTGTGAATTACAGTGCCCCTGAGCTCCTTTCTTCAACTCGCTTTCTTGTGAGCTGGCCGCAACACCGCAGGATGGCTTCAGGCCCTAATCTGGTTCCGGCATGGCACGCTGAACCTTTGGTTATTTCCTCTTCCTGGTGGGAAATGAGAGTTAAATTTGCCCGTCCAGACACCTCCAGCTAGTCTCTCATTGGTTCTCGCTATTCCTGTTCATCTTCCGCAGAAATTGCAAACTGGGCCAAACAGGAGGTTAAAGGGACTGACTCTCCAAGTGGGGAGAGTGTTAGTAAAGCGTCTGGAATGTTGCACCCGAGTACCAGGGGAGGAAAACTGAGACATATTTGAACACGTCTCCCGTTCACACTGTTGATCATACTCTGGGTTCCACATGCATATTTTAGCTGAAGGAAGAATACCTTAAACCTGGAGAGTTGAGACCCGTGTAATGGGTACCATGCAATATGACTTCAAAGGGTCTTCATTTGCTCACCGAACCTCTCCAATCCTATCACTGCTGTGTTTATGCCCGTGTACACACGCTTGATTCTCTTATGGAGACATAGCAATCCATAGGTTTTAAGATACTTACTAGTCAGGTACATTCTTAGGCGTTTAATATGGGGTGTTGAGTCCATTTCGTTGAGCAAGGAGTAGCTCTTGTCTATTCCATATTTGGCTTAAGGAACTTTATCTGTGCTCATTTCAATCTCTGGTTTTATGCAGCACCCCAACTCACCTTTCCCCTTAAGCAAGCATAAGTTGGTTTTCTAAATTTGAGACCCTGTTCTGTTCTGTAATTCAGTTCCTGTGTAGCCAAGTTTACATTCCGTGTATTACTGATATCTTATGATGTTTCTTTTTCTGTGTGACTTATTTCAGTTTGAATCATCATACCTGAATCCACTCATTGTGCTGCTAAGGGCCTGATGACATACATTTCATTGCTGAGTGATATTGCTTTGTAAGTAAATACCACAACTTCTTTATCCATTTTTCACTTTCTGCGATGTTGAACTTGTACGGTAAACGAGGTTCTTGTAAACAGAGCCATTCCAAACTTCGGGGTGGCTGTGTCTTTTTTATTTTAATTTCCCTAAGCTATAGGACCATAAGTGGAAGTGCCCTAGGCTCTGTTGCTTTGTTTTTCAGATGTTTCAGGAAACACCATACACTTCTCCCGAGTGTCTGTTGGCAATTTACATCCCGCCCATCAGCATAACAAGGCTCCCAGTTCTTCATGGCCTCTCCTGCCTTTCTGGATTTTACACTTTTTTCAGATGGCCCTTTTGACCGGGGGGAAGTGAGACTTCATTGTAGTGCAGATTTCCTTTGCAAGCTTGCTTGGTTGGCCAAAAAGGGCGTATGCGTTTTTTCCTGAATATATTCAGGAAAAAACGTATACGCCCTTTTTGGCCAAGTGCATCATTGTGGACGTTCTGCATCTTTTCCGAAGCTTTCAATGCAATTCCAGTCTACCTCCTGAAATCGGTTTCCTGCAATTCTGCCCCGCTTTCAAGTCCTCTTGGCAGCTTTACTTCAGTATATTTTTGGAAATAGCTGTCATTTATAACTCTGCAGGTTTGTGAATTACAGTGCCCCTGAGCTCCTTTCTTCAACTCGCTTTCTTGTGAGCTGGCCGCAACACCGCAGGATGGCTTCAGGCCCTAATCTGGTTCCGGCACGGCACGCTGAGCCTTTGGTTAGTTCCTCTTCCTGGTGGGAAATGAGAGTTAAATTTGCCCGTCCAGACACCTCCACCTAGTCTCTCATTGGTTCTCCCTATTCCTGTTCATCTTCCGCAGAAATTGCAAACTGGGCCAAACAGGAGGTTAAAGGCGCTGACTCTCCAAGTGGGGAGAGTGTTAGTAAAGCGCCTGGAATGTTGCACCCGAGTACCAGGGTACGAAAACTGAGACATATTTGAACACATCTCCCGGTCACATGTTTGATCATGCTCTAGGTTCCACATGCATGATTTAGCTGAAGGAAGAATACCTTAAACCTGGGTAGTTGAAACCCGTGGAATGGGTACCATGCAATATGACTTCAAAGGGTCTTCATTTGCTCACCGAACCTCTCCAATCCTATCACTGCTGCGTTTATGCCCCTGTACACATGCTTGATTCTCTTTCAGAGACATAGCAATCCATAGGTTTTAAGATACTTACTAGTCAGGTACATTCTTAGGCGTTTAATATGGGGTGTTGAGTCCATTTCGTTGAGCAAGGAGTAGCTCTTGTCTATTCCATATTTGGCTTAAGGAACTTTATCTGTGCTCATTTCAATCTCTGGTTTTATGCAGCACCCCAACTCACCTTTCCCCTTAAGCAAGCATAAGTTGGTTTTCTAAATTTGAGACCCTGTTCTGTTCTGTAATTCAGTTCCTGTGTAGCCAAGTTTACATTCCGTGTATTACTGATATCTTATGAAGTTTCTTTTTCTGTGTGACTTATTTCAGTTAGAATCATCATACCTGAATCCACTCATTGTGCTGCTACGGGCCTGATGACATAGATTTCATTGCTGAGTGATATTGCTTTGTAAGTAAATACCACAACTTCTTTATCCATTTTTCACTTTCTGCGATGTTGAACTTGTACTGTAAACGAGGTTCTTGTAAACAGAGGCGTCCCAAACTTTGGGGTGGCTGTGTCTTTTTGATTTTAATTTCCCTAAGCTATAGGACCATAAGTGGAAGTGCCCTAGGCTCTGTTGCTTTGTTTTTTAGATGTTTCAGGAAACACCATACACTTCTCCCGAGTGTCTGTTGGCAATTTACATCCCGCCCATCAGCATAACAAGGCTCCCAGTTCTCCATGGCCTGTCCTGCCTTTCTGGATTTTACACTTTTTTCAGATGGCCCTTTTGACCGGGGGGAAGTGAGACTTCATTGTAGTGCAGATTTCCTTTGCAAGCTTGCTTGGTTGGCCAAAAAGGGCGTATGCGTTTTTTCCTGAATATATTCAGGAAAAAACGCATACGCCCTTTTTGGCCAAGTGCATCATTGTGGACGTTCTGCCTCTTTTCCTATGCTTTCAATGCAATTCCAGTCTACCTCCTGAAATCGGTTTCCTGCAATTCTGCCCCGCTTTCAAGTCCTCTTGGCAGCCTTACTTCAGTATATTTTTGGACGATAGCTGTCATTTATAACTCTGCAGGTTTGTGAATTACAGTGCCCCTGAGCTCCTTTCTTCAACTCGCTTTCTTTTGAGCTGGCCGCAACACCGCAGGATGGCTTCAGGCCCTAATGTGGTTCCGGCACGGCACGCTGAGCCTTTGGTTAGTTCCTCTTTCTGGTGGGAAATGAGAGTTAAATTTGCCCGTCCAGACACCTCCAGCTAGTCTCTCATTGGTTCTCGCTCTTCCTGTTCATCTTCCGCAGAAATTGCAAACTGGGCTAAACAGGAGGTTAAAGGCTGACTATCCAAGTGGGGAGAGTGTTAGTAAAGCGTCTGGAATGTTGCACCCGAGTACCAGGGGAGGAAAACTGAGACATATTTGAACACGTCTCCCGTTCACACGGTTGATCATACTCTGGGTTCCACATGCATGTTTTAGCTGAAGGAAGAATACCTTAAACCTGGGTAGTTGAAACCCGTGGAATGGGTACCATGCAATATGACTTCAAAGGGTCTTCATTTGCTCACCGAACCTCTCCAATCCTATCACTGCTGCGTTTATGCCCCTGTACACACGCTTGATTCTCTTTTGGAGACATAGCAATCCATAGGTTTTAAGATACTTACTAGTAAGGTACATTCTTAGGCGTTTAATATGGGGTGTTGAGTCCATTTCGTTGAGCAAGGAGTAGCTCTTGTCTATTCCATATTTGGCTTAAGGAACTTTATCTGTGCTCATTTCAATCTCTGGTTTTATGCAGCACCCCAACTCACCTTTCCCCTTAAGCAAGCATAAGTTGGTGTTCTAAATTTGAGACCCTGTTCTGTTCTGTAATTCAGTTCCTGTGTAGCCCAGTTTACATTCCGTGTATTAGTGATATCTTATGATGTTTCTTTTTCTGTGTGACTTATTTCAGTTAGAATCATCGTACCTGATCCACTCATTATGCTGCTACGGGCCTGATGACATAGATTTCATTGCTGAGTGATATTGCTTTGTAAGTAAATACCACAACTTCTTTATCCATTTTTCACTTTCTGCGATGTTGAACTTGTACTGTAAACGAGGTTCTTGTAAATAGAGGCGTCCCAAACTTTGGGGTGGCTGTGTCTTTTTGATTTTAATTTCCCTAAGCTATAGGACCATAAGTGGAAGTGCCCTAGGCTCTGTTGCTTTGTTTTTTAGATGTTTCAGGAAACACCATACACTTCTCCCGAGTGTCTGTTGGCAATTTACATCCCGCCCATCAGCATAACAAGGCTCCCAGTTCTCCATGGCCTGTCCTGCCTTTCTGGATTTTACACTTTTTTCAGATGGCCCTTTTGACCGGGGGGAAGTGAGACTTCATTGTAGTGCAGATTTCCTTTGCAAGCTCGCTTGGTTGGCCAAAAAGGGCGTATGCGTTTTTTCCTGAATATATTCAGGAAAAAACGCATACGCCCTTTTTGGCCAAGTGCATCATTGTGGACGTTCTGCCTCTTTTCCTATGCTTTCAATGCAATTACAGTCTACCTCCTGAAATCGGTTTCCTGCAATTCTGCCCCGCTTTCAAGTCCTCTTGGCAGCCTTACTTCAGTATATTTTTGGACGATAGCTGTCATTTATAACTCTGCAGGTTTGTGAATTACAGTGCCCCTGAGCTCCTTTCTTCAACTCGCTTTCTTTTGAGCTGGCCACAACACCGCAGGATGGCTTCAGGCCCTAATATGGTTCCGGCACGGCACGCTGAGCCTTTGGTTATTTCCTCTTCCTGGTGGGAAATGAGAGTTAAATTTGCCCGTCCAGACACCTCCAGCTAGTCTCTCATTGGTTCTCCCTATTCCTGTTCATCTTCCGCAGAAATTGCAAACTGGGCCAAACAGGAGGTTAAAGGCGCTGACTCTCCAAGTGGGGAGAGTGTTAGTAAAGCGTCTGGAATGTTGCACCCGAGTACCAGGGGAGGAAAACTGAGACATATTTGAACAGGTCTCCCGTTCACACGGTTGATCATACTCTGGGTTCCACATGCATGTTTTAGCTGAAGGAAGAATACCTTAAACGTGGGTAGTTGAAACCCGTGGAATGGGTACCATGCAATATGACTTCAAAGGGTCTTCATTTGCTCACCGAACCTCTCCAATCCTATCACTGCTGCGTTTATGCCCCTGTACACACGCTTGATTCTCTTTTGGAGACATAGCAATCCATAGGTTTTAAGATACTTACTAGTCAGGTACATTCTTAGGCGTTTAATATGCGGTGTTGAGTCCATTTCGTTGAGCAAGGAGTAGCTCTTGTCTATTCCATATTTGGCTTAAGGAACTTTCTCTGTGCTCATTTCAATCTCTGGTTTTATGCAGCACCCCAACTCACCTTTCCCCTTAAGCAAGCATAAGTTGGTTTTCTAAATTTGAGACCCTGTTGTGTTTTGGAATTCAGTTCCTGTGTAGCCAAGTTTACATTCCGTGTATTAGTGATATCTTATGATGTTTCTTTTTCTGTGTGACTTATTTCAGTTAGAATCATCGTACCTGAATCCACTCATTATGCTGCTACGGGCCTGAAGACATAGATTTCATTGCTGAGTGATACTGCATTGTACGTAAGTACCACAAGTTCTTTATCCATTTTTCACTTTCTGTGATATTGAACTTGTACGGTAAACGAGGTTCTTGTAAACAGAGGCGTCCCAAACTTTGTGGTGGCTGTGTCTTTTTGATTTTAATTTCCCTAAGCTATAGGACCATAAGTGGAAGTGCCCTAGGCTCTGTTGCTTTGTTTTTTAGATGTTTCAGGAAACACCATACACTTCTCCCGAGTGTCTGTTGGCAATTTACATCCCGCCCATCAGCATAACAAGGCTCCCAGTTCTCCATGGCCTGTCCTGCCTTTCTGGATTTTACACTTTTTTCAGATGGCCCTTTTGACCGGGGGGAAGTGAGACTTCATTGTAGTGCAGATTTCCTTTGCAAGCTCGCTTGGTTGGCCAAAAAGGGCGTATGCGTTTTTTCCTGAATATATTCAGGAAAAAACGCATACGCCCTTTTTGGCCAAGTGCATCATTGTGGACGTTCTGCCTCTTTTCCTATGCTTTCAATGCAATTCCAGTCTACCTCCTGAAATCGGTTTCCTGCAATTCTGCCCCGCTTTCAAGTCCTCTTGGCAGCCTTACTTCAGTATATTTTTGGACGATAGCTGTCATTTATAACTCTGCAGGTTTGTGAATTACAGTGCCCCTGAGCTCCTTTCTTCAACTCGCTTTCTTTTGAGCTGGCCACAACACCGCAGGATGGCTTCAGGCCCTAATCTGGTTCTGGCACGGCACGCTGAGCCTTTGGTTAATTCCTCTTCCTGGTGGGAAATGAGAGTTAAATTTGCCCGTCCAGACACCTCCAGCTAGTCTCTCATTGGTTCTCGCTCTTCCTGTTCATCTTCCGCAGAAATTGCAAACTGGGCCAAACAGGAGGTTAAAGGGACTGACTCTCCAAGTCGGGAGAGTGTTAGTAAAGCGTCTGGAATGTTGCACCCGAGTACCAGGGTACGAAAACTGAGACATATTTGAACACGTCTCCCGATCACATGGTTGATCATACTCTAGGTTCCACATGCATGTTTTAGCTGAAGGAAGAATACCTTAAACGTGGGTAGTTGAAACCCGTGGAATGGGTACCATGCAATATGACTTCAAAGGTTCTTCATTTGATCACCGAACCTCTCCAATCCTATCACTGCTGCGTTTATGCCCCTGTACACACGCTTGATTCTCTTTTGGAGACATAGCAATCCATAGGTTTTAAGATACTTACTAGTAAGGTACATTCTTAGGCGTTTAATATGGGGTGTTGAGTCCATTTCGTTGAGCAAGGAGTAGCTCTTGTCTATTCCATATTTGGCTTAAGGAACTTTATCTGTGCTCATTTCAATCTCTGGTTTTATGCAGCACCCCAACTCACCTTTCCCCTTAAGCAAGCATAAGTTGGTTTTCTAAATTTGAGACCCTGTTCTGCTTTGGAATTCAGTTCCTGTGTAGCCCAGTTTACATTCCGTGTATTAGTGATATCTTATGATGTTTCTTTTTCTGTGTGACTTATTTCAGTTAGAATCATCGTACCTGAATCCACTCATTATGCTGCTACGGGCCTGATGACATAGATTTCATTGCTGAGTGATATTGCTTTGTAAGTAAATACCACAACTTCTTTATCCATTTTTCACTTTCTGCGATGTTGAACTTGTACTGTAAACGAGGTTCTTGTAAACAGAGGCGTCCCAAACTTTGGGGTGGCTGTGTCTTTTTGATTTTAATTTCCCTAAGCTATAGGACCATAAGTGGAAGTGCCCTAGGCTCTGTTGCTTTGTTTTTTAGATGTTTCAGGAAACACCATACACTTCTCCCGAGTGTCTGTTGGCAATTTACATCCCGCCCATCAGCATAACAAGGCTCCCAGTTCTCCATGGCCTGTCCTGCCTTTCTGGATTTTACACTTTTTTCAGATGGCCCTTTTGACCGGGGGGAAGTGAGACTTCATTGTAGTGCAGATTTCCTTTGCAAGCTTGCTTGGTTGGCCAAAAAGGGTGTATGCGTTTTTTCCTGAATATATTCAGGAAAAAACGCATACGCCCTTTTTGGCCAAGTGCATCATTGTGGACGTTCTGCCTCTTTTCCTATGCTTTCAATGCAATTCCAGTCCACCTCCTGAAATCGGTTTCCTGCAATTCTTCCCCGCTTTCAAGTCCTCTTGGCAGCCTTACTTCAGTATATTTTTGGATGATAGCTGTCATTTATAACTCTGCAGGTTTGTGAATTACAGTGCCCCTGAGCTCCTTTCTTCAACTCGCTTTCTTTTGAGCTGGCCGCAACACCGCAGGATGGCTTCAGGCCCTAATCTGGTTCCAGCACGGCACGCTGAGCTTTTGGTTAGTTCCTCTTCCTGGTGGGAAATGAGAGTTAAATTTGCCCGTCCAGACACCTCCAGCTAGTCTCTCATTGGTTCTCCCTATTCCTGTTCATCTTCCGCAGAAATTGCAAACTGGGCCAAACAGGAGGTTAAAGGCGCTGACTCTCCAAGTGGGGAGAGTGTTAGTAAAGCGTCGGAATGTTGCACCCGAGTAACAGGGGAGGAAAACTGAGACATATTTGAACACGTCTCCCGATCACATGGTTGATCATACTCTAGGTTCCACATGCATGTTTTAGCTGAAGGAAGAATACCTTAAAACTGGGTAGTTGAAACCCGTGGAATGGGTACCATGCAATATGACTTCAAAGGGTCTTCATTTGCTCACCGAACCTCTCCAATCCTATCACTGCTGCGTTTATGCCCCTGTACACATGCTTGATTCTCTTTCGGAGACATAGCAATCCATAGGTTTTAAGATACTTACTAGTCAGGTACATTGTTAGGCGTTTAATATGCGGTGTTGAGTCCATTTCGTTGAGCAAGGAGTAGCTCTTGTCTATTCCGTATTTGGCTTAAGGAACGTTATCTGTGCTCATTTCAATCTCTGGTTTTATGCAGCACCCCAACTCACCTTTCCCCTTAAGCAACCATAAGTTGGTTTTCTAAATTTGAGACCCTGTTCTGTTCTGTAATTCAGTTCCTGTGTAGCCAAGTTTACATTCCGTGTATTACTGATATCTTATGATGTTTCTTCTTCTGTGTGACTTATTTCAGTTAGAATCATCATACCTGAATCCACTCATTGTGCTGCTACGGGCCTGATGACATAGATTTCATTGCTGAGTGATATTGCTTTGTAAGTAAATACCACAACATCTTTATCCATTTTTCACTTTCTGCGATGTTGAACTTGTACTGTAAAGGAGGTTCTTGTAAACAGAGGCGTCCCAAAGTTTGGAGTGGCTGTGTCTTTTTGATTTTAATTTCCCTAAGCTATAGGACCATAAGTGGAAGTGCCCTAGGCTCTGTTGCTTTGTTTTTTAGATGTTTCAGGAAACACCATACACTTCTCCCGAGTGTCTGTTGGCAATTTACATCCCGCCCATCAGCATAACAAGGCTCCCAGTTCTCCATGGCCTGTCCTGCCTTTCTGGATTTTACACTTTTTTCAGATGGCCCTTTTGACCGGGGGGAAGTGAGACTTCATTGTAGTGCAGATTTCCTTTGCAAGCTCGCTTGGTTGGCCAAAAAGTGCGTATGCGTTTTTTCCTGAATATATTCAGGAAAAAACGCATACGCCCTTTTCGGACAAGTGCATCATTGTGAACGTTCTGCCTCTTTTCCTATGCTTTCAATGCAATTCCAGTCTACCTCCTGAAATCGGTTTCCTGCAATTCTGCCCGCATTCAAGTCCTCTTGGCAGCCTTAATTCAGTATATTTTTGGATGATAGCTGTCATTTATAACTCTGCAGGTTTGTGAATTACAGTGCCCCTGAGCTCCTTTCTTCAACTCGCTTTCTTTTGAGCTGGCCGCAACACCGCAGGATGGCTTCAGGCCCTAATCTGGTTCCGGCATGGCATGCTGAGCCTTTGGTTATTTCCTCTTCCTGGTGGGAAATGAGAGTTAAATTTGCCCGTCCAGACACCTCCAGCTAGTCTCTCATTGGTTCTCGCTATTCCTGTTCATCTTCCGCAGAAATTGCAAACTGGGCCAAACAGGAGGTTAAAGGCGCTGACTCTCCAAGTGGGGAGAGTGTTAGTAAAGCGTCTGGAATGTTGCACCCGAGTACCAGGGGAGGAAAACTTGGACATATTTGAACAGGTCTCCCGTTCACATGGTTGATCATACTCTGGGTTCCACATGCATATTTTAGCTGAAGGAAGAATACCTTAAACCTGGAGAGTTGAAACCCGTGTAATGGGTACCATGCAATATGACTTCAAAGGGTCTTCATTTGCTCACCGAACCTCTCCAATCCTATCACTGCTGCATTTATGCCCCTGTACACATGCTTGATTCTCTTTCGGAGACATAGCAATCCATAGGTTTTAAGATACTTACTAGTCAGGTACATTCTTAGGCGTTTAATATGCGGTGTTGAGTCCATTTCGTTGAGCAAGGAGTAGCTCTTGTCTATTCCATATTTGGCTTAAGGAACTTTATCTGTGCTCATTTCAATCTCTGGTTTTATGCAGCACCCCAACTCACCTTTCCCCTTAAGCAAGCATAAGTTGGTTTTCTGAATTTGAGACCCTGTTCTGTTCTGTAATTCAGTTCCTGTGTAGCCAAGTTTACATTCCCTGTATTACCGATATCTTATGATGTTTCTTTTTCTGTGTGACTTATTTCAGTTAGAATCATCATACCTGAATCCACTCATTGTGCTGCTAAGGGCCTGATGACATAGATTTCATTGCTGAGTGATATTGCTTTGTACGTAAATACCACAACTTCTTTATCCATTTTTCACTTTCTGCGATGTTGAACTTGTACGGTAAAAGGGTTCTTGTAAACAGAGCCATTCCAAACTTCGGGGTGGCTGTGTCTTTTTGATTTTAATTTCCCTAAGCTATAGGACCATAAGTGGAAGTGCCCTAGGCTCTGTTGCTTTGTTTTTCAGATGTTTCAGGAAACACCATACACTTCTCCCGATTGTCTGTTGGCAATTTACATCCCGCCCATCAGCATAACAAGGCTCCCAGTTCTCCATGGCCTGTCCTGCCTTTCTGGATTTTACACTTTTTTCAGATGGCCCTTTTGACTGGGGGGAAGTGAGACTTCATTGTAGTGCAGATTTCCTTTGCAAGCTTCCTTGGTTGGCCAAAAAGGGCGTATGCGTTTTTTCCTGAATATATTCAGGAAAAAACGCATACGCCCTTTTTGGCCAAGTGCATCATTGTGGACGTTCTGCATCTTTTCCGAAGCTTTCAATGCAATTCCAGTCTACCTCCTGAAATCAGTTTCCTGCAATTCTGCCCCGCTTTCAAGTCCTCTTGGCAGCTTTACTTCAGTATATTTTTGGAAATAGCTGTCATTTATAACTCTGCAGGTTTGTGAATTACAGTGCCCCTGAGCTCCTTTCTTCAACTCGCTTTCTTGTGACCTGGCCGCAACACCGCAGGATGGCTTCAGGCCCTAATGTGGTTCCGGCATGGCACGCTGAGCCTTTGGTTAATTCCGCTTCCTGGTGGGAAATGAGAGTTAAATTTGCCCGTCCAGACACCTCCAGCTAGTCTCTCATTGGTTCTCGCTCTTCCTGTTCATCTTCCGCAGAAATTGCAAACTGGGCCGAACAGGAGGTTAAAGGGACTGACTCTCCAAGTCGCGAGAGTGTTAGTAAAGCGTCTGGAATGTTGCACCCGAGTACCAGGGTACGAAAACTGAGACATATTTGAACACATCTCCCGATCACATGTTTGATCATACTCTAGGTTCCACATGCATGTTTTAGCTGAAGGAAGAATACCTTAAACCTGGGTAGTTGAAACCCGTGGAATGGGTACCATGCAATATGACTTCAAAGGGTCTTCATTTGCTCACCGAACCTCTCCAATCCTATCACTGCTGCGTTTATGCCCCTGTACACATGCTTGATTCTCTTTAAGAGACATAGCAATCCATAGGTTTTAAGATAGTTATTAGTCAGGTACATTCTTAGGCGTTTAATATGGGGTGTTGAGTCCATTTCGTTGAGCAAGGAGTAGCTCTTTTCTATTCCATATTTGGCTTAAGGAACTTTATCTGTGCTCATTTCAATCTCTGGTTTTATGCAGCACCCCAACTCACCTTTCCTCTTAAGCAAGCATAAGTTGGTTTTCTAAATTTGAGACCCTGTTCTGTTCTGTAATTCAGTTCCTGTGTAGCCCAGTTTACATTCCGTGTATTAGTGATATCTTATGATGTTTCTTTTTCTGTGTGACTTATTTCAGTTAGAATCATCGTACCTGAATCCACTCATTATGCTGCTACGGGCCTGATGACATAGATTTCATTGCTGAGTGATATTGCTTTGTAAGTAAATACCACAACTTCTTTATCCATTTTTCACTTTCTGCGATGTTGAACTTGTACTGTAAACGAGGTTCTTGTAAACAGAGGCGTCCCAAACTTTGGGGTGGCTGTGTCTTTTTGATTTTAATTTCCCTAAGCTATAGGACCATAAGTGGAAGTGCCCTAGGCTCTGTTGCTTTGTTTTTTAGATGTTTCAGGAAACACCATACACTTCTCCCGAGTGTCTGTTGGCAATTTACATCCCGCCCATCAGCATAACAAGGCTCCCAGTTCTCCATGGCCTGTCCTGCCTTTCTGGATTTTACACTTTTTTCGGATGGCCCTTTTGACCGTGGGGAAGTGAGACTTCATTGTAGTGCAGATTTCCTTTGCAAGCTTGCTTGGTTGGCCAAAAAGGGCGTATGCGTTTTTTCCTGAATATATTCAGGAAAAAACGCATACGCCCTTTTTGGCCAAGTGCATCATTGTGGACGTTCTGCCTCTTTTCCTATGCTTTCAATGCAATTCCAGTCTACCTCCTGAAATCGGTTTCCTGCAATTCTGCCCCGCATTCAAGTCCTCTTGGCAGCCTTACTTCAGTATATTTTTGGATGATAGCTGTCATTTATAACTCTGCAGGTTTGTGAATTACAGTGCCCCTGAGCTCCTTTCTTCAACTCGCTTTCTTGTGAGCTGCCCGCAACACCGCAGGATGGCTTCAGGCCCTAATCTGGTTCCAGCACGGGACGCTGAGCCTTTGGTTAGTTCCTCTTTCTGGTGGGAAATGAGAGTTAAATTTGCCCGTCCAGACACCTCCAGCTAGTCTCTCATTGGTTCTCGCTCTTCCTGTTCATCTTCCGCAGAAATTGCAAACTGGGCCAAACAGGAGGTTAAAGGGACTGACTCTCCAAGTCGGGAGAGTGTTAGTAAAGCGTCTGGAATGTTGCACCCGAGTACCAGGGTACGAAAACTGAGACATATTTGAACACGTCTCCCGATCACATGGTTGATCATACTCTAGGTTCCACATGCATGTTTTAGCTGAAGGAAGAATACCTTAAACGTGGGTAGTTGAAACCCGTGGAATGGGTACCATGCAATATGACTTCAAAGGGTCTTCATTTGCTCACCGAACCTCTCCAATCCTATCACTGCTGCGTTTATGCCCCTGTACACATGCTTGATTCTCTTTTGGAGACATAGCAATCCATAGGTTTTAAGATACTTACTAGTAAGGTACATTCTTAGGCGTTTAATATGGGGTGTTGAGTCCATTTCGTTGAGCAAGGAGTAGCTCTTGTCTATTCCATATTTGGCTTAAGGAACTTTATCTGTGCTCATTTCAATCTCTGGTTTTATGCAGCACCCCAACTCACCTTTCCCCTTAAGCAAGCATAAGTTGGTTTTCTAAATTTGAGACCCTGTTCTGTTCTGTAATTCAGTTCCTGTGTAGCCCAGTTTACATTCCGTGTATTAGTGATATCTTATGATGTTTCATTTTCTGTGTGACTTATTTCAGTTAGAATCATCGTACCTGAATCCACTCATTATGCTGCTACGGGCCTGATGACATAGATTTCATTGCTGAGTGATATTGCTTTGTAAGTAAATATCACAAGTTCTTTATCCATTTTTCACTTTCTGCGATGTTGAACTTGTACTGTAAACGAGGTTCTTGTAAACAGAGGCGTCCCAAACTTTGGGGTGGCTGTGTCTTTTTGATTTTAATTTCCCTAAGCTATAGGACCATAAGTGGAAGTGCCCTAGGCTCTGTTGCTTTGTTTTTTAGATGTTTCAGGAAACACCATACACTTCTCCCGAGTGTCTGTTGGCAATTTACATCCCGCCCATCAGCATAACAAGGCTCCCAGTTCTCCATGGCCTGTCCTGCCTTTCTGGATTTTACACTTTTTTCAGATGGCCCTTTTGACCGGGGGGGAGTGAGACTTCATTGTAGTGCAGATTTCCTTTGCAAGTTTGCTTGGTTGGCCAAAAAGGGCGTATGCGTTTTTTCCTGAATATATTCAGGAAAAAACGCATACGCCCTTTTTGGCCAAGTGCATCATTGTGGACGTTCTGCCTCTTTTCCTATGCTTTCAATGCAATTCCAGTCTACCTCCTGAAATCGGTTTCCTGCAATTCTTCCCCGCTTTCAAGTCCTCTTGGCAGCCTTACTTCAGTATATTTTTGGACGATAGCTGTCATTTATAACTCTGCAGGTTTGTGAATTACAGTGCCCCTGAGCTCCTTTCTTCAACTCGCTTTCTTGTGACCTGGCCGCAACACCGCAGGATTGCTTCAGGCCCTAATCTGGTTCCGGCACGGCACGCTGAGCCTTTGGTTAATTCCTGTTCCTGGTGGGAAATGAGAGTTAAATTTGCCCGTCCAGACACCTCCAGCTAGTCTCTCATTGGTTCTCGCTCTTCCTGTTCATCTTCCGCAGAAATTGCAAACTGGGCCGAACAGGAGGTTAAAGGGACTGACTCTCCAAGTCGGGAGAGTGTTAATAAAGCGTCTGGAATGTTGCACCCGAGTACCAGGGTACGAAAACTGAGACATATTTGAACACGTCTCCCGATCACATGGTTGATCATACTCTAGGTTCCACATGCATGTTTTAGCTGAAGGAAGAATACCTTAAAACTGGGTAGTTGAAACCCGTGGAATGGGTACCATGCAATATGACTTCAAAGGGTCTTCATTTGCTCACCGAACCTCTCCAATCCTATCATTGCTGCGTTTATGCCCCTGTACACACGCTTGATTCTCTTTTGGAGACATAGCAATCCATAGGTTTTAAGATACTTACTAGTAAGGTACATTCTTAGGCGTTTAATATGGGGTGTTGAGTCCATTTCGTTGAGCAAGGAGTAGCTCTTGTCTATTCCATATTTGGCTTAAGGAACTTTATCTGTGCTCATTTCAATCTCTGGTTTTATGCAGCACCCCAACTCACCTTTCCCCTTAAGCAAGCATAAGTTGGTTTTCTAAATTTGAGACCCTGTTCTGTTCTGTAATTCAGTTCCTGTGTAGCCCAGTTTACATTCCGTATATTAGTGATATCTTATGATGTTTCATTTTCTGTGTGACTTATTTCAGTTAGAATCATCGTACCTGAATCCACTCATTATGCTGCTACGGGCCTGATGACATAGATTTCATTGCTGAGTGATATTGCTTTGTAAGTAAATATCACAAGTTCTTTATCCATTTTTCACTTTCTGCGATGTTGAACTTGTACTGTAAACGAGGTTCTTGTAAACAGAGGCGTCCCAAACTTTGGGGTGGCTGTGTCTTTTTGATTTTAATTTCCCTAAGCTATAGGACCATAAGTGGAAGTGCCCTAGGCTCTGTTGCTTTGTTTTTTAGATGTTTCAGGAAACACCATACACTTCTCCCGAGTGTCTGTTGGCAATTTACATCCCGCCCATCAGCATAACAAGGCTCCCAGTTCTCCATGGCCTGTCCTGCCTTTCTGGATTTTACACTTTTTTCAGATGGCCCTTTTGACCGGGGGGGAGTGAGACTTCATTGTAGTGCAGATTTCCTTTGCAAGTTTGCTTGGTTGGCCAAAAAGGGCGTATGCGTTTTTTCCCGAATATATTCAGGAAAAAACACATATGCCCTTTTTGGCCAAGTGCATCATTGTGGACGTTCTGCCTCTTTTCCTATGCTTTCAATGCAATTCCAGTCTACCTCCTGAAATCGGTTTCCTGCAATTCTTCCCCGCTTTCAAGTCCTCTTGGCAGCCTTACTTCAGTATATTTTTGGACGATAGCTGTCATTTATAACTCTGCAGGTTTGTGAATTACAGTGCCCCTGAGCTCCTTTCTTCAACTCACTTTCTTGTGACCTGGCCGCAACACCGCAGGATGGCTTCAGGCCCTAATCTGGTTCCGGCACGGCACGCTGAGCCTTTGGTTAATTCCTCTTCCTGGTGGGAAATGAGAGTTAAATTTGCCCGTCCAGACACCTCCAGCTAGTCTCTCATTGGTTCTCGCTCTTCCTGTTCATCTTCCGCAGAAATTGCAAACTGGGCCGAACAGGAGGTTAAAGGGACTGACTCTCCAAGTCGGGAGAGTGTTAGTAAAGCGTCTGGAATGTTGCACCCGAGTACCAGGGTACGAAAACTGAGACATATTTGAACACGTCTCCCGATCACATGGTTGATCATACTCTAGGTTCCACATGCATGTTTTAGCTGAAGGAAGAATACCTTAAAACTGGGTAGTTGAAACCCGTGGAATGGGTACCATGCAATATGACTTCAAAGGGTCTTCATTTGCTCACCGAACCTCTCCAATCCTATCACTGCTGCGTTTATGCCCCTGTACACACGCTTGATTCTCTTTTGGAGACATAGCAATCCATAGGTTTTAAGATACTTACTAGTAAGGTACATTCTTAGGCGTTTAATATGGGGTGTTGAGTCCATTTCGTTGAGCAAGGAGTAGCTCTTGTCTATTCCATATTTGGCTTAAGGAACTTTATCTGTGCTCATTTCAATCTCTGGTTTTATGCAGCACCCCAACTCACCTTTCCCCTTAAGCAAGCATAAGTTGGTTTTCTAAATTTGAGACCCTGTTCTGTTCTGTAATTCAGTTCCTGTGTAGCCCAGTTTACATTCCGTGTATTAGTGATATCCTATGATGTTTCTTTTTCTGTGTGACTTATTTCAGTTAGAATCATCATACCTGAATCCACTCATTGTGCTGCTACGTGCCTGATGACATAGATTTCATTGCTGAGTGATATTGCTTTGTAAGTAAATACCACAACTTCTTTATCCATTTTTCACTTTCTGCGATGTTGAACTTGTACGGTAAACGAGGTTCTTGTAAACAGAGCCATTCCAAACTTCGGGGTGCCTGTGTCTTTTTTATTTTAATTTCCCTAAGCTATAGGACCATAAGTGGAAGTGCCCTAGGCTCTGTTGCTTTGTTTTTCAGATGTTTCAGGAAACACCATACACTTCTCCCGAGTGTCTGTTGGCAATTTACATCCCGCCCATCAGCATAACAAGGCTCCCAGTTCTCCATGGCCTGTCCTGCCTTTCTGGATTTTACACTTTTTTCAGATGGCCCTTTTGACCGGGGGGAAGTGAGACTTCATTGTAGTGCAGATTTCCTTTGCAAGCTTGCTTGGTTGGCCAAAAAGGGCGTATGCGTTTTTTCCTGAATATATTCAGGAAAAAACGCATACGCCCTTTTTGGCCAAGTGCATCATTGTGGACGTTCTGCCTCTTTTCCTATGCTTTCAATGCAATTCCAGTCTACCTCCTGAAATCGGTTTCCTGCAATTCTGCCCCGCTTTCAAGTCCTCTTGGCAGCTTTACTTCAGTATATTTTTGGAAATAGCTGTCATTTATAACTCTGCAGGTTTGTGAATTACAGTGTCCCTGAGCTCCTTTCTTCAACTCGCTTTCTTTTGAGCTGGCCGCAACACCGCAGGATGGCTTCAGGTCCTAATCTGGTTCCGGCACGGCACGCTGAGCCTTTGGTTAGTTCCTCTTCCTGGTGGGAAATGAGAGTTAAATTTGCCCGTCCAGACACCTCCAGCTAGTCTCTCATTGGTTCTCCCTATTCCTGTTCATCTTCCGCAGAAATTGCAAACTGGGCCAAACAGGAGGTTAAAGGCGCTGACTCTCCAAGTGGGGAGAGTGTTAGTAAAGCGTCTGGAATGTTGCACCCGAGTACCAGGGTACGAAAACTGTGACATATTTGAACACATCTCCCGATCACATGTTTGATCATGCTTTAGGTTCCACATGCATGTTTTAGCTGAAGGAAGAATACCTTAAACCTGGGTAGTTGAAACCCATGGAATGGGTACCATGCAATATGACTTCAAAGGGTCTTCATTTGCTCACCGAACCTCTCCAATCCTATCACTGCTGCGTTTATGCCCCTGTACACATGCTTGATTCTCTTTCAGAGACATAGCAATCCATAGGTTTTAAGATACTTACTAGTCAGGTACATTCTTAGGCGTTTAATATGCGGTGTTGAGTCCATTTCGTTGAGCAAGGAGTAGCTCTTGTCTATTCCATATTTGGCTTAAGGAACTTTATCTGTGCTCATTTCAATCTCTGGTTTTATGCAGCACCCCAACTCACCTTTACCCTTAAGCAAGCATAAGTTGGTTTTCTAAATTTGAGACCCTGTTCTGTTCTGTAATTCAGTTCCTGTGTAGCCAAGTTTACATTCCGTGTATTACTGATATCTTATGATGTTTCTTTTTCTGTGTGACTTATTTCAGTTAGAATCATCATACCTGAATCCACTCATTGTGCTGCTAAGGGCCTGATGACATAGATTTCATTGCTGAGTGATATTGCTTTGTAAGTAAATACCACAACTTCTTTATCCATTTTTCACTTTCTGCGATGTTGAACTTGTACTGTAAACGAGGTTCTTGTAAACAGAGGCGTCCCAAACTTTGGGGTGGCTGTGTCTTTTTGATTTTAATTTCCCTAAGCTATAGGACCATAAGTGGAAGTGCCCTAGGCTCTGTTGCTTTGTTTTTTAGATGTTTCAGGAAACACCATACACTTCTCCCGAGTGTCTGTCGGGAATTTACATCCCGCCCATCAGCATAACAAGGCTCCCAGTTCTCCATGGCCTGTCCTGCCTTTCTGGATTTTACACTTTTTTCAGATGGCCCTTTTGACCGGGGGGAAGTGAGACTTCATTGTAGTGCAGATTTCCTTTGCAAGCTTGCTTGGTTGGCCAAAAAGTGCGTATGCGTTTTTTCCTGAATATATTCAGGAAAAAACGCATACGCCCTTTTTGGCCAAGTGCATCATTGTGGACGTTCTGCCTCTTTTCCTATGCTTTCAATGCAATTCCAGTCTACCTCCTGAAATCGGTTTCCTGCAATTCTGCCCCGCTTTCAAGTCCTCTTGGCAGCCTTACTTCAGTATATTTTTGGACGATAGCTGTCATTTATAACTCTGCAGGTTTGTGAATTACAGTGCCCCTGAGCTCCTTTCTTCAACTCGTTTTCTTTTGAGCTGGCCGCAACACCACAGGATGGCTTCAGGCCCTAATCTGGTTCCGGCACGGCACGCTGAGCCTTTGGTTAGTTCCTCTTCCTGGTGGGAAATGAGAGTTAAATTTGCCCGTCCAGACACCTCCAGCTAGTCTCTCATTGGTTCTCCCTATTCCTGTTCATCTTCCGCAGAAATTGCAAACTGGGCCAAACAGGAGGTTAAAGGCGCTGACTCTCCAAGTGGGGAGAGTGTTAGTAAAGCGTCTGGAATGTTGCACCCGAGTACCAGGGTACGAAAACTGTGACATATTTGAACACATCTGCCGATCACATGTTTGATCATGCTCTAGGTTCCACATGCATGTATTAGCTAAAGGAAGAATACCTTAAACCTGGGTAGTTGAAACCCGTGGAATGGGTACCATGCAATATGACTTCAAAGGGTCTTCATTTGCTCACCGAACCTCTCCAATCCTATCACTGCTGCGTTTATGCCCCTGTACACATGCTTGATTCTCTTTCAGAGACATAGCAATCCATAGGTTTTAAGATACTTACTAGTCAGGTACATTCTTAGGCGTTTAATATGGGGTGTTGAGTCCATTTCGTTGAGCAAGGAGTAGCTCTTGTCTATTCCATATTTGGCTTAAGGAACTTTATCTGTGCTCATTTCAATCTCTGGTTTTATGCAGCACCCCAACTCACCTTTCCCCTTAAGCAAGCATAAGTTGGTTTTCTAAATTTGAGACCCTGTTCTGTTCTGTAATTCAGTTCCTGTGTAGCCCAGTTTACATTCCGTGTATTAGTGATATCTTATGATGTTTCTTTTCCTGTGTGACTTATTTCAGTTAGAATCATCGTACCTGAATCCACTCATTATGCTGCTACGGGCCTGATGACATAGATTTCATTGCTGAGTGATATTGCTTTGTAAGTAAATACCACAACTTCTTTATCCATTTTTCACTTTCTGCGATGTTGAACTTGTACGGTAAACGAGGTTCTTGTAAACAGAGGCGTCCCAAACTTTGGGGTGGCTGTGTCATTTTGATTTTAATTTCCCTATGCTATAGGACCATAAGTGGAAGTGCCCTAGGCTCTGTTGCTTTGTTTTTTAGATGTTTCAGGAAACACCATACACTTCTCCCGAGTGTCTGTTGGCAATTTACATCCCGCCCATCAGCATAACAAGGCTCCCAGTTCTCCATGGCCTGTCCTGCCTTTCTGGATTTTACACTTTTTTCAGATGGCCCTTTTGACCGGGGGGAAGTGAGACTTCATTGTAGTGCAGATTTCCTTTGCAAGCTTGCTTGGTTGGCCAAAAAGGGCGTATGCGTTTTTTCCTGAATATATTCAGGAAAAAACGCATACGCCCTTTTTGGCCAAGTGCATCATTTTGGACGTTCTGCCTCTTTTCCTATGCTTTCAATGCAATTCCAGTCTACCTCCTGAAATCGGTTTCCTGCAATTCTGCCCCGCTTTCAAGTCCTCTTGGCAGCCTTACTTCAGTATATTTTTGGACGATAGCTGTCATTTATAACTCTGCAGGTTTGTGAATTACAGTGCCCCTGAGCTCCTTTCTTCAACTCGCTTTCTTTTGAGCTGGCCGCAACACCGCAGGATGGCTTCAGGCCCTAATCTGGTTCCGGCACGGCACGCTGAGCCTTTGGTTAGTTCCTCTTCCTGGTGGGAAATGAGAGTTAAATTTGCCCGTCCAGACACCTCCAGCTAGTCTCTCATTGGTTCTCGCTCTTCCTGTTCATCTTCCGCAGAAATTGCAAACTGGGCTAAACAGGAGGTTAAAGGCTGACTATCCAAGTGGGGAGAGTGTTAGTAAAGCGTCTGGAATGTTGCACCCGAGTACCAGGGGAGGAAAACTGAGACATATTTGAACACGTCTCCCGTTCACACGGTTGATCATACTCTGGGATCCACATGCATGTTTTAGCTGAAGGAAGAATACCTTAAACCTGGGTAGTTGAAACCCGTGGAATGGGTACCATGCAATATGACTTCAAAGGGTCTTCATTTGCTCACCGAACCTCTCCAATCCTATCACTGCTGCGTTTATGCCCCTGTACACACGCTTGATTCTCTTTTGGAGACATAGCAATCCATAGGTTTTAAGATACTTACTAGTCAGGTACATTCTTAGGCGTTTAATATGGGGTGTTGAGTCCATTTCGTTGAGCAAGGAGTAGCTCTTGTCTATTCCATATTTGGCTTAAGGAACTTTATCTGTGCTCATTTCAATCTCTGGTTTTATGCAGCACCCTAACTCACCTTTCCCCTTAAGCAAGCATAAGTTGGTTTTCTAAATTTGAGACCCTGTTCTGTTCTGTAATTCAGTTCCTGTGTAGCCCAGTTTACATTCCGTGTATTAGTGATATCTTATGATGTTTCTTTTTCTGTGTGACTTATTTCAGTTAGAATCATCGTACCTGATCCACTCATTATGCTGCTACGGGCCTGATGACATAGATTTCATTGCTGAGTGATATTGCTTTGTAAGTAAATACCAAAACTTTTTTATCCATTTTTCACTTTCTGCGATGTTGAACTTTTACTGTAAACGACGTTCTTGTAAACAGAGGCGTCCCAAACTTTGGGGTGGCTGTGTCTTTTTGATTTTAATTTCCCTAAGCTATAGACCATAAGTGGAAGTGCCCTAGGCTCTGTTGCTTTGTTTTTTAGATGTTTCAGGAAACACCATACACTTCTCCCGAGTGTCTGTTGGCAATTTACATCCCGCCCATCAGCATAACAAGGCTCCCAGTTCTCCATGGCCTGTCCTGCCTTTCTGGATTTTACACTTTTTTCAGATGGCCCTTTTGACCGGGGGGAAGTGAGACTTCATTGTAGTGCAGATTTCCTTTGCAAGCTTGCTTGGTTGGCCAAAAAGGGCGTATGCGTTTTTTCCTGAATATATTCAGGAAAAAACGCATACGCCCTTTTTGGCCAAGTGCATCATTGTGGACGTTCTGCCTCTTTTCCTATGCTTTCAATGCAATTCCAGTCTACCTCCTGAAATCGGTTTCCTGCAATTCTGCCCCACTTTCAAGTCCTCTTGGCAGCCTTACTTCAGTATATTTTTGGACGATAGCTGTCATTTATAACTCTGCAGGTTTGTGAATTACAGTGCCCCTGAGCTCCTTTCTTCAACTCGCTTTCTTTTGAGCTGGCCGCAACACCGCAGGATGGCTTCAGGCCCTAATCTGGTTCCGGCACGGCACGCTGAGCCTTTGGTTAGTTCCTCTTCCTGGTGGGAAATGAGAGTTAAATTTGCCCGTCCAGATACCTCCACCTAGTCTCTCACTGGTTCTCCCTATTCCTGTTCATCTTCCGCAGAAATTGCAAACTGGGCCAAACAGGAGGTTAAAGGCGCTGACTCTCCAAGTGGGGAGAGTGTTAGTAAAGCGTCTGGAATGTTGCACCCGAGTACCAGGGGAGGAAAACTGAGACATATTTGAACACGTCTCCCGTTCACACAGTTGATCATACTCTGGGTTCCACATGCATGTTTTAGCTGAAGGAAGAATACCTTAAACGTGGGTAGTTGAAACCCGTGGAATGGGTACCATGCAATATGACTTCAAAGGGTCTTCATTTGCTCACCGAACCTCTCCAATCCTATCACTGCTGCGTTTATGCCCCTGTACACACGCTTGATTCTCTTTTGGAGACATAGCAATCCATAGGTTTTAAGATACTTACTAGTCAGGTACATTCTTAGGCGTTTAATATGCGGTGTTGAGTCCATTTCGTTGAGCAAGGAGTAGCTCTTGTCTATTCCATATTTGGCTTAAGGAACTTTATCTGTGCTCATTTCAATCTCTGGTTTTATGCAGCACCCCAACTCACCTTTCCCCTTAAGCAAGCATAAGTTGGTTTTCTAAATTTGAGACCCTGTTCTGTTCTGTAATTCAGTTCCTGTGTAGCCAAGTTTACATTCCGTGTATTACTGATATCTTATGATGTTTCTTTTTCTGTGTGACTTATTTCAGTTAGAATCATCGTACCTGATCCACTCATTGTGCTGCTAAGGGCCTGATGACCCAGATTTCATTGCTGAGTGATATTGCTTTGTAAGTAAATACCACAACTTCTTTATCCATTTTTCACTTTCTGCGATGTTGAACTTGTACTGTAAATGAGGTTCTTGTTAACAGAGGCGTCCCAAACTTTGGGGTGGCTGTGTCTTTTTGATTTTAATTTCCCTAAGCTATAGGACCATAAGTGGAAGTGCCCTAGGCTCTGTTGCTTTGTTTCTTAGATGTTTCAGGAAACACCATACACTTCTCCCGAGTGTCTGTTGGCAATTTACATCCCGCCCATCAGCATAACAAGGCTCCCAGTTCTCCATGGCCTGTCCTGCCTTTCTGGATTTTACACTTTTTTCAGATGGCCCTTTTGACCGGGGGGAAGTGAGACTTCATTGTAGTGCAGATTTCCTTTGCAAGCTTGCTTGGTTGGCCAAAAAGGGCGTATGCGTTTTTTCCTGAATATATTCAGGAAAAAACGCATACGCCCTTTTTGGCCAAGTGCATCATTGTGGACGTTCTGCCTCTTTTCCTATGCTTTCAATGCAATTCCAGTCTACCTCCTGAAATCGGTTTCCTGCAATTCTGCCCCACTTTCAAGTCCTCTTGGCAGCCTTACTTCAGTATATTTTTGGACGATAGCTGTCATTTATAACTCTGCAGGTTTGTGAATTACAGTGCCTCTGAGCTCCTTTCTTCAACTCGTTTGCTTTTGAGCTGGCCGCAACACCGCAGGATGGCTTCAGGCCCTAATCTGCTTCCGGCACGGCACGCTGAGCCTTTGGTTAGTTCCTCTTCCTGGTGGGAAATGAGAGTTAAATTTGCCCGTCCAGACACCTCCACGTAGTCTCTCATTGGTTCTCCCTATTCCTGTTCATCTTCCGCAGAAATTGCAAACTGGGCCAAACAGGAGGTTAAAGGCGCTGACTCTCCAAGTGGGGAGAGTGTTAGTAAAGCGTCTGGAATGTTGCACCCGAGTACCAGGGGAGGAAAACTGAGACATATTTGAACACGACTCCCGTTCACACTGTTGATCATACTCTGGGTTTCACATGCATGTTTTTGCTGAAGGAAGAATACCTTAAACCTGGGTAGTTGAGACCCGTGGAATGGGTACCATGTAATATGACTTCAAAGGGTCTTCATTTGCTCACCGAACCTCTCCAATCCTATCACTACTGCGTTTATGCCCCTGTACACATGCTTGATTCTCTTTCGGAGACATAGCAATCCATAGGTTTTAAGATACTTACTAGTCAGGTACATTCTTAGGCATTTAATATGGGGTGTTGAGTCCATTTCGTTGAGCAAGGAGTAGCTCTTGTCTATTCCATATTTGGCTTAAGGAACTTTATCTGTGCTCATTTCAATCTCTGGTTTTATGCAGCACCCCAACTCACCTTTCCCCTTAAGCAAGCATAAGTTGGTTTTCTAAATTTGAGACCCTGTTCTGTTCTGTAATTCAGTTCCTGTGTAGCCAAGTTTACATTCCGTGTATTACTGATATCTTATGATGTTTCTTTTTCTGTGTGACTTATTTCAGTTAGAATCATCATACCTGAATCCACTCATTGTGCTGCTAAGGGCCTGATGACATAGATTTCATTGCTGAGTGATATTGCTTTGTAAGTAAATACCACAACTTCTTTATCCATTTTTCACTTTCTGCGATGTTGAACTTGTATGGTAAACGAGGTTCTTGTAAACAAAGGCGTCCCAAACTTTGGGGTGGCTGTGTCTTTTTGATTTTAATTTCCCTAAGCTATAGGACCATAAGTGGAAGTGCCCTAGGCTCTGTTGCTTTGTTTTTTAGATGTTTCAGGAAACACCATACACTTCTCCCGAGTGTCTGTTGGCAATTTACATCCCGCCCATCAGCATAACAAGGCTCCCAGTTCTCCATGGCCTGTCCTGCCTTTCTGGATTTTACACTTTTTTCAGATGGCCCTTTTGACCGGGGGGAAGTGAGACTTCATTGTAGTGCAGATTTCCTTTGCAAGCTTGCTTGGTTGGCCAAAAAGGGCGTATGCGTTTTTTCCTGAATATATTCAGGAAAAAACGCATACGCCCTTTTTGGCCAAGTGCATCATTGTGGACGTTCTGCCTCTTTTCCTATGCTTTCAATGCAATTCCAGTCTACCTCCTGAAATCGGTTTCCTGCAATTCTGCCCCACTTTCAAGTCCTCTTGGCAGCCTTACTTCAGTATATTTTTGGACGATAGCTGTCATTTATAACTCTGCAGGTTTGTGAATTACAGTGCCCCTGAGCTCCTTTCTTCAACTCGTTTTCTTTTGAGCTGGCCGCAACACCGCAGGATGGCTTCAGGCCCTAATCTGGTTCCGGCACGGCACGCTGCGCCTTTGGTTAGTTCCTCTTCCTGGTGGGAAATGAGAGTTAAATTTGCCCGTCCAGACACCTCCAGCTAGTCTCTCATTGGTTCTCCCTATTCCTGTTCATCTTCCGCAGAAATTGCAAACTGGGCCAAACAGGAGGTTAAAGGCGCTGACTCTCCAAGTGGGGAGAGTGTTAGTAAAGCGTCTGGAATGTTGCACCCGAGTACCAGGGGAGGAAAACTGAGACATATTTGAACACGTCTCCCTTTCACACTGTTGATCATACTCTGGGTTTCACATGCATGTTTTAGCTGAAGGGAGAATACCTTAAACCTGGGTAGTGGAAACCCGTGGAATGGGTACCATGCAATAAGACTTCAAAGGATCTTCATTTGCTCACCGAACCTCTCTAATCCTATCACTGCTGCGTTTATGCCCCTGTACACATGCTTGATTCTCTTTTGGAGACATAGCAATCCATAGATTTTAAGATACTTACTAGTCAGGTACATTCTTAGGCATTTAATATGGGGTGTTGAGTCCATTTCGTTGAGCAAGGAGTAGCTCTTGTCTATTCCATATTTGGCTTAAGGAACTTTATCTGTGCTCATTTCAATCTCTGGTTTTATGCAGCACCCCAACTCACCTTTCCCCTTAAGGAAGCATAAGTTGGTTTTCTAAATTTGAGACCCTGTTCTGTTCTGTAATTCAGTTCCTGTGTAGCCAAGTTTACATTCCGTGTATTACTGATATCTTATGATGTTTCTTTTTCTGTGTGACTTATTTCAGTTAGAATCATCATACCTGAATCCACTCATTGTGCTGCTACGGGCCTGATGACATAGATTTCATTGCTGAGTGATATTGCTTTGTAAGTAAATACCACAACTTCTTTATCCATTTTTCACTTTCTGCGATGTTGAACTTGTACGGTAAACGAGGTTCTTGTAAACAGAGGCGTCCCAAACTTTGGGGTGGCTGTGTCTTTTTGATTTTAATTTCCCTAAGCTATAGGACCATAAGTGGAAGTGCCCTAGGCTCTGTTGCTTTGTTTTTTAGATGTTTCAGGAAACACCATACACTTCTCCCGAGTGGCTGTTGGCAATTTACATCCCGCCCATCAGCATAACAAGGCTCCCAGTTCTCCATGGCCTGTCCTGCCTTTCTGGATTTTACACTTTTTTCAGATGGCCCTTTTGACCGGGGGGAAGTGAGACTTCATTGTAGTGCAGATTTCCTTTGCAAGCTTGCTTGGTTGGCCAAAAAGGGCGTATGCGTTTTTTCCTGAATATATTCAGGAAAAAACGCATACGCCCTTTTTGGCCAAGTGCATCATTGTGGACGTTCTGCCTCTTTTCCTATGCTTTCAATGCAATTCCAGTCTACCTCCTGAAAGCGGTTTCCTGCAATTCTGCCCCGCTTTCAAGTCCTCTTGGCAGCCTTACTTCAGTATATTTTTGGACAATAGCTGTCATTTATAACTCTGCAGGTTTGTGAATTACAGTGCCCCTGAGCTCCTTTCTTCAACTCGCTTTCTTTTGAGCTGGCCGCAACACCGCAGGATGGCTTCAGGCCCTAATCTGGTTCCGGCATGGCACGCTGAGCCTTTGGTTAGTTCCTCTTCCTGGTGGGAAATGAGAGTTAAATTTGCCCGTCCAGACACCTCCAGCTAGTCTCTCATTGGTTCTCCCTATTCCTGTTCATCTTCCGCAGAAATTGCAAACTGGGCCAAACAGGAGGTTAAAGGCGCTGACTCTCCAAGTGGGGAGAGTGTTAGTAAAGCGTCTGGAATGTTGCACACGAGTACCAGGGGAGGAAAACTGAGACATATTTGAACACGTCTCCCGTTCACACGGTGGATCATACTCTGGGTTCCACATGCATGTTTTAGCTGAAGGAAGAATACCCTACACCTGGAGAGTTGAGACCCGTGAAATGGGTACCATGCAATATGACTTCAAAGGGTCTTCATTTGCTCACCGAACCTCTCCAATCCTTTCACTGCTGCGTTTATGCCCCTGTACACACGCTTGATTCTCTTTTGGAGACATAGCAATCCATAGGTTTTAAGATACTTACTAGTCAGGTACATTCTTAGGCGTTTAATATGGGGTGTTGAGTCCATTTCGTTGAGCAAGGAGTAGCTCTTGTCTATTCCATATTTGGCTTAAGGAACTTTATCTGTGCTCATTTCAATCTCTGGTTTTATGCAGCACCCCAACTCACCTTTCCCCTTAAGCAAGCATAAGTTGGTTTTCTAAATTTGAGACCCTGTTCTGTTCTGTAATTCAGTTCCTGTGTAGCCAAGTTTACATTCCGTGTATTAGTGATATCTTATGATGTTTCTTTTTCTGTGTGACTTATTTCAGTTAGAATCATCATACCTGAATCCACTCATTGTGCTGCTAAGGGCCTGATGACATAGATTTCATTGCTGAGTGATATTGCTTTGTAAGTAAATACCACAACTTCTTTATCCATTTTTCACTTTCTGCGATGTTGAACTTGTACGGTAAACGAGGTTCTTGTAAACAGAGCCATTCCAAACTTCGGGGTGGCTGTGTCTTTTTTATTTTAATTTCCCTAAGCTATAGGACCATAAGTGGAAGTGCCCTAGGCTCTGTTGCTTTGTTTTTTAGATGTTTCAGGAAACACCATACACTTCTCCCGAGTGGCTGTTGGCAATTTACATCCCGCCCATCAGCATAACAAGGCTCCCAGTTCTCCATGGCCTGTCCTGCCTTTCTGGATTTTACACTTTTTTCAGATGGCCCTTTTGACCGGGGGGAAGTGAGACTTCATTGTAGTGCAGATTTCCTTTGCAAGCTTGCTTCGTTGGCCAAAAAGGGCGTATGCGTTTTTTCCTGAATATATTCAGGATAAAACGCATACGCCCTTTTTGGCCAAGTGCATCATTGTGGACGTTCTGCATCTTTTCCGAAGCTTTCAATGCAATTCCAGTCTACCTCCTGAAATCAGTTTCCTGCAATTCTGCCCCGCTTTCAAGTCCTCTTGGCAGCTTTACTTCAGTATATGTTTGGAAATAGCTGTCATTTATAACTCTGCAGGTTTGTGAATTACAGTGCCCCTGAGCTCCTTTCTTCAACTCGCTTTCTTGTGACCTGGCCGCAACACCGCAGGATGGCTTCAGGCCCTAATGTGGTTCCGGCATGGCACGCTGAGCCTTTGGTTAATTCCGCTTCCTGGTGGGAATTGAGAGTTAAATTTGCCCGTCCAGACACCTCCAGCTAGTCTCTCATTGGTTCTCGCTATTCCTGTTCATCTTCCGCAGAAATTGCAAACTGGGCCAAACAGGAGGTTAAAGGGACTGACTCTCCAAGTCGCGAGAGTGTTAGTAAAGCGTCTGGAATGTTGCACCCGAGTACCAGGGTACGAAAACTGAGACATATTTGAACACATCTCCCGATCACATGTTTGATCATACTCTAGGTTCCACATGCATGTTTTAGCTGAAGGAAGAATACCTTAAACCTGGGTAGTTGAAACCCGTGGAATGGGTACCATGCAATATGACTTCAAAGGGTCTTCATTTGCTCACCGAACCTCTCCAATCCTATCACTGCTGCGTTTATGCCCCTGTACACATGTTTGATTCTCTTTAAGAGACATAGCAATCCATAGGTTTTAAGATAGTTATTAGTCAGGTACATTCCTAGGCGTTTAATATGGGGTGTTGAGTCCATTTCGTTGAGCAAGGAGTAGCTCTTGTCTATTCCATATTTGGCTTAAGGAACTTTATCTGTGCTCATTTCAATCTCTGGTTTTATGCAGCACCCCAACTCACCTTTCCCCTTAAGCAAGCATAAGTTGGTTTTCTAAATTTGAGACCCTGTTCTGTTCTATAATTCAGTTCCTGTGTAGCCCAGTTTACATTCCGTGTATTAGTGATATCTTATGATGTTTCTTTTTCTGTGTGACTTATTTCAGTTAGAATCATCGTACCTGAATCCACTCATTATGCTGCTACGGGCCTGATGACATAGATTTCATTGCTGAGTGATATTGCTTTGTAAGTAAATACCACAACTTCTTTATCCATTTTTAACTTTCTGCGATGTTGAACTTGTACTGTAAACGAGGTTCTTGTAAACAGAGGCGTCCCAAACTTTGGGGTGGCTGTGTCTTTTTGATTTTAATTTCCCTAAGCTATAGGATCATAAGTGGAAGTGCCCTAGGCTCTGTTGCTTTGTTTTTTAGATGTTTCAGGAAACACCATACACTTCTCCCGAGTGTCTGTTGGCAATTTACATCCCGCCCATCAGCATAACAAGGCTCCCAGTTTTCCATGGCCTGTCCTGCCTTTCTGGATTTTACACTTTTTTCAGATGGCCCTTTTGACCGGGGGGAAGTGAGACTTCATTGTAGTGCAGATTTCCTTTGCAAGCTTGCTTGTTTGGCCAAAAAGGGCGTATGCGTTTTTTCCTGAATATATTCAGGAAAAAACGCATACGCCCTTTTTGGCCAAGTGCATCATTGTGGACGTTCTGCCTCTTTTCCTATGCTTTCAATGCAATTCCAGTCTACCTCCTGAAATCGGTTTCCTGCAATTCTGCCCCGCATTCAAGTCCTCTTGGCAGCCTTACTTCAGTATATTTTTGGATGATAGCTGTCATTTATAACTCTGCAGGTTTGTGAATTACAGTGCCCCTGAGCTCCTTTCTTCAACTCGCTTTCTTGTGAGCTGGCCGCAACACCGCAGGATGGCTTCAGGCCCTAATCTGGTTCCGGCACGGCACGCTGAGCATTTGGTTAGTTCCTCTTCCTGGTGGGAAATGAGAGTTAAATTTGCCCGTCCAGACACCTCCAGCTAGTCTCTCATTGGTTCTCGCTCTTCCTGTTCATCTTCCGCAGAAATTGCAAACTGGGCCAAACAGGAGGTTAAAGGGACTGACTCTCCAAGTCGGGAGAGTGTTAGTAAAGCGTCTGGAATGTTGCACCCGAGTACCAGGGTACGAAAACTGAGACATATTTGAACACGTCTCCCGATCACATGGTTGATCATACTCTAGGTTCCACATGCATGTTTTAGCTGAAGGAAGAATACCTTAAACCTGGAGAGTTGAGACCCGTGTAATGGGTACCATGCAATATGACTTCAAAGGGTCTTCATTTGCTCACCGAACCTCTCCAATCCTATCACTGCTGCGTTTATGCCCCTGTACACCCGCTTGATTCTCTTTTGGAGACATAGCAATCCATAGGTTTTAAGATACTTTCTAGTCAGGTACATTCTTAGGCGTTTAATATGGGGTGTTGAGTCCATTTCGTTGAGCAAGGAGTAGCTCTTGTCTATTCCATATTTGGCTTAAGGAACTTTATCTGTGCTCATTTCAATCTCTGGTTTTATGCAGCACCCCAACTCACCTTTCCCCTTAAGCAAGCATAAGTTGGTTTTCTAAATTTGAGACCCTGTTCTGTTTTGGAATTCAGTTCCTGTGTAGCCAAGTTTACATTCCATGTATTAGTGATATCTTATGATGTTTCTTTTTCTGTGTGACTTATTTCAGTTAGAATCATCATACCTGAATCCACTCATTGTGCTGCTAAGGGCCTGATGACATAGATTTCATTGCTGAGTGATATTGCTTTGTAAGTAAATACCACAACTTCTTTATCCATTTTTCACTTTCTGCGATGTTGAACTTGTACGGTAAACGAGGTTCTTGTAAACAGAGCCGTTCCAAACTTCGGGGTGGCTGTGTCTTTTTTATTTTAATTTCCCTAAGCTATAGGACCATAAGTGGAAGTGCCCTAGGCTCTGTTGCTTTGTTTTTTAGATGTTTCAGGAAACACCATACACTTCTCCCGAGTGGCTGTTGGCAATTTACATCCCGCCCATCAGCATAACAAGGCTCCCAGTTCTCCATGGCCTGTCCTGCCTTTCTGGATTTTACACTTTTTTCAGATGGCCCTTTTGACCGGGGGGAAGTGAGACTTCATTGTAGTGCAGATTTCCTTTGCAAGCTTGCTTCGTTGGCCAAAAAGGGCGTATGCGTTTTTTCCTGAATATATTCAGGATAAAACGCATACGCCCTTTTTGGCCAAGTGCATCATTGTGGACGTTCTGCATCTTTTCCGAAGCTTTCAATGCAATTCCAGTCTACCTCCTGAAATCAGTTTCCTGCAATTCTGCCCCGCTTTCAAGTCCTCTTGGCAGCTTTACTTCAGTATATTTTTGGAAATAGCTGTCATTTATAACTCTGCAGGTTTGTGAATTACAGTGCCCCTGAGCTCCTTTCTTCAACTCGCTTTCTTGTGACCTGGCCGCAACACCGCAGGATGGCTTCAGGCCCTAATGTGGTTCCGGCATGGCACGCTGAGCCTTTGGTTAATTCCGCTTCCTGGTGGGAATTGAGAGTTAAATTTGCCCGTCCAGACACCTCCAGCTAGTCTCTCATTGGTTCTCGCTATTCCTGTTCATCTTCCGCAGAAATTGCAAACTGGGCCAAACAGGAGGTTAAAGGGACTGACTCTCCAAGTCGCGAGAGTGTTAGTAAAGCGTCTGGAATGTTGCACCCGAGTACCAGGGTACGAAAACTGAGACATATTTGAACACATCTCCCGATCACATGTTTGATCATACTCTAGGTTCCACATGCATGTTTTAGCTGAAGGAAGAATACCTTAAACCTGGGTAGTTGAAACCCGTGGAATGGGTACCATGCAATATGACTTCAAAGGGTCTTCATTTGCTCACCGAACCTCTCCAATCCTATCACTGCTGCGTTTATGCCCCTGTACACATGCTTGATTCTCTTTAGGAGACATAGCAATCCATAGGTTTTAAGATAGTTATTAGTCAGGTACATTCCTAGGCGTTTAATATGGGGTGTTGAGTCCATTTCGTTGAGCAAGGAGTAGCTCTTGTCTATTCCATATTTGGCTTAAGGAACTTTATCTGTGCTCATTTCAATCTCTGGTTTTATGCAGCACCCCAACTCACCTTTCCCCTTAAGCAAGCATAAGTTGGTTTTCTAAATTTGAGACCCTGTTCTGTTCTATAATTCAGTTCCTGTGTAGCCCAGTTTACATTCCGTGTATTAGTGATATCTTATGATGTTTCTTTTTCTGTGTGACTTATTTCAGTTAGAATCATCGTACCTGAATCCACTCATTATGCTGCTACGGGCCTGATGACATAGATTTCATTGCTGAGTGATATTGCTTTGTAAGTAAATACCACAACTTCTTTATCCATTTTTAACTTTCTGCGATGTTGAACTTGTACTGTAAACGAGGTTCTTGTAAACAGAGGCGTCCCAAACTTTGGGGTGGCTGTGTCTTTTTGATTTTAATTTCCCTAAGCTATAGGATCATAAGTGGAAGTGCCCTAGGCTCTGTTGCTTTGTTTTTTAGATGTTTCAGGAAACACCATACACTTCTCCCGAGTGTCTGTTGGCAATTTACATCCCGCCCATCAGCATAACAAGGCTCCCAGTTTTCCATGGCCTGTCCTGCCTTTCTGGATTTTACACTTTTTTCAGATGGCCCTTTTGACCGGGGGGAAGTGAGACTTCATTGTAGTGCAGATTTCCTTTGCAAGCTTGCTTGTTTGGCCAAAAAGGGCGTATGCGTTTTTTCCTGAATATATTCAGGAAAAAACGCATACGCCCTTTTTGGCCAAGTGCATCATTGTGGACGTTCTGCCTCTTTTCCTATGCTTTCAATGCAATTCCAGTCTACCTCCTGAAATCGGTTTCCTGCAATTCTGCCCCGCATTCAAGTCCTCTTGGCAGCCTTACTTCAGTATATTTTTGGATGATAGCTGTCATTTATAACTCTGCAGGTTTGTGAATTACAGTGCCCCTGAGCTCCTTTCTTCAACTCGCTTTCTTGTGAGCTGGCCGCAACACCGCAGGATGGCTTCAGGCCCTAATCTGGTTCCGGCACGGCACGCTGAGCATTTGGTTAGTTCCTCTTCCTGGTGGGAAATGAGAGTTAAATTTGCCCGTCCAGACACCTCCAGCTAGTCTCTCATTGGTTCTCGCTCTTCCTGTTCATCTTCCGCAGAAATTGCAAACTGGGCCAAACAGGAGGTTAAAGGGACTGACTCTCCAAGTCGGGAGAGTGTTAGTAAAGCGTCTGGAATGTTGCACCCGAGTACCAGGGTACGAAAACTGAGACATATTTGAACACGTCTCCCGATCACATGGTTGATCATACTCTAGGTTCCACATGCATGTTTTAGCTGAAGGAAGAATACCTTAAACCTGGAGAGTTGAGACCCGTGTAATGGGTACCATGCAATATGACTTCAAAGGGTCTTCATTTGCTCACCGAACCTCTCCAATCCTATCACTGCTGCGTTTATGCCCCTGTACACCCGCTTGATTCTCTTTTGGAGACATAGCAATCCATAGGTTTTAAGATACTTTCTAGTCAGGTACATTCTTAGGCGTTTAATATGGGGTGTTGAGTCCATTTCGTTGAGCAAGGAGTAGCTCTTGTCTATTCCATATTTGGCTTAAGGAACTTTATCTGTGCTCATTTCAATCTCTGGTTTTATGCAGCACCCCAACTCACCTTTCCCCTTAAGCAAGCATAAGTTGGTTTTCTAAATTTGAGACCCTGTTCTGTTTTGGAATTCAGTTCCTGTGTAGCCAAGTTTACATTCCATGTATTAGTGATATCTTATGATGTTTCTTTTTCTGTGTGACTTATTTCAGTTAGAATCATCGTACCTGAATCCACTCATTGTGCTGCTAAGGGCCTGATGACATAGATTTCATTGCTGAGTGATACTGCATTGTACGTAAATACCACAAGTTCTTTATCCATTTTTCACTTTCTGTGATATTGAACTTGTATGGTAAATGAGGTTCTTGTAAACAGAGGCGTCCCAAACTTTGGGGTGGCTGTGTCGTTTTGATTTTAATTTCCCTAAGCTATAGGACCGTAAGTGGAAGTGCCCTAGGCTCTGTTGCTTTGTTTTTTAGATGTTTCAGGAAACACCATACACTTCTCCCGAGTGTCTGTTGGCAATTTACATCCCGCCCATCAGCATAACAAGGCTCCCAGTTCTCCATGGCCTGTCCTGCCTTTCTGGATTTTACACTTTTTTCAGATGGCCCTTTTGACCGGGGGGAAGTGAGACTTCATTGTAGTGCAGATTTCCTTTGCAAGCTTGCTTGGTTGGCCAAAAAGGGCGTATGCGTTTTTTCCTGAATATATTCAGGAAAAAACGCATACGCCCTTTTTGGCCAAGTGCATCATTGTGGACGTTCTGCCTCTTTTCCTATGCTTTCAATGCAATTCCAGTCTACCTCCTGAAATCGGTTTCCTGCAATTCTGCCCCGCATTCAAGTCCTCTTGGCAGCCTTACTTCAGTATATTTTTGGATGATAGCTGTCATTTATAACTCTGCAGGTTTGTGAATTACAGCGCCCCTGAGCTCCTTTCTTCAACTCGCTTTCTTTTGAGCTGGCCACAACACCGCAGGATGGCTTCAGGCCCTAATCTGGTTCCGGCACGGCACGCTGAGCCTTTGGTTAGTTCCTCTTCCTGGTGGGAAATGAGAGTTAAATTTGCCCGTCCAGACACCTCCAGCTAGTCTCTCATTGGTTCTCCCTATTCCTGTTCATCTTCCGCAGAAATTGCAAACTGGGCCAAACAGGAGGTTAAAGGTGCTGACTCTCCAAGTGGGGAGAGTGTTAGTAAAGCGTCTGGAATGTTGCACCCGAGTAACAGGGGAGGAAAACTGAGACATATTTGAACACGTCTCCCGTTCACACGGTTGATCATACTCTGGGTTCCACATGCATGTTTTAGCTGAAGGAAGAATACCTTAAACCTGGAGAGTTGAGACCCGTGTAATGGGTACCATGCAATATGACTTCAAAGGGTCTTCATTTGCTCACCGAACCTCTCCAATCCTATCACTGCTGCGTTTATGCCCCTGTACACACGTTTGATTCTCTTTTGGAGACATAGCAATCCATAGGTTTTAAGATACTTACTAGTCAGGTACATTCTTAGGCGTTTAATATGGGGTGTTGAGTCCATTTCGTTGAGCAAGGAGTAGCTCTTGTCTATTCCATATTTGGCTTAAGGAACTTTATCTGTGCTCATTTCAATCTCTGGTTTTATGCAGCACCCCAACTCACCTTTCCCCTTAAGCAAGCATAAGTTGGTTTTCTAAATTTGAGACCCTGTTCTGTTCTGTAATTCAGTTCCTGTGTAGCCCAGTTTACATTCCGTGTATTAGTGATATCTTATGATGTTTCTTTTTCTGTGTGACTTACTTCAGTTAGAATCATCGTACCTGAATCCACTCATTATGCTGCTACGGGCCTGATGACATAGATTTCATTGCTGAGTGATATTGCTTTGTAAGTAAATACCACAACTTCTTTATCCATTTTTCACTTTCTGCGATGTTGAACTTGTACTGTAAACGAGGTTCTTGTAAACAGAGGCGTCCCAAACTTTGGGGTGGCTGTGTCTTTTTGATTTTAATTTCCCTAAGCTATAGGACCATAAGTGGAAGTGCCCTAGGCTCTGTTGCTTTGTTTTTTAGATGTTTCAGGAAACACCATACACTTCTCCCGAGTGTCTGTTGGCAATTTACATCCCGCCCATCAGCATAACAAGGCTCCCAGTTCTCCATGGCCTGTCCTGCCTTTCTGGATTTTACACTTTTTTCAGATGGCCCTTTTGACCGGGGGGAAGTGAGACTTCATTGTAGTGCAGATTTCCTATGCAAGTTTGCTTGTTTGGCCAAAAAGGGCGTATGCGTTTTTTCCTGAATATATTCAGGAAAAAACGCATATGCCCTTTTTGGCCAAGTGCATCATTGTGGACGTTCTGCCTCTTTTCCTATGCTTTCAATGCAATTCCAGTCTACCTCCTGAAATCGGTTTCCTGCAATTCTGCCCCGCTTTCAAGTCCTCTTGGCAGCCTTACTTCAGTATATTTTTGGACGATAGCTGTCATTTATAACTCTGCAGGTTTGTGAATTACAGTGCCCCTGAGCTCCTTTCTTCAACTCGTTTTCTTTTGAGCTGGCCGCAACACCGCAGGATGGCTTCAGGCCCTAATCTGGTTCCGGCACGGCATGCTGAGCCTTTGGTTAGTTCCTCTTCCTGGTGGGAAATGAGAGTTAAATTTGCCCGTCCAGACACCTCCAGCTAGTCTCTCATTGGTTCTCCCTATTCCTGTTCATCTTCCGCAGAAATTGCAAACTGGGCCAAACAAGAGGTTAAAGGCGCTGACTCTCCAAGTGGGGAGAGTGTTAGTAAAGCGTCTGGAATGTTGCACCCGAGTACCAGGGGAGGAAAACTGAGACATATTTGAACACATCTCCCGTTCACACGGTTGATCATACTCTGGGTTCCACATGCATGTTTTAGCTGAAGGAAGAATACCTTAAACCTGGAGAGTTGAGACCCGTGTAATGGGTACCATGCAATATGACTTCAAAGGGTCTTCATTTGCTCACCGAACCTCTCCAATCCTATCACTGCTGCGTTTATGCCCCTGTACACATGCTTGATTCTCTTTCGGAGACATAGCAATCCATAGGTTTTAAGATACTTACTAGTCAGGTACATTCTTAGGCGTTTAATATGGGGTGTTGAGTCCATTTCGTTGAGCAAGGAGTAGCTCTTATCTATTCCATATTTGGCTTAAGGAACTTTATCTGTGCTCATTTCAATCTCTGGTTTTATGCAGCACCCCAACTCACCTTTCCCCTTAAGCAAGCATAAGTTGGTTTTCTAAATTTGAGACCCTGTTGTGTTTTGGAATTCAGTTCCTGTGTAGCCAAGTTTACATTCCGTGTATTACTGATATCTTATGATGTTTCTTTTTCTGTGTGACTTATTTCAGTTAGAATCATCGTACCTGAATCCACTCATTATGCTGCTACGGGCCTGATGACATAGATTTCATTGCTGAGTGATACTGCATTGTACATAAGTACCACAAGTTCTTTATCCATTTTCCTCTTTCTGTGATATTGAACTTGTACGGAAAACGAGGTTCTTGTAAACAGAGGCGTCCCAAACTTTGGGGTGGCTGTGTCTTTTTGATTTTAATTTCCCTAAGCTATAGGATCATAAGTGGAAGTGCCCTAGGCTCTGTTGCTTTGTTTTTTAGATGTTTCAGGAAACACCATACACTTCTCCCGAGTGTCTGTTGGCAATTTACATCCCGCCCATCAGCATAACAAGGCTCCCAGTTCTCCATGGCCTGTCCTGCCTTTCTGGATTTTACACTTTTTTCAGATGGCCCTTTTGACCGGGGGGAAGTGAGACTTCATTGTAGTGCAGATTTCCTTTGCAAGCTTGCTTGGTTGGCCAAAAAGGGCGTATGCGTTTTTTCCTGAATATATTCAGGAAAAAACGCATACGCCCTTTTTGGCCAAGTGCATCATTGTGGACGTTCTGCCTCTTTTCCTATGCTTTCAATGCAATTCCAGTCTACCTCCTGAAATCGGTTTCCTGCAATTCTGCCCCGCATTCAAGTCCTCTTGGCAGCCTTACTTCAGTATATTTTTGGATGATAGCTGTCATTTATAACTCTGCAGGTTTGTGAATTACAGTGCCCCTGAGCTCCTTTCTTCAACTCGCTTTCTTGTGAGCTGGCCGCAACACCGCAGGATGGCTTCAGGCCCTAATCTGGTTCCGGCACGGCACGCTGAGCCTTTGGTTAGTTCCTCTTCCTGGTGGGAAATGAGAGTTAAATTTGCCCGTCCAGACACCTCCAGCTAGTCTCTCATTGGTTCTCGCTCTTCCTGTTCATCTTCCGCAGAAATTGCAAACTGGGCCAAACAGGAGGTTAAAGGGACTGACTCTCCAAGTCGGGAGAGTGTTAGTAAAGCGTCTGGAATGTTGCACCCGAGTACCAGGGTACGAAAACTGAGACATATTTGAACACGTCTCCCGATCACATGGTTGATCATACTCTAGGTTCCACATGCATGTTTTAGCTGAAGGAAGAATACCTTAAACCTGGAGAGTTGAGACCCGTGTAATGGGTACCATGCAATATGACTTCAAAGGGTCTTCATTTGCTCACCGAACCTCTCCAATCCTATCACTGCTGCGTTTATGCCCCTGTACACCCGCTTGATTCTCTTTTGGAGACATAGCAATCCATAGGTTTTAAGATACTTTCTAGTCAGGTACATTCTTAGGCGTTTAATATGGGGTGTTGAGTCCATTTCGTTGAGCAAGGAGTAGCTCTTGTCTATTCCATATTTGGCTTAAGGAACTTTATCTGTGCTCATTTCAATCTCTGGTTTTATGCAGCACCCCAACTCACCTTTCCCCTTAAGCAAGCATAAGTTGGTTTTCTAAATTTGAGACCCTGTTCTGTTTTGGAATTCAGTTCCTGTGTAGCCAAGTTTACATTCCATGTATTAGTGATATCTTATGATGTTTCTTTTTCTGTGTGACTTATTTCAGTTAGAATCATCGTACCTGAATCCACTCATTGTGCTGCTAAGGGCCTGATGACATAGATTTCATTGCTGAGTGATACTGCATTGTACGTAAATACCACAAGTTCTTTATCCATTTTTCACTTTCTGTGATATTGAACTTGTACGGTAAATGAGGTTCTTGTAAACAGAGGCGTCCCAAACTTTGGGGTGGCTGTGTCGTTTTGATTTTAATTTCCCTAAGCTATAGGACCGTAAGTGGAAGTGCCCTAGGCTCTGTTGCTTTGTTTTTTAGATGTTTCAGGAAACACCATACACTTCTCCCGAGTGTCTGTTGGCAATTTACATCCCGCCCATCAGCATAACAAGGCTCCCAGTTCTCCATGGCCTGTCCTGCCTTTCTGGATTTTACACTTTTTTCAGATGGCCCTTTTGACCGGGGGGAAGTGAGACTTCATTGTAGTGCAGATTTCCTTTGCAAGCTTGCTTGGTTGGCCAAAAAGGGCGTATGCGTTTTTTCCTGAATATATTCAGGAAAAAACGCATACGCCCTTTTTGGCCAAGTGCATCATTGTGGACGTTGTGCCTCTTTTCCTATGCTTTCAATGCAATTCCAGTCTACCTCCTGAAATCGGTTTCCTGCAATTCTGCCCCGCTTTCAAGTCCTCTTGGCAGCCTTACTTCAGTATATTTTTGTACGATAGCTGTCATTTATAACTCTGCAGGTTTGTGAATTACAGTGCCCCTGAGCTCCTTTCTTCAACTCGCTTTCTTGTGACCTGGCCGCAACACCGCAGGATGGCTTCAGGCCCTAATCTGGTTCCGGCACGGCACGCTGAGCCTCTGGTTAATTCCTCTTCCTGGTGGGAAACGAGAGTTAAATTTGCCCGTCCAGACACCTCCAGCTAGTCTCTCATTGGTTCTCCCTATTCCTGTTCATCATCCGCAGAAATTGCAAACTGGGCCAAACAGGAGGTTAAAGGCGCTGACTCTCCAAGTGGGGAGAGTGTTAGTAAAGCGTCTGGAATGTTGCACCCGAGTACCAGGGGAGGAAAACTGAGACATATTTGAACACGTCTCCCGTTCACACGGTTGATCATACTCTGGGTTCCACATGCATGTTATAGCTGAAGGAAGAATACCTTAAACCTGGGTAGTTGGGACCCGTGGAATGGGTACCATGAAATATGACTTCAAAGGGTCTTCATTTGCTCACTGAAACTCTCCAATCCTATCACTACTGCGTTTATGCCCCTGTACACATGCTTGATTCTCTTCCAGAGACATAGCAATCCATAGGTTTTAAGATACTTAAGAGTCAGGTACATTCTTAGGCGTTTAATATGCGGTGTTGAGTCCATTTCGTTGAGCAAGGAGTAGCTCTTGTCTATTCCGTATTTGGCTTAAGGAACTTTATCTGTGCTCATTTCAATCTCTGGTTTTATGCAGCACCCCAACTCACCTTTACCCTTAAGCAAGCATAAGTTGGTTTTCTAAATTTGAGACCCTGTTCTGTTTTGGAATTCAGTTCCTGTGTAGCCCAGTTTACATTCCGTGTATTACTGATATCTTATGATGTTTCCTTTTCTGTGTGACTTATTTCAGTTAGAATCATCGTACCTGAATCCACTCATTATGTTGCTACGGGCCTGATGACATAGATTTCATTGCTGAGTGATACTGCATTGTACGTAAGTACCACAAGTTCTTTATCCATTTTTCACTTTCTGTGATATTGAACTTGTACGGTAAACGAGGTTCTTGTAAACAGAGGCGTCCTAAACTTTGGGGTGGCTGTGTCTTTTTGATTTTAATTTCCCTAAGCTATAGGACCATAAGTGAAAGTGCCCTAGGCTCTGTTGCTTTGTTTCTTAGATGTTTCAGGAAACACCATACACTTCTCCCGAGTGGCTGTTGGCAATTTACATCCCGCCCATCAGCATAACAAGGCTCCCAGTTCTCCATGGCCTGTCCTGCCTTTCTGGATTTTACACTTTTTTCAGATGGCCCTTTTGACCGGGGGGAAGTGAGACTTCATTGTAGTGCAGATTTCCTTTGCAAGTTTGCTTGGTTGGCCAAAAAGGGTGTATGCGTTTTTTCCTGAATATATTCAGGAAATAACGCATACGCCCTCTTTGGCCAAGTGCATCATTGTGGACGTTCTGCCTCTTTTCCTATGCTTTTAATGCAATTCCAGTCTACCTCCTGAAATCGGTTTCCTGCAATTCTGCCCCGCTTTCAAGTCCTCTTGGCAGCCTTACTTCAGTATATTTTTGTACGATAGCTGTCATTTATAACTCTGCAGGTTTGTGAATTACAGTGCCCCTGAGCTCCTTTCTTCAACTCGCTTTCTTGTGACCTGGCCGCAACACCGCAGGATGGCTTCAGGCCCTAATCTGGTTCCGGCACGGCACACTGAGCCTTTGGTTCTTTCCTCTTCCTGGTGGGAAATGAGAGTTAAATTTGCCCGTCCAGACACCTCCAGCTAGTCTCTCATTGGTTCTCGCTATTCCTGTTCATCTTCCGCAGAAATTGCAAACTGGGCCAAACAGGAGGTTAAAGGGACTGACTCTCCAAGTCGGGAGAGTGTTAGTAAAGCGTCTGGAATGTTGCACCCGAGTACCAGGGTACGAAAACTGAGACATATTTGAACACGTCTCCCGATCACATGGTTGATCATACTCTAGGTTCCACATGCATGTTTTAGCTGAAGGAAGAATAACTTAAACCTGGGTAGTTGAAACCCGTGGAATGGGTACCATGCAATATGACTTCAAAGGGTCTTCATTTGCTCACCGAACCTCTCCAATCCTATCACTGCTGCGTTTATGTCCCTGTACACATGCTTGATTCTCTTTCGGAGACATAGCAATTCATAGGTTTTAAGATACTTAAGAGTCAGGTACATTCTTAGGCGTTTAATATGCGGTGTTGAGTCCATTTCGTTGAGCAAGGAGTAGCTCTTGTCTATTCCATATTTGGCTTAAGGAACTTTATCTGTGCTCATTTCAATCTCTGGTTTTATGCAGCACCCCAACTCACCTTTACCCTTAAACAAGCATAAGTTGGTTTTCTAAATTTGAGACCCTGTTCTGTTCTGTAATTCAGTTCCTGTGTAGCCAAGTTTACATTCCGTGTATTACTGATATCTTATGATGTTTCTTTTTCTGTGTGACTTATTTCAGTTGGAATCATCGTACCTGAATCCACTCATTGTGCTGCTATGGGCCTGATGACATAGATTTCACTGCTGAGTGATACTGCATTGTACGTAAGTACCACAAGTTCTTTATCCATTTTTCACTTTCTGTGATATTGAACTTGTACGGTAAACGAGGTTCTTGTAAACAGAGGCGTCCCAAACATTGGGGTGGCTGTATCTTTTTGATTTTAATTTCCCTAAGCTATAGGACCATAAGTGGAAGTGCCCTAGGCTCTGTTGCTTTGTTTTTTAGATGTTTCAGGAAACACCATACACTTCTCCCGAGTGTCTGTTGGCAATTTACATCCCACCCATCAGCATAACAAGGCTCCCAGTTCTCCATGGCCTGTCCTGCCTTTCTGGATTTTACACTTTTTTCAGATGGCCCTTTTGACTGGGGGGAAGTGAGACTTCATTGTAGTGCAGATTTCCTTTGCAAGCTTGCTTGGTTGACCAAAAAGGGCGTATGCGTTTTTTCCTGAATATATTCAGGAAAAAACGCATACGCCCTTTTTGGCCAAGTGCATCATTGTGGACGTTCTGCCTCTTTTCCTATGCTTTCAATGCAATTCCAGTCTACCTCCTGAAATCGGTTTCCTGCAATTCTGCCCCGCTTTCAAGTCCTCTTGGCAGCCTTACTTCAGTATATTTTTGGACGATAGTTGTCATTTATAACTCTGCAGGTTTGTGAATTACAGTGCCCCTGAGCTCCTTTCTTCAACTCGTTTTCTTGTGAGCTGGCCGCAACACCGCAGGATGGCTTCAGGCCCTAATCTGGTTCCGGCACGGCACGCTGAGCCTTTGGATATTTCCTCTTCCTGGTGGGAAATGAGAGTTAAATTTGCCCGTCCAGACACCTCCAGCTAGTCTCTCATTGGTTCTCGCTATTCCTGTTCATCTTCCGCAGAAATTGCAAACTGGGCCAAACAGGAGGTTAAAGGGACTGACTCTCCAAGTCGGGAGAGTGTTAGTAAAGCGTCTGGAATGTTGCACCCGAGTACCAGGGTACGAAAACTGAGACATATTTGAACACGTCTCCCGTTCACACTGTTGATCATACTCTGGGTTCCACATGCATATTTTAGCTGAAGGAAGAATACCTTAAACCTGGGTAGTTGAAACCCGTGGAATGGGTACCATGCAATATGACTTCAAAGGGTCTTCATTTGCTCACCGAACCTCTCCAGTCCTATCACTGCTGCGTTTATGTCCCTGTACACATGCTTGATTCTCTTTCGGAGACATAGCAATCCATAGGTTTTAAGATACTTAAGAGTCAGGTACATTCTTAGGCGTTTAATATGCGGTGTTGAGTCCATTTCGTTGAGCAAGGAGTAGCTCTTGTCTATTCCATATTTGGCTTAAGGAACTTTATCTGTGCTCATTTCAATCTCTGGTTTTATGCAGCACCCCAACTCACCTTTACCCTTAAACAAGCATAAGTTGGTTTTCTAAATTTGAGACCCTGTTCTGTTCTGTAATTCAGTTCCTGTGTAGCCAAGTTTACATTCCGTGTATTACTGATATCTTATGATGTTTCTTTTTCTGTGTGACTTATTTCAGTTAGAATCATTGTACCTGAATCCACTCATTGTGCTGCTATGGGCCTGATGACATAGATTTCACTGCTGAGTGATACTGCATTGTACGTAAGTACCACAAGTTCTTTATCCATTTTTCACTTTCTGTGATATTGAACTTGTACGGTAAACGAGGTTCTTGTAAACAGAGGCGTCCCAAACTTTGGGGTGGCTGTGTCTTTTTCATTTTAATTTCCCTAAGCTATAGGACCATAAGTGGAAGTGCCCTAGGCTCTGTTGCTTTGTTTTTTAGATGTTTCAGGAAACACCATACACTTCTCCCGAGTGTCTGTTGGCAATTTACATCCCGCCCATCAGCATAACAAGGCTCCCAGTTCTCCATGGCCTGTCCTGCCTTTCTGGATTTTACACTTTTTTCAGATGGCCCTTTTGACTGGGGGGAAGTGAGACTTCATTGTAGTGCAGATTTCCTTTGCAAGCTTGCTTGGTTGGCCAAAAAGGGCGTATGCGTTTTTTCCTGAATATATTCAGGAAAAAACGCATACGCCCTTTTTGGCCAAGTGCATCATTGTGGACGTTCTGCCTCTTTTCCTATGCTTTCAATGCAATTCCAGTCTACCTCCTGAAATCGGTTTCCTGCAATTCTGCCCCGCTTTCAAGTCCTCTTGGCAGCCTTACTTCAGTATATTTTTGGACGATAGTTGTCATTTATAACTCTGCAGGTTTTTGAATTACAGTGCCCCTGAGCTCCTTTCTTCAACTCCTTTTCTTGTGAGCTGGCCGCAACACCACAGGATGGCTTCAGGCCCTAATCTGGTTCCGGCACGGCACGCTGAGCCTTTGGTTATTTCCTCTTCCTGGCGGGAAATGAGAGTTAAATTTGCCCGTCCAGACACCTCCAGCTAGTCTCTCATTGGTTCTCGCTATTCCTGTTCATCTTCCGCAGAAATTGCAAACTGGGCCAAACAGGAGGTTAAAGGGACTGACTCTCCAAGTCGGGAGAGTGTTAGTAAAGCGTCTGGAATGTTGCACCCGAGTACCAGGGTACGAAAACTGAGACATATTTGAACACGTCTCCCGATCACATGGTTGATCATACTCTAGGTTCCACATGCATGTTTTAGCTGAAGGAAGAATACCTTAAACCTGGGTAGTTGAAACCCGTGGAATGGGTACCATGCAATATGACTTCAAAGGGTCTTCATTTGCTCACCGAACCTCTCCAATCCTATCACTGCTGCGTTTATGTCCCTGTACACATGCTTGATTCTCTTTCGGAGACATAGCAATTCATAGGTTTTAAGATACTTAAGAGTCAGGTACATTCTTAGGCGTTTAATATGCGGTGTTGAGTCCATTTCGTTGAGCAAGGAGTAGCTCTTGTCTATTCCATATTTGGCTTAAGGAACTTTATCTGTGCTCATTTCAATCTCTGGTTTTATGCAGCACCCCAACTCACCTTTACCCTTAAACAAGCATAAGTTGGTTTTCTAAATTTGAGACCCTGTTCTGTTCTGTAATTCAGTTCCTGTGTAGCCAAGTTTACATTCCGTGTATTACTGATATCTTATGATGTTTCTTTTTCTGTGTGACTTATTTCAGTTCGAATCATCGTACCTGAATCCACTCATTGTGCTGCTATGGGCCTGATGACATAGATTTCACTGCTGAGTGATACTGCATTGTACGTAAGTACCACAAGTTCTTTATCCATTTTTCACTTTCTGTGATATTGAACTTGTACGGTAAACGAGGTTCTTGTAAACAGAGGCGTCCCAAACATTGGGGTGGCTGTATCTTTTTGATTTTAATTTCCCTAAGCTATAGGACCATAAGTGGAAGTGCCCTAGGCTCTGTTGCTTTGTTTTTTAGATGTTTCAGGAAACACCATACACTTCTCCCGAGTGTCTGTTGGCAATTTACATCCCACCCATCAGCATAACAAGGCTCCCAGTTCTCCATGGCCTGTCCTGCCTTTCTGGATTTTACACTTTTTTCAGATGGCCCTTTTGACTGGGGGGAAGTGAGACTTCATTGTAGTGCAGATTTCCTTTGCAAGCTTGCTTGGTTGACCAAAAAGGGCGTATGCGTTTTTTCCTGAATATATTCAGGAAAAAACGCATACGCCCTTTTTGGCCAAGTGCATCATTGTGGACGTTCTGCCTCTTTTCCTATGCTTTCAATGCAATTCCAGTCTACCTCCTGAAATCGGTTTCCTGCAATTCTGCCCCGCTTTCAAGTCCTCTTGGCAGCCTTACTTCAGTATATTTTTGGACGATAGTTGTCATTTATAACTCTGCAGGTTTGTGAATTACAGTGCCCCTGAGCTCCTTTCTTCAACTCGTTTTCTTGTGAGCTGGCCGCAACACCGCAGGATGGCTTCAGGCCCTAATCTGGTTCCGGCACGGCACGCTGAGCCTTTGGATATTTCCTCTTCCTGGTGGGAAATGAGAGTTAAATTTGCCCGTCCAGACACCTCCAGCTAGTCTCTCATTGGTTCTCGCTATTCCTGTTCATCTTCCGCAGAAATTGCAAACTGGGCCAAACAGGAGGTTAAAGGGACTGACTCTCCAAGTCGGGAGAGTGTTAGTAAAGCGTCTGGAATGTTGCACCCGAGTACCAGGGTACGAAAACTGAGACATATTTGAACACGTCTCCCGTTCACACTGTTGATCATACTCTGGGTTCCACATGCATATTTTAGCTGAAGGAAGAATACCTTAAACCTGGGTAGTTGAAACCCGTGGAATGGGTACCATGCAATATGACTTCAAAGGGTCTTCATTTGCTCACCGAACCTCTCCAGTCCTATCACTGCTGCGTTTATGTCCCTGTACACATGCTTGATTCTCTTTCGGAGACATAGCAATCCATAGGTTTTAAGATACTTAAGAGTCAGGTACATTCTTAGGCGTTTAATATGCGGTGTTGAGTCCATTTCGTTGAGCAAGGAGTAGCTCTTGTCTATTCCATATTTGGCTTAAGGAACTTTATCTGTGCTCATTTCAATCTCTGGTTTTATGCAGCACCCCAACTCACCTTTACCCTTAAACAAGCATAAGTTGGTTTTCTAAATTTGAGACCCTGTTCTGTTCTGTAATTCAGTTCCTGTGTAGCCAAGTTTACATTCCGTGTATTACTGATATCTTATGATGTTTCTTTTTCTGTGTGACTTATTTCAGTTAGAATCATTGTACCTGAATCCACTCATTGTGCTGCTATGGGCCTGATGACATAGATTTCACTGCTGAGTGATACTGCATTGTACGTAAGTACCACAAGTTCTTTATCCATTTTTCACTTTCTGTGATATTGAACTTGTACGGTAAACGAGGTTCTTGTAAACAGAGGCGTCCCAAACTTTGGGGTGGCTGTGTCTTTTTCATTTTAATTTCCCTAAGCTATAGGACCATAAGTGGAAGTGCCCTAGGCTCTGTTGCTTTGTTTTTTAGATGTTTCAGGAAACACCATACACTTCTCCCGAGTGTCTGTTGGCAATTTACATCCCGCCCATCAGCATAACAAGGCTCCCAGTTCTCCATGGCCTGTCCTGCCTTTCTGGATTTTACACTTTTTTCAGATGGCCCTTTTGACTGGGGGGAAGTGAGACTTCATTGTAGTGCAGATTTCCTTTGCAAGCTTGCTTGGTTGGCCAAAAAGGGCGTATGCGTTTTTTCCTGAATATATTCAGGAAAAAACGCATACGCCCTTTTTGGCCAAGTGCATCATTGTGGACGTTCTGCCTCTTTTCCTATGCTTTCAATGCAATTCCAGTCTACCTCCTGAAATCGGTTTCCTGCAATTCTGCCCCGCTTTCAAGTCCTCTTGGCAGCCTTACTTCAGTATATTTTTGGACGATAGTTGTCATTTATAACTCTGCAGGTTTTTGAATTACAGTGCCCCTGAGCTCCTTTCTTCAACTCCTTTTCTTGTGAGCTGGCCGCAACACCACAGGATGGCTTCAGGCCCTAATCTGGTTCCGGCACGGCACGCTGAGCCTTTGGTTATTTCCTCTTCCTGGCGGGAAATGAGAGTTAAATTTGCCCGTCCAGACACCTCCAGCTAGTCTCTCATTGGTTCTCGCTATTCCTGTTCATCTTCCGCAGAAATTGCAAACTGGGCCAAACAGGAGGTTAAAGGGACTGACTCTCCAAGTCGGGAGAGTGTTAGTAAAGCGTCTGGAATGTTGCACCCGAGTACCAGGGTACGAAAACTGAGACATATTTGAACACGTCTCCCGATCACATGGTTGATCATACTCTAGGTTCCACATGCATGTTTTAGCTGAAGGAAGAATACCTTAAACCTGGGTAGTTGAAACCCGTGGAATGGGTACCATGCAATATGACTTCAAAGGGTCTTCATTTGCTCACCGAACCTCTCCAATCCTATCACTGCTGCGTTTATGTCCCTGTACACATGCTTGATTCTCTTTCGGAGACATAGCAATCCATAGGTTTTAAGATACTTAAGAGTCAGGTACATTCTTAGGTGTTTAATATGCGGTTTTGAGTCCATTTCGTTGAGCAAGGAGTAGCTCTTGTCTATTCCATATTTGGCTTAAGGAACTTTATCTGTGCTCATTTCAATCTCTGGTTTTATGCAGCACCCCAACTCACCTTTACCCTTAAACAAGCATAAGTTGGTTTTCTAAATTTGAGACCCTGTTCTGTTCTGTAATTCAGTTCCTGTGTAGCCAAGTTTACATTCCGTGTATTACTGATATCTTATGATGTTTCTTTTTCTGTGTGATTTATTTCAGTTAGAATCATCGTACCTGAATCCACTCATTGTGCTGCTACGGGCCTGATGACATAGATTTCACTGCTGAGTGATACTGCATTGTACGTAAGTACCACAAGTTCTTTATCCATTTTTCACTTTCTGTGATATTGAACTTGTACGGTAAACGAGGTTCTTGTAAACAGAGGCGTCCCAAACATTGGGGTGGCTGTATATTTTTGATTTTAATTTCCTTAAGCTATAGGACCATAAGTGGAAGTGCCCTAGGCTCTGTTGCTTTGTTTTTTAGATGTTTCAGGAAACACCATACACTTCTCCCGAGTGTCTGTTGGCAATTTACATCCCGCCCATCAGCATAACAAGGCTCCCAGTTCTCCATGGCCTGTCCTGCCTTTCTGGATTTTACACTTTTTTCAGATGGCCCTTTTGACCGGGGGGGGGGGGGAAGTGAGACTTCATTGTAGTGCAGATTTCCTTTGCAAGCTTGCTTGGTTGGCCAAAAAGGGCGTATGCGTTTTTTCCTGAATATATTCAGGAAAAAACGCATACGCCCTTTTTGGCCAAGTGCATCATTGTGGACGTTCTGCCTCTTTTCCTATGCTTTCAATGCAATTCCAGTCTACCTCCTGAAATCGGTTTCCTGCAATTCTGCCCCGCTTTCAAGTCCTCTTGGCAGCCTTACTTCAGTATATTTTTGGACGATAGTTGTCATTTATAACTCTGCAGGTTTGTGAATTACAGTGCCCCTAAGCTCCTTTCTTCAACTCGTTTTCTTGTGAGCTGGCCGCAACACCGCAGGATGGCTTCAGGCCCTAATCTGGTTCCGGCACGGCACGCTGAGCCTTTGGTTATTTCCTCTTCCTGGTGGGAAATGAGAGTTAAATTTGCCCGTCCAGACACCTCCAGCTAGTCTCTCATTGGTTCTCGCTATTCCTGTTCATCTTCCGCAGAAATTGCAAACTGGGCCAAACAGGAGGTTAAAGGGACTGACTCTCCAAGTCGGGAGAGTGTTAGTAAAGCGTCTGGAATGTTGCACCCGAGTACCAGGGTACGAAAACTGAGACATATTTGAACACGTCTCCCGTTCACACTGTTGATCATACTCTGGGTTCCACATGCATATTTTAGCTGAAGGAAGAATACCTTAAACCTGGGTAGTTGAAACCCGTGGAATGGGTACCATGCAATATGACTTCAAAGGGTCTTCATTTGCTCACCGAACCTCTCCAATCCTATCACTGCTGCGTTTATGTCCCTGTACACATGCTTGATTCTCTTTCGGAGACATAGCAATCCATAGGTTTTAAGATACTTAAGAGTCAGGTACATTCTTAGGCGTTTAATATGCGGTGTTGAGTCCATTTCGTTGAGCAAGGAGTAGCTCTTGTCTATTCCATATTTGGCTTAAGGAACTTTATCTGTGCTCATTTCAATCTCTGGTTTTATGCAGCACCCCAACTCACCTTTACCCTTAAACAAGCATAAGTTGGTTTTCTAAATTTGAGACCCTGTTCTGTTCTGTAATTCAGTTCCTGTGTAGCCAAGTTTACATTCCGTGTATTACTGATATCTTATGATGTTTCTTTTTCTGTGTGACTTATTTCAGTTAGAATCATTGTACCTTAATCCACTCATTGTGCTGCTACGGGCCTGATGACATAGATTTCACTGCTGAGTGATACTGCATTGTACGTAAGTACCACAAGTTCTTTATCCATTTTTCACTTTCTGTGATATTGAACTTGTACGGTAAACGAGGTTCTTGTAAACAGAGGCGTCCCAAACTTTGGGGTGGCTGTGTCTTTTTCATTTTAATTTCCCTAAGCTATAGGACCATAAGTGGAAGTGCCCTAGGCTCTGTTGCTTTGTTTTTTAGATGTTTCAGGAAACACCATACACTTCTCCCGAGTGTCTGTTGGCAATTTACATCCCGCCCATCAGCATAACAAGGCTCCCAGTTCTCCATGGCCTGTCCTGCCTTTCTGGATTTTACACTTTTTTCAGATGGCCCTTTTGACTGGGGGGAAGTGAGACTTCATTGTAGTGCAGATTTCCTTTGCAAGCTTGCTTGGTTGGCCAAAAAGGGCGTATGCGTTTTTTCCTGAATATATTCAGGAAAAAACGCATACGCCCTTTTTGGCCAAGTGCATCATTGTGGACGTTCTGCCTCTTTTCCTATGCTTTCAATGCAATTCCAGTCTACCTCCTGAAATCGGTTTCCTGCAATTCTGCCCCGCTTTCAAGTCCTCTTGGCAGCCTTACTTCAGTATATTTTTGGACGATAGTTGTCATTTATAACTCTGCAGGTTTTTGAATTACAGTGCCCCTGAGCTCCTTTCTTCAACTCCTTTTCTTGTGAGCTGGCCGCAACACCACAGGATGGCTTCAGGCCCTAATCTGGTTCCGGCACGGCACGCTGAGCCTTTGGTTATTTCCTCTTCCTGGCGGGAAATGAGAGTTAAATTTGCCCGTCCAGACACCTCCAGCTAGTCTCTCATTGGTTCTCGCTATTCCTGTTCATCTTCCGCAGAAATTGCAAACTGGGCCAAACAGGAGGTTAAAGGGACTGACTCTCCAAGTCGGGAGAGTGTTAGTAAAGCGTCTGGAATGTTGCACCCGAGTACCAGGGTACGAAAACTGAGACATATTTGAACACGTCTCCCGATCACATGGTTGATCATACTCTAGGTTCCACATGCATGTTTTAGCTGAAGGAAGAATACCTTAAACCTGGGTAGTTGAAACCCGTAGAATGGTACCATGCAATATGACTTCAAAGGGTCTTCATTTGCTCACCAAACCTCTCCAATCCTATCACTGCTGCGTTTATGTCCCTGTACACATGCTTGATTCTCTTTCGGAGACATAGCAATCCATAGGTTTTAAGATACTTACTAGTCAGGTACATTCTTAGGCGTTTAATATGGGGTGTTGAGTCCATTTCGTTGAGCAAGGAGTAGCTCTTGTCTATTCCATATTTGGCTTAAGGAACTTTATCTGTGCTCATTTCAATCTCTGGTTTTATGCAGCACCCCAACTCACCTTTACCCTTAAACAAGCATAAGTTGGTTTTCTAAATTTGAGACCCTGTTCTGTTCTGTAATTCAGTTCCTGTGTAGCCAAGTTTACATTCCGTGTATTAGTGATATCTTATGATGTTTCTTTTTCTGTGTGACTTATTTCAGTTAGAATCATCGTACCTGAATCCACTCATTGTGCTGCTACGGGCCTGATGACATAGATTTCACTGCTGAGTGATACTGCATTGTACGTAAGTACCACAAGTTCTTTATCCATTTTTCACTTTCTGTGATATTAAACTTGTACGGTAAACGAGGTTCTTGTAAACAGAGGCGTCCCAAACATTGGGGTGGCTGTATCTTTTTGATTTTAATTTCCCTAAGCTATAGGACCATAAGTGGAAGTGCCCTAGGCTCTGTTGCTTTGTTTTTTAGATGTTTCAGGAAACACCATACACTTCTCCCGAGTGGCTGTTGGCAATTTACATCCCGCCCATCAGCATAACAAGGCTCCCAGTTCTCCATGGCCTGTCCTGCCTTTCTGGAGTTTACACTTTTTTCAGATGGCCCTTTTGACCGGCGGGGGTGGGAAGTCAGACTTCATTGTAGTGCAGATTTCCTTTGCAAGCTTGCTTGGTTGGCCAAAAAGGGCGTATGCGTTTTTTCCTGAATATATTCAGGAAAAAATGCATACGCCCTTTTTGGCCAAGTGCATCATTGTGGACGTTCTGCCTCTTTTCCTATGCTTTCAATGCAATTCCAGTCTACCTCCTGAAATCGGTTTCCTGCAATTCTGCCCCGCTTTCAAGTCCTCTTGGCAGCCTTACTTCAGTATATTTTTGGACGATAGCTGTCATTTATAACTCTGCAGGTTTGTGAATTACAGTGCCCCTGAGCTCCTTTCTTCAACTCCTTTTCTTGTGAGCTGGCCGCAACACCACAGGATGGCTTCAGGCCCTAATCTGGTTCCGGCACGGCACGCTGAGCCTTTGGTTATTTCCTCTTCCTGGCGGGAAATGAGAGTTAAATTTGCCCGTCCAGACACCTCCAGCTAGTCTCTCATTGGTTCTCGCTATTCCTGTTCATCTTCCGCAGAAATTGCAAACTGGGCCAAACAGGAGGTTAAAGGGACTGACTCTCCAAGTCGGGAGAGTGTTAGTAAAGCGTCTGGAATGTTGCACCCGAGTACCAGGGTACGAAAACTGAGACATATTTGAACACGTCTCCCGTTCACACTGTTGATCATACTCTGGGTTCCACATGCATATTTTAGCTGAAGGAAGAATACCTTAAACCTGGGTAGTTGAAACCCGTGGAATGGGTACCATGCAATATGACTTCAAAGGGTCTTCATTTGCTCACCGAACCTCTCCAATCCTATCACTGCTGCGTTTATGTCCCTGTACACATGCTTGATTCTCTTTCAGAGACATAGCAATCCATAGGTTTTAAGATACTTAAGAGTCAGGTACATTCTTAGGCGTTTAATATGCAGTGTTGAGTCCATTTCGTTGAGCAAGGAGTAGCTCTTGTCTATTCCATATTTGGCTTAAGGAACTTTATCTGTGCTCATTTCAATCTCTGGTTTTATGCAGCACCCCAACTCACCTTTACCCTTAAACAAGCATAAGTTGGTTTTCTAAATTTGAGACCCTGTTCTGTTCTGTAATTCAGTTCCTGTGTAGCCAAGTTTACATTCCGTGTATTACTGATATCTTATGATGTTTCTTTTTCTGTGTGACTTATTTCAGTTAGAATCATTGTAGCTGAATCCACTCATTGTGCTGCTACGGGCCTGATGACATAGATTTCACTGCTGAGTGATACTGCATTGTACGTAAGTACCACAACTTCTTTATCCATTTTTCACTTTCTGTGATATTGAACTTGTACGGTAAATGAGGTTCTTGTAAACAGAGGCGTCCCAAACTTTGGGGTGGCTGTGTCTTTTTCATTTTAATTTCCCTAAGCTATAGGACCATAAGTGGAAGTGCCCTAGGCTCTGTTGTTTTGTTTGTTAGATGTTTCAGGAAACACCATACACTTCTCCCGAGTGTCTGTTGGCAATTTACATCCCGCCCATCAGCATAACAAGGCTCCCAGTTCTCCATGGCCTGTCCTGCCTTTCTGGATTTTACACTTTTTTCAGATGGCCCTTTTGACTGGGGGGAAGTGAGACTTCATTGTAGTGCAGATTTCCTTTGCAAGCTTGCTTGGTTGGCCAAAAAGGGCGTATGCGTTTTTTCCTGAATATATTCAGGAAAAAACGCATACGCCCTTTTTGGCCAAGTGCATCATTGTGGACGTTCTGCCTCTTTTCCTATGCTTTCAATGCAATTCCAGTCTACCTCCTGAAATCGGTTTCCTGCAATTCTGCCCCGCTTTCAAGTCCTCTTGGCAGCCTTACTTCAGTATATTTTTGGACGATAGCTATCATTTATAACTCTGCAGGTTTGTGAATTACAGTGCCCCTGAGCTCCTTTCTTCAACTCGCTTTCTTGTGAGCTGGCCGCAACACCGCAGGATGGCTTCAGGCCCTAATCTGGTTCCGGCACGGCACGCTGAGCCTTTGGTTAATTCCTCTTCCTGGTGGGAAACGAGAGTTAAATTTGCCCGTCCAGACACCTCCAGCTAGTCTCTCATTGGTTCTCCCTATTCCTGTTCATCTTCCGCAGAAATTGCAAACTGGGCCAAACAGGAGGTTAAAGGCGCTGACTGTCCAAGTGGGGAGAGTGTTAGTAAAGCGTCTGGAATGTTGCACCCGAGTACCAGGGGAGGAAAACTGAGACATATTTGAACACGTCTCCCGTTCACACGGTTGATCATACTCTGGGTTCCACATGCATGTTATAGCTGAAGGAAGAATACCTTTAACCTGGGTAGTTGAAACCCGTGGAATGGGTACCATGCAATATGACTTCAAAGGGTCTTCATTTGCTCACCGAACCTCTCCAATCCTATTACTGCTGCGTTTATGCCCCTGTACACATGCTTGATTCTCTTTTGGAGACATAGCAATCCATAGGTTTTAAGATACTTACTAGTCAGGTACATGCTTAGGCGTTTAATATGGGGTGTTGAGTCCATTTCGTTGAGCAAGGAGTAGCTCTTGTCTATTCCATATTTGGCTTAAGGAACTTTATCTGTGCTCATTTCAATCTCTGGTTTTATGCAGCACCCCAACTCACCTTTACCCTTAAGCCAGCATAAGTTGGTTTTCTAAATTTGAGACCCTGTTCTGTTCTGTAATTCAGTTCCTGTGTAGCCAAGTTTACATTCCGTGTATTACTGATATCTTATGATGTTTCTTTTTCTGTGTGACTTATTTCAGTTAGAATCATTGTACCTGAATCCACTCATTGTGCTGCTACGGGCCTGATGACATAGATTTCACTGCTGAGTGATACTGCATTGTACGTAAGTACCACAAGTTCTTTATCCATTTTTCACTTTCTGTGATATTGAACTTGTACGGTAAACGAGGTTCTTGTAAACAGAGGCGTCCCAAACTTTGGGGTGGCTGTGTCTTTTTCATTTTAATTTCCCTAAGCTATAGGACCATAAGTGGAAGTGCCCTAGGCTCTGTTGCTTTGTTTTTTAGATGTTTCAGGAAACACCATACACTTCTCCCGAGTGTCTGTTGGCAATTTACATCCCGCCCATCAGCATAACAAGGCTCCCAGTTCTCCATGGCCTGTCCTGCCTTTCTGGATTTTACACTTTTTTCAGATGGCCCTTTTGACTGGGGGGAAGTGAGACTTCATTGTAGTGCAGATTTCCTTTGCAAGCTTGCTTGGTTGGCCAAAAAGGGCGTATGCGTTTTTTCCTGAATATATTCAGGAAAAAACGCATACGCCCTTTTTGGCCAAGTGCATCATTGTGGACGTTCTGCCTCTTTTCCTATGCTTTCAATGCAATTCCAGTCTACCTCCTGAAATCGGTTTCCTGCAATTCTGCCCCGCTTTCAAGTCCTCTTGGCAGCCTTACTTCAGTATATTTTTGGACGATAGTTGTCATTTATAACTCTGCAGGTTTTTGAATTACAGTGCCCCTGAGCTCCTTTCTTCAACTCCTTTTCTTGTGAGCTGGCCGCAACACCACAGGATGGCTTCAGGCCCTAATCTGGTTCCGGCACGGCACGCTGAGCCTTTGGTTATTTCCTCTTCCTGGCGGGAAATGAGAGTTAAATTTGCCCGTCCAGACACCTCCAGCTAGTCTCTCATTGGTTCTCGCTATTCCTGTTCATCTTCCGCAGAAATTGCAAACTGGGCCAAACAGGAGGTTAAAGGGACTGACTCTCCAAGTCGGGAGAGTGTTAGTAAAGCGTCTGGAATGTTGCACCCGAGTACCAGGGTACGAAAACTGAGACATATTTGAACACGTCTCCCGATCACATGGTTGATCATACTCTAGGTTCCACATGCATGTTTTAGCTGAAGGAAGAATACCTTAAACCTGGGTAGTTGAAACCCGTGGAATGGGTACCATGCAATATGACTTCAAAGGGTCTTCATTTGCTCACCGAACCTCTCCAATCCTATCACTGCTGCGTTTATGTCCCTGTACACATGTTTGATTCTCTTTCGGAGACATAGCAATCCATAGGTTTTAAGATACTTACGAGTCAGGTACATTCTTAGGTGTTTAATATGCGGTTTTGAGTCCATTTCGTTGAGCAAGGAGTAGCTCTTGTCTATTCCATATTTGGCTTAAGGAACTTTATCTGTGCTCATTTCAATCTCTGGTTTTATGCAGCACCCCAACTCACCTTTACCCTTAAACAAGCATAAGTTGGTTTTCTAAATTTGAGACCCTGTTCTGTTCTGTAATTCAGTTCCTGTGTAGCCAAGTTTACATTCCGTGTATTACTGATATCTTATGATGTTTCTTTTTCTGTGTGATTTATTTCAGTTAGAATCATCGTACCTGAATCCACTCATTGTGCTGCTACGGGCCTGATGACATAGATTTCACTGCTGAGTGATACTGCATTGTACGTAAGTACCACAAGTTCTTTATCCATTTTTCACTTTCTGTGATATTGAACTTGTACGGTAAACGAGGTTCTTGTAAACAGAGGCGTCCCAAACATTGGGGTGGCTGTATATTTTTGATTTTAATTTCCTTAAGCTATAGGACCATAAGTGGAAGTGCCCTAGGCTCTGTTGCTTTGTTTTTTAGATGTTTCAGGAAACACCATACACTTCTCCCGAGTGTCTGTTGGCAATTTACATCCCGCCCATCAGCATAACAAGGCTCCCAGTTCTCCATGGCCTGTCCTGCCTTTCTGGATTTTACACTTTTTTCAGATGGCCCTTTTGACCGGGGGGGGGGGGAAGTGAGACTTCATTGTAGTGCAGATTTCCTTTGCAAGCTTGCTTGGTTGGCCAAAAAGGGCGTATGCGTTTTTTCCTGAATATATTCAGGAAAAAACGCATATGCCCTTTTTGGCCAAGTGCATCATTGTGGACGTTCTGCCTCTTTTCCTATGCTTTCAATGCAATTCCAGTCTACCTCCTGAAATCGGTTTCCTGCAATTCTGCCCCGCTTTCAAGTCCTCTTGGCAGCCTTACTTCAGTATATTTTTGGACGATAGTTGTCATTTATAACTCTGCAGGTTTGTGAATTACAGTGCCCCTAAGCTCCTTTCTTCAACTCGTTTTCTTGTGAGCTGGCCGCAACACCGCAGGATGGCTTCAGGCCCTAATCTGGTTCCGGCACGGCACGCTGAGCCTTTGGTTATTTCCTATTCCTGGTGGGAAATGAGAGTTAAATTTGCCCGTCCAGACACCTCCAGCTAGTCTCTCATTGGTTCTCGCTATTCCTGTTCATCTTCCGCAGAAATTGCAAACTGGGCCAAACAGGAGGTTAAAGGGACTGACTCTCCAAGTCGGGAGAGTGTTAGTAAAGCGTCTGGAATGTTGCACCCGAGTACCAGGGTATGAAAACTGAGACATATTTGAACACGTCTCCCGTTCACACTGTTGATCATACTCTGGGTTCCACATGCATATTTTAGCTGAAGGAAGAATACCTTAAACCTGGGTAGTTGAAACCCGTGGAATGGGTACCATGCAATATGACTTCAAAGGGTCTTCATTTGCTCACCGAACCTCTCCAATCCTATCACTGCTGCGTTTATGTCCCTGTACACATGCTTGATTCTCTTTCGGAGACATAGCAATCCATAGGTTTTAAGATACTTAAGAGTCAGGTACATTCTTAGGCGTTTAATATGCGGTGTTGAGTCCATTTCGTTGAGCAAGGAGTAGCTCTTGTCTATTCCATATTTGGCTTAAGGAACTTTATCTGTGCTCATTTCAATCTCTGGTTTTATGCAGCACCCCAACTCACCTTTACCCTTAAACAAGCATAAGTTGGTTTTCTAAATTTGAGACCCTGTTCTGTTCTGTAATTCAGTTCCTGTGTAGCCAAGTTTACATTCCGTGTATTACTGATATCTTATGATGTTTCTTTTTCTGTGTGACTTATTTCAGTTAGAATCATTGTACCTGAATCCACTCATTGTGCTGCTACGGGCCTGATGACATAGATTTCACTGCTGAGTGATACTGCATTGTACGTAAGTACCACAAGTTCTTTATCCATTTTTCACTTTCTGTGATATTGAACTTGTATGGTAAACGAGGTTCTTGTAAACAGAGGCGTCCCAAACTTTGGGGTGGCTGTGTCTTTTTCATTTTAATTTCCCTAAGCTATAGGACCATAAGTGGAAGTGCCCTAGGCTCTGTTGCTTTGTTTTTTAGATGTTTCAGGAAACACCATACACTTCTCCCGAGTGTCTGTTGGCAATTTACATCCCGCCCATCAGCATAACAAGGCTCCCAGTTCTCCATGGCCTGTCCTGCCTTTCTGGATTTTACACTTTTTTCAGATGGCCCTTTTGACTGGGGGGAAGTGAGACTTCATTGTAGTGCAGATTTCCTTTGCAAGCTTGCTTGGTTGGCCAAAAAGGGCGTATGCGTTTTTTCCTGAATATATTCAGGAAAAAACGCATACGCCCTTTTTGGCCAAGTGCATCATTGTGGACGTTCTGCCTCTTTTCCTATGCTTTCAATGCAATTCCAGTCTACCTCCTGAAATCGGTTTCCTGCAATTCTGCCCCGCTTTCAAGTCCTCTTGGCAGCCTTACTTCAGTATATTTTTGGACGATAGTTGTCATTTATAACTCTGCAGGTTTTTGAATTACAGTGCCCCTGAGCTCCTTTCTTCAACTCCTTTTCTTGTGAGCTGGCCGCAACACCACAGGATGGCTTCAGGCCCTAATCTGGTTCCGGCACGGCACGCTGAGCCTTTGGTTATTTCCTCTTCCTGGCGGGAAATGAGAGTTAAATTTGCCCGTCCAGACACCTCCAGCTAGTCTCTCATTGGTTCTCGCTATTCCTGTTCATCTTCCGCAGAAATTGCAAACTGGGCCAAACAGGAGGTTAAAGGGACTGACTCTCCAAGTCGGGAGAGTGTTAGTAAAGCGTCTGGAATGTTGCACCCGAGTACCAGGGTACGAAAACTGAGACATATTTGAACACGTCTCCCGATCACATGGTTGATCATACTCTAGGTTCCACATGCATGTTTTAGCTGAAGGAAGAATACCTTAAACCTGGGTAGTTGAAACCCGTAGAATGGTACCATGCAATATGACTTCAAAGGGTCTTCATTTGCTCACCAAACCTCTCCAATCCTATCACTGCTGCGTTTATGTCCCTGTACACATGCTTGATTCTCTTTCGGAGACATAGCAATCCATAGGTTTTAAGATACTTACTAGTCAGGTACATTCTTAGGCGTTTAATATGGGGTGTTGAGTCCATTTCGTTGAGCAAGGAGTAGCTCTTGTCTATTCCATATTTGGCTTAAGGAACTTTATCTGTGCTCATTTCAATCTCTGGTTTTATGCAGCACCCCAACTCACCTTTACCCTTAAACAAGCATAAGTTGGTTTTCTAAATTTGAGACCCTGTTCTGTTCTGTAATTCAGTTCCTGTGTAGCCAAGTTTACATTCCGTGTATTAGTGATATCTTATGATGTTTCTTTTTCTGTGTGACTTATTTCAGTTAGAATCATCGTACCTGAATCCACTCATTGTGCTGCTACGGGCCTGATGACATAGATTTCACTGCTGAGTGATACTGCATTGTACGTAAGTACCACAAGTTCTTTATCCATTTTTCACTTTCTGTGATATTGAACTTGTACGGTAAACGAGGTTCTTGTAAACAGAGGCGTCCCAAACATTGGGGTGGCTGTATCTTTTTGATTTTAATTTCCCTAAGCTATAGGACCATAAGTGGAAATGCCCTAGGCTCTGTTGCTTTGTTTTTTAGATGTTTCAGGAAACACCATACACTTCTCCCGAGTGGCTGTTGGCAATTTACATCCCGCCCATCAGCATAACAAGGCTCCCAGTTCTCCATGGCCTGTCCTGCCTTTCTGGATTTTACACTTTTTTCAGATGGCCCTTTTGACCGGCGGGGGTGGGAAGTCAGACTTCATTGTAGTGCAGATTTCCTTTGCAAGCTTGCTTGGTTGGCCAAAAAGGGCGTATGCGTTTTTTCCTGAATATATTCAGGAAAAAATGCATACGCCCTTTTTGGCCAAGTGCATCATTGTGGACGTTCTGCCTCTTTTCCTATGCTTTCAATGCAATTCCAGTCTACCTCCTGACATCGGTTTCCTGCAATTCTGCCCCGCTTTCAAGTCCTCTTGGCAGCCTTACTTCAGTATATTTTTGGACGATAGCTGTCATTTATAACTCTGCAGGTTTGTGAATTACAGTGCCCCTGAGCTCCTTTCTTCAACTCCTTTTCTTGTGAGCTGGCCGCAACACCACAGGATGGCTTCAGGCCCTAATCTGGTTCCGGCACGGCACGCTGAGCCTTTGGTTATTTCCTCTTCCTGGCGGGAAATGAGAGTTAAATTTGCCCGTCCAGACACCTCCAGCTAGTCTCTCATTGGTTCTCGCTATTCCTGTTCATCTTCCGCAGAAATTGCAAACTGGGCCAAACAGGAGGTTAAAGGGACTGACTCTCCAAGTCGGGAGAGTGTTAGTAAAGCGTCTGGAATGTTGCACCCGAGTACCAGGGTACGAAAACTGAGACATATTTGAACACGTCTCCCGTTCACACTGTTGATCATACTCTGGGTTCCACATGCATATTTTAGCTGAAGGAAGAATACCTTAAACCTGGGTAGTTGAAACCCGTGGAATGGGTACCATGCAATATGACTTCAAAGGGTCTTCATTTGCTCACCGAACCTCTCCAATCCTATCACTGCTGCGTTTATGTCCCTGTACACATGCTTGATTCTCTTTCAGAGACATAGCAATCCATAGGTTTTAAGATACTTAAGAGTCAGGTACATTCTTAGGCGTTTAATATGCGGTTTTGAATCCATTTCGTTGAGCAAGGAGTAGCTCTTGTCTATTCCATATTTGGCTTAAGGAACTTTATCTGTGCTCATTTCAATCTCTGGTTTTATGCAGCACCCCAACTCACCTTTACCCTTAAACAAGCATAAGTTGGTTTTCTAAATTTGAGACCCTGTTCTGTTCTGTAATTCAGTTCCTGTGTAGCCAAGTTTACATTCCGTGTATTACTGATATCTTATGATGTTTCTTTTTCTGTGTGACTTATTTCAGTTAGAATCATCATACCTGAATCCACTCATTGTGCTGCTATGGGCCTGATGACATAGATTTCACTGCTGAGTGATACTGCATTGTACGTAAGTACCACAAGTTCTTTATCCATTTTTCACTTTCTGTGATATTGAACTTGTACGGTAAACGAGGTTCTTGTAAACAGAGGCGTCCCAAACTTTGGGGTGGCTGTGTCTTTTTCATTTTAATTTCCCTAAGCTATAGGACGATAAGTGGAAGTGCCCTAGGCTCTGTTGCTTTGTTTTTTAGATGTTTCAGGAAACACCATACACTTCTCCCGAGTGTCTGTTGGCAAGTTACATCCCGCCCATCAGCATAACAAGGCTCCCAGTTCTCCATGGCCTGTCCTGCCTTTCTGGATTTTACACTTTTTTCCGATGGCCCTTTTGACCGGGGGGAAGTGAGACTTCATTGTAGTGCAGATTTCCTTTGCAAGTTTGCTTGGTTGGCCAAAAAGGGCGTATGCGTTTTTTCCTGAATATTTTCAGGAAAAAACGCATACGCCCTTTTTGGCCAAGTGCATCATTGTGGACGTTCTCCCTCTTTTCCTATGCTTTCAATGCAATTCCAGTCTACCTCCTGAAATCGGTTTCGTGCAATTCTGCCCCGCTTTCAAGTCCTCTTGGCAGCCTTACTTCAGTATATTTTTGGACGATAGCTGTCATTTATAACTCTGCAGGTTTGTGAATTACAGTGCCCCTGAGCTCCTTTCTTCAACTCGCTTTCTTGTGACCTGGCCGCAACACCGCAGGATGGCTTCAGGCCCTAATCTGGTTCCGGCACGGCACGCTGAGCCTCTGGTTAATTACTCTTCCTGGTGGGAAACGAGAGTTAAATTTGCCCGTCCAGACACCTCCAGCTAGTCTCTCATTGGTTCTCCCTATTCCTGTTCATCATCCGCAGAAATTGCAAACTGGGCCAAACAGGAGGTTAAAGGCGCTGACTCTCCAAGTGGGGAGAGTGTTAGTAAAGCGTCTGGAATGTTGCACCCGAGTACCAGGGGAGGAAAACTGAGACATATTTGAACACGTCTCCCGTTCACACGGTTGATCATACTCTGGGTTCCACATGCATGTTATAGCTGAAGGAAGAATACCTTAAACTTGGGTAGTTGGGACCCGTGGAATGGGTACCATGCAATATGACTTCAAAGGGTCTTCATTTGTTCACTGAACCTCTCCAATCCTATCACTGCTGCGTTTATGCCCCTGTACACATGCTTGATTCTCTTCCGGAGACATAGCAATCCATAGGTTTTAAGATACTTAAGAGTCAGGTACATTCTTAGGCGTTTAATATGCGGTGTTGAGTCCATTTCGTTGAGCAAGGAGTAGCTCTTGTCTATTCCGTATTTGGCTTAAGGAATTTATCTGTGCTCATTTCAATCTCTGGTTTTATGCAGCACCCCAACTCACCTTTACCCTTAAGCAAGCATAAGTTGGTTTTCTAAATTTGAGACCCTGTTCTGTTTTGGAATTCAGTTCCTGTGTAGCCCAGTTTACATTCCGTGTATTACTGATATCTTATGATGTTTCCTTTTCTGTGTGACTTATTTCAGTTAGAATCATCGTACCTGAATCCACTCATTATGCTGCTACGGGCCTGATGACATAGATTTCATTGCTGAGTGATACTGCATTGTACGTAAGTACCAGAAGTTCTTTATCCATTTTTCACTTTCTGTGATATTGAACTTCTACGGAAAACGAGGTTCTTGTAAACAGAGGCGTCCCAAACTTTGGGGTGGCTGTGTCTTTTTGATTTTAATTTCCCTAAGCTATAGGACCATAAGTGGAAGTGCCCTAGGCTCTGTTGCTTTGTTTTTTAGATGTTTCAGGAAACACCATACACTTCTCCCGAGTGGCTGTTGGCAATTTACATCCCGCCCATCAGCATAACAAGGCTCCCAGTTCTCCATGGCCTGTCCTGCCTTTCTGGATTTTACACTTTTTTCAGATGGCCCTTTTGACCGGGGGGAAGTGAGACTTCATTGTAGTGCAGATTTCCTTTGCAAGTTTGCTTGGTTGGCCAAAAAGGGCGTATGCGTTTTTTCCTGAATATATTCAGGAAAAAACGCATACGCCCTTTTTGGCCAAGTGCATCATTGTGGACGTTCTGCCTCTTTTCCTATGCTTTCAATGCAATTCCAGTCTACCTCCTGAAATCGGTTTCCTGCAATTCTGCCCCGCTTTCAAGTCCTCTTGGCAGCCTTACTTCAGTATATTTTTGGACGATAGCTGTCATTTATAACTCTGCAGGTTTGTGAATTACAGTGCCCCTGAGCTCCTTTCTTCAACTCGCTTTCTTGTGAGCTGGCCGCAACACCGCAGGATGGCTTCAGGCCCTAATCTTGTTCCGGCATGGCACGCTGAACCTTTGGTTATTTCCTCTTCCTGGTGGGAAATGAGAGTTAAATTTGCCCGTCCAGACACCTCCAGCTAGTCTCTCATTGGTTCTCGCTATTCCTGTTCATCTTCCGCAGAAATTGCAAACTGGGCCAAACAGGAGGTTAAAGGGACTGACTCTCCAAGTGGGGAGAGTGTTAGTAAAGCGTCTGGAATGTTGCACCCGAGTACCAGGGGAGGAAAACTGAGACATATTTGAACACGTCTCCCGTTCACACTGTTGATCATACTCTGGGTTCCACATGCATATTTTAGCTGAAGGAAGAATACCTTAAACCTGGAGAGTTGAGACCCGTGTAATGGGTACCATGCAATATGATTTCAAAGGGTCTTCATTTGCTCACCGAACCTCTCCAATCCTATCACTGCTGCGTTTATGCCCCTGTACACACGCTTGATTCTCTTATGGAGACATAGCAATCCATAGGTTTTAAGATACTTACTAGTCAGGTACATTCTTAGGCGTTTAATATGGGGTGTTGAGTCCATTTCGTTGAGCAAGGAGTAGCTCTTGTCTATTCCATATTTGGCTTAAGGAACTTTATCTGTGCTCATTTCAATCTCTGGTTTTATGCAGCACCCCAACTCACCTTTCCCCTTAAGCAAGCATAAGTTGGTTTTCTAAATTTGAGACACTGTTGTGTTTTGGAATTCAGTTCCTGTGTAGCCAAGTTTACATTCCGTGTATTAGTGATATCTTATGATGTTTCTTTTTCTGTGTGACTTATTTCAGTTAGAATCATCGTACCTGAATCCACTCATTATGCTGCTACGGACCTGATGACATAGATTTCATTGCTGAGTGATACTGCATTGTACGTAAGTACCACAAGTTCTTTATCCATTTTTCACTTTCTGTGATAGAGAACTTGTACGGTAAACGAGGTTCTTGTAAACAGAGGCGTCCCAAATTTTGGGGTGGCTGTGTCTTTTTGATTTTAATTTCCCTAAGCTATAGGACCATAAGTGAAAGTGCCCTAGGCTCTGTTGCTGTGTTTCTTAGATGTTTCAGGAAACACCATACACTTCTCCCGAGTGGCTGTTGGCAATTTACATCCCGCCCATCAGCATAACAAGGCTCCCAGTTCTCCATGGCCTGTCCTGCCTTTCTGGATTTTACACTTTTTTCAGATGGCCCTTTTGACCGGGGGGAAGTGAGACTTCATTGTAGTGCAGATTTCCTTTGCAAGTTTGTTTGGTTGGCCAAAAAGGGCGTATGCGTTTTTTCCTGAATATATTCAGGAAAAAATGCATACGCCCTTTTTGGCCAAGTGCATCATTGTGGACGTTCTGCCTCTTTTCCTATGCTTTCAATGCAATTCCAGTCTACCTCCTGAAATCGGTTTCCTGCAATTCTGCCCCGCTTTCAAGTCCTCTTGGCAGCCTTACTTCAGTATATTTTTGGACGATAGCTGTCATTTATAACTCTGCAGGTTTGTGAATTACAGTGCCCCTGAGCCCCTTTCTTCAACTCGTTTTCTTGTGAGCTGGCCGCAACACCGCAGGATGGCTTCAGGCCCTAATCTGGTTCCGGCACGGCATGCTGAGCCTTTGGTTATTTCCTCTTCCTGGTGGGAAATGAGAGTTAAATTTGCCCGTCCAGACACCTCCAGCTAGTCTCTCATTGGTTCTCGCTATTCCTGTTCATCTTCCGCAGAAATTGCAAACTGGGCCAAACAGGAGGTTAAAGGGACTGACTCTCCAAGTCGGGAGAGTGTTAGTAAAGCGTCTGGAATGTTGCACCCGAGTACCAGGGTACGAAAACTGAGACATATTTGAACACGTCTCCCGATCACATGGTTGATCATACTCTAGGTTCCACATGCATGTTTTAGCTGAAGGAAGAATACCTTAAACCTGGAGAGTTGAAACCCGTGGAATGGGTACCATGCAGTATGACTTCAAAGGGTCTTCATTTGCTCACCGAACCTCTCCAATCCTATCACTGCTGCGTTTATGTCCCTGTACACATGCTTGATTCTCTTTCGGAGACATAGCAATCCACAGGTTTTAAGATACTTAAGAGTCAGGTACATTCTTAGGCGTTTAATATGCGGTGTTGAGTCCATTTCGTTGAGCAAGGAGTAGCTCTTGTCTATTCCATATTTGGCTTAAGGAACTTTATCTGTGCTCATTTCAATCTCTGCTTTTATGCAGCATCCCAACTCACCTTTACCCTTAAGCAAGCATAAGTTGGTTTTCTAAATTTGAGTCCCTGTTCTGTTCTGTAATTCAGTTCCTGTGTAGCCAAGTTTACATTCCGTGTATTACTGATATCTTATGATGTTTCTTTTTCTGTGTGACTTATTTCAGTTAGAATCATCGTACCGAATCCACTCATTGTGCTGCTACGGGCCTGATGACATAGATTTCACTGCTGAGTGATACTGCATTGTACGTAAGTACCACAAGTTCTTTATCCATTTTTCACTTTCTGTGATATTGAACTTGTACGGTAAACGAGGTTCTTGTAAACAGAGGCGTCCCAAACTTTGGGGTGGCTGTGTCGTTTTGATTTTAATTTCCCTAAGCTATAGCGCCATAAGTGGAAGTGCCCTAGGCTCTGTTGCTTTGTTTTTTAGATGTTTCAGGAAACACCATACACTTCTCCCGAGTGTCTGTTGGCAATTTACATCCCGCCCATCAGCATAACAAGGCTCCCAGTTCTCCATGGCCTGTCCTGCCTTTCTGGATTTTACACTTTTTTCAGATGGCCCTTTTGACCGGGGGGAAGTGAGACTTCATTGTAGTGCAGATTTCCTTTGCAAGTTTGCTTGGTTGGCCAAAAAGGGCGTATGCGTTTTTTCCTGAATATATTCAGGAAAAAACGCATACGCCCTTTTTGGCCAAGTGCATCATTGTGGACGTTCTGCCTCTTTTCCTATGCTTTCAATGCAATTCCAGTCTACCTCCTGAAATCGGTTTCCTGCAATTCTGCCCCGCTTTCAAGTCCTCTTGGCAGCCTTACTTCAGTATATTTTTGGACGATAGCTGTCATTTATAACTCTGCAGGTTTGTGAATTACAGTGCCCCTGAGCTCCTTTCTTCAACTCGCTTTCTTGTGAGCTGGCCGCAACACCGCAGGATGGCTTCAGGCCCTAATCTTGATCCGGCATGGCACACTGAGCCTTTGGTTATTTCCTCTTCCTGGTGGGAAATGAGAGTTAAATTTGCCCGTCCAGACACCTCCAGCTAGTCTCTCATTGGTTCTCGCTATTCCTGTTCATCTTCCGCAGAAATTGCAAACTGGGCCAAACAGGAGGTTAAAGGCGCTGACTCTCCAAGTGGGGAGAGTGTTAGTAAAGCGTCTGGAATGTTGCACCCGAGTACCAGGGGAGGAAACCTGAGACATATTTGAACACGTCTCCCGTTCACACTGTTGATCATACTCCGGGTTCCACATGCATATTTTAGCTGAAGGAAGAATACCTTAAACCTGGAGAGTTGAGACCCGTGTAATGGGTACCATGCAATATGACTTCAAAGGGTCTTCATTTGCTCACCGAACCTCTCCAATCCTATCACTGCTGCGTTTATGCCCCTGTACACACGCTTGATTCTCTTATGGAGACATAGCAATCCATAGGTTTTAAGATACTTACTAGTCAGGTACATTCTTAAGCGTTTAATATGGGGTGTTGAGTCCATTTCGTTGAGCAAGGAGTAGCTCTTGTCTATTCCATATTTGGCTTAAGGAACTTTATCTGTGCTCATTTCAATCTCTGGTTTTATGCAGCACCCCAACTCACCTTTCCCCTTAAGCAAGCATAAGTTGGTTTTCTAAATTTGAGACCCTGTTCTGTTTTGGAATTCAGTTCCTGTGTAGCCAAGGTTACATTCCGTGTATTAGTGATATCTTATGATGTTTCTTTTTCTGTGTGACTTATTTCAGTTAGAATCATCGTACCTGAATCCACTCATTATGCTGCTACGGGCCTGATGACATAGATTTCATTGCTGAGTGATACTGCATTGTACGTAAGTACCACAAGTTCTTTATCCATTTTTCACTTTCTGTGATATTGAACTTGTACGGTAAACGAGGTTCATGTAAACAGAGGCGTCCCAAATTTTGGGGTGGCTGTGTCTTTTTGATTTTAATTTCCCTAAGCTATAGGACCATAAGTGAAAGTGCCCTAGGCTCTGTTGCTTTGTTTCTTAGATGTTTCAGGAAACACCATACACTTCTCCCGAGTGGCTGTTGGCAATTTACATCCCGCCCATCAGCATAACAAGGCTCCCAGTTCTCCATGGCCTGTCCTGCCTTTCTGGATTTTACACTTTTTTCAGATGGCCCTTTTGACCGGGGGGAAATGAGACTTCATTGTAGTGCAGATTTCCTTTGCAAGTTTGCTTGGTTGGCTAAAAAGGGCGTATGCGTTTTTTCCTGAATATATTCAGGAAAAAACGCATACGCCCTTTTTGGCCAAGTGCATCATTGTGGACGTTCTGCCTCTTTTCCTATGCTTTCAATGCAATTCCAGTCTACCTCCTGAAATCGGTTTTCTGCAATTCTGCCCCGCTTTCAAGTCCTCTTGGCAGCCTTACTTCAGTATATTTTTGGACGATAGCTGTCATTTATAACTCTGCAGGTTTGTGAATTACAGTGCCCCTGAGCTCCTTTCTTCAACTTGCTTTTTGTGAGCTGGCCGCAACACCGCAGGATGGCTTCAGGCCCTAATCTTGTTCCGGCATGGCACGCTGAGCCTTTGGTTATTTCCTCTTCCTGGTGGGAAATGAGAGTTAAATTTGCCCGTCCAGACACCTCCAGCTAGTCTCTCATTGGTTCTCGCTATTCCTGTTCATCTTCCGCAGAAATTGCAAACTGGGCCAAACAGGAGGTTAAAGGCGCTGACTCTCCAAGTGGGGAGAGTGTTAGTAAAGCGTCTGGAATGTTGCACCCGAGTACCAGGGGAGGAAAACTGAGACATATTTGAACACGTCTCCCGTTCACACTGTTGATCATACTCTGGGTTCCACATGCACATTTTAGCTGAAGGAAGAATACCTTAAACCTGGAGAGTTGAGACCCGTGTAATGGGTACCATGCAATATGACTTCAAAGGGTCTTCATTTGCTCACCGAACCTCTCCAATCCTATCACTGCTGCGTTTATGTCCCTGTACACATGCTTGATTCTCTTTCGGAGACATAGCTATCCATAGGTTTTAAGATACTTAAGAGTCAGTATTTTCTTAGGCGTTTAATATGCGGTGTTGAGTCCATTTCGTTGAGCAAGGAGTAGCTCTTGTCTATTCCATATTTGGCTTAAGGAACTTTATCTGTGCTCATTTTAATCTCTGGTTTTATGCAGCACCCCAACTCACCTTTCCCCTTAAGCAAGCATAAGTTGGTTTTCTAAATTTGAGACCCTGTTCTGTTCTGTAATTCAGTTCCTGTGTAGCCAAGTTTACATTCCGTGTATTACTGATATCTTATGATGTTTCTTTTTCTGTGTGACTTATTTCAGTTAGAATCATCATACCTGAATCCACTCATTGTGCTGCTACGGGCCTGATGACATAGATTTCACTGCTGAGTGATACTGCATTGTACGTAAGTACCACAAGTTCTTTATCCATTTTTCACTTTCTGTGATATTGAACTTGTACGGTAAACGAGGTTCTTGTAAACAGAGGCGTCCCAAACATTGGGGTGGCTGTATCTTTTTGATTTTAATTTCCCTCAGCTATAGGACCATAAGTGGAAGTGCCCTAGGCTCTGTTGCTTTGTTTTTTAGATGTTTCAGGAAACACCATACACTTCTCCCGAGTGTCTGTTGGCAATTTACATCCCGCCCATCAGCATAACAAGGCTCCCAGTTCTCCATGGCCTGTCCTGCCTTTCTGGATTTTACACTTTTTTCAGATGGCCCTTTTGACCGGGGGGAAGTGAGACTTCATTGTAGTGCAGATTTCCTTTGCAAGTTTGCTTGGTTGGCCAAAAAGGGCGTATGCGTTTTTTCCTGAATATAGTCAGGAAAAAACGCATACGCCCTTTTTGGCCACGTGCATCATTGTGGACGTTCTGCCTCTTTTCCTATGCTTTTAATGCAATTCCAGTGTACCTCCTGAAATCGGTTTCCTGCAATTCTGCTCCGCTTTCAAGTCCTCTTGGCAGCCTTACTTCAGTATATTTTAGGACGATAGTTGTCATTTATAACTCTGCAGGTTTGTGAATTACAGTGCCCCTGAGCTCCTTTCTTCAACTCGCTTTCTTGTGAGCTGGCCGCAACACCGCAGGATGGCTTCAGGCCCTAATCTGGTTCCGGCACGGCACGCCGAGCCTTTGGTTAATTCCTCTTCCTGGTGGGAAATGAGAGTTAAATTTGCCCGTCCAGACACCTCCAGCTAGTCTCTCATTGGTTCTCGCTATTCCTGTTCATCTTCCGCAGAAATTGCAAACTGGGCCAAACAGGAGGTTAAAGGGACTGACTCTCCAAGTCGGGAGAGTGTTAGTAAAGCGTCTGGAATGTTGCACCCGAGTACCAGGGTACGAAAACTGAGACATATTTGAACACGTCTCCCGATCACATGGTTGATCATACTCTAGGTTCTACATGCATGTTTTAGCTGAAGGAAGAATACCTTAAACCTGGGTAGTTGAAACCCGTGTAATGGGTACCATGCAATATGACTTCAAAGGGTCTTCATTTGCTCACCGAACCTCTCCAATCCTATCACTGCTGCGTTTATGTCCCTGTACACATGCTTGATTCTCTTTCGGAGACATAGCAATCCATAGGTTTTAAGATACTTAAGTGTCAGGTACATTCTTAGGCGTTTAATATGCGGTGTTGAGTCCATTTCGTTGAGCAAGGAGTAGCTCTTGTCTATTCCATATTTGGCTTAAGGAACTTTATCTGTGCTCATTTCAATCTCTGGTTTTATGCAGCATCCCAACTCACCTTTACCCTTAAACAAGCATAAGTTGGTTTTCTAAATTTGAGACCCTGTTCTGTTCTGTAATTCAGTTCCTGTGTAGCCAAGTTTACATTCCGTGTATTACTGATATCTTATGATGTTTCTTTTTCTGTGTGACTTATTTCAGTTAGAATCATCGTACCTGAATCCACTCATTGTGCTGCTACGGGCCTGATGACATAGATTTCACTGCTGAGTGATACTGCATTGTACGTAAGTACCACAAGTTCTTTATCCATTTTTCACTTTCTGTGATATTGAACTTGTACGGTAAATGAGGTTCTTGTAAACAGAGGCGTCCCAAACATTGGGGTGGCTGTATCTTTTTGATTTTAATTTCCCTAAGCTATAGGACCATAAGTGGAAGTGCCCTAGGCTCTGTTGCTTTGTTTTTTAGATGTTTCAGGAAACACCATACACTTCTCCCGAGTGTCTGTTGGCAATTTACATCCCGCCCATCAGCATAACAAGGCTCCCAGTTCTCCATGGCCTGTCCTGCCTTTCTGGATTTTACACTTTTTGCAGATGGCCCTTTTGACCGGGGGGAAGTGAGACTTCATTGTAGTGCAGATTTCCTTTGCAAGTTTGCTTGGTTGGCCAAAAAGGGCGTATGCGTTTTTTCCTGAATATATTCAGGAAAAAACGCATACGCCCTTTTTGGCCAAGTGCATCATTGTGGACGTTCTGCCTCTTTTCCTATGCTTTCAATGCAATTCCAGTCTACCTCCTGAAATCGGTTTCCTGCAATTCTGCCCCGCTTTCAAGTCCTCTTGGCAGCCTTACTTCAGTATATTTTTGGACGATAGCTGTCATTTATAACTCTGCAGGTTTGTGAATTACAGTGCCCCTGAGCTCCTTTCTTCAACTCGCTTTCTTGTGAGCTGGCCGCAACACCGCAGGATGGCTTCAGGCCCTAATCTTGTTCCGGCATGGCACGCTGAACCTTTGGTTATTTCCTCTTCCTGGTGGGAAATGAGAGTTAAATTTGCCCGTCCAGACACCTCCAGCTAGTCTCTCATTGGTTCTCGCTATTCCTGTTCATCTTCCGCAGAAATTGCAAACTGGGCCAAACAGGAGGTTAAAGGGACTGACTCTCCAAGTGGGGAGAGTGTTAGTAAAGCGTCTGGAATGTTGCACCCGAGTACCAGGGGAGGAAAACTGAGACATATTTGAACACGTCTCCCGTTCACACTGTTGATCATACTCTGGGTTCCACATGCATATTTTAGCTGAAGGAAGAATACCTTAAACCTGGAGAGTTGAGACCCGTGTAATGGGTACCATGCAATATGACTTCAAAGGGTCTTCATTTGCTCACCGAACCTCTCCAATCCTATCACTGCTGCGTTTATGCCCCTGTACACACGCTTGATTCTCTTATGGAGACATAGCAATCCATAGGTTTTAAGATACTTACTAGTCAGGTACATTCTTAGGCGTTTAATATGGGGTGTTGAGTCCATTTCGTTGAGCAAGGAGTAGCTCTTGTCTATTCCATATTTGGCTTAAGGAACTTTATCTGTGCTCATTTCAATCTCTGGTTTTATGCAGCACCCCAACTCACCTTTCCCCTTAAGCAAGCATAAGTTGGTTTTCTAAATTTGAGACACTGTTGTGTTTTGGAATTCAGTTCCTGTGTAGCCAAGTTTACATTCCGTGTATTAGTGATATCTTATGATGTTTCTTTTTCTGTGTGACTTATTTCAGTTAGAATCATCGTACCTGAATCCACTCATTATGCTGCTACGGACCTGATGACATAGATTTCATTGCTGAGTGATACTGCATTGTACGTAAGTACCACAAGTTCTTTATCCATTTTTCACTTTCTGTGATATTGAACTTGTACGGTAAACGAGGTTCTTGTAAACAGAGGCGTCCCAAACTTTGGGGTGGCTGTGTCGTTTTGATTTTAATTTCCCTAAGCTATAGCGCCATAAGTGGAAGTGCCCTAGGCTCTGTTGCTTTGTTTTTTAGATGTTTCAGGAAACACCATACACTTCTCCCGAGTGTCTGTTGGCAATTTACATCCCGCCCATCAGCATAACAAGGCTCCCAGTTCTCCATGGCCTGTCCTGCCTTTCTGGATTTTACACTTTTTTCAGATGGCCCTTTTGACCGGGGGGAAGTGAGACTTCATTGTAGTGCAGATTTCCTTTGCAAGTTTGCTTGGTTGGCCAAAAAGGGCGTATGCGTTTTTTCCTGAATATATTCAGGAAAAAACGCATACGCCCTTTTTGGCCAAGTGCATCATTGTGGACGTTCTGCCTCTTTTCCTATGCTTTCAATGCAATTCCAGTCTACCTCCTGAAATCGGTTTCCTGCAATTCTGCCCCGCTTTCAAGTCCTCTTGGCAGCCTTACTTCAGTATATTTTTGGACGATAGCTGTCATTTATAACTCTGCAGGTTTGTGAATTACAGTGCCCCTGAGCTCCTTTCTTCAACTCGCTTTCTTGTGAGCTGGCCGCAACACCGCAGGATGGCTTCAGGCCCTAATCTTCATCCGGCATGGCACACTGAGCCTTTGGTTATTTCCTCTTCCTGGTGGGAAATGAGAGTTAAATTTGCCCGTCCAGACACCTCCAGCTAGTCTCTCATTGGTTCTCGCTATTCCTGTTCATCTTCCGCAGAAATTGCAAACTGGGCCAAACAGGAGGTTAAAGGCGCTGACTCTCCAAGTGGGGAGAGTGTTAGTAAAGCGTCTGGAATGTTGCACCCGAGTACCAGGGGAGGAAACCTGAGACATATTTGAACACGTCTCCCGTTCACACTGTTGATCATACTCTGGGTTCCACATGCACATTTTAGCTGAAGGAAGAATACCTTAAACCTGGAGAGTTGAGACCCGTGTAATGGGTACCATGCAATATGACTTCAAAGGGTCTTCATTTGCTCACCGAACCTCTCCAATCCTATCACTGCTGCGTTTATGTCCCTGTACACATGCTTGATTCTCTTTCGGAGACATAGCAATCCATAGGTTTTAAGATACTTAAGAGTCAGTATTTTCTTAGGCGTTTAATATGCGGTGTTGAGTCCATTTCGTTGAGCAAGGAGTAGCTCTTGTCTATTCCATATTTGGCTTAAGGAACTTTATCTGTGCTCATTTTAATCTCTGGTTTTATGCAGCACCCCAACTCACCTTTCCCCTTAAGCAAGCATAAGTTGGTTTTCTAAATTTGAGACCCTGTTCTGTTCTGTAATTCAGTTCCTGTGTAGCCAAGTTTACATTCCGTGTATTACTGATATCTTATGATGTTTCTTTTTCTGTGTGACTTATTTCAGTTAGAATCATCATACCTGAATCCACTCATTGTGCTGCTACGGGCCTGATGACATAGATTTCACTGCTGAGTGATACTGCATTGTACGTAAGTACCACAAGTTCTTTATCCATTTTTCACTTTCTGTGATATTGAACTTGTACGGTAAACGAGGTTCTTGTAAACAGAGGCGTCCCAAACATTGGGGTGGCTGTATCTTTTTGATTTTAATTTCCCTCAGCTATAGGACCATAAGTGGAAGTGCCCTAGGCTCTGTTGCTTTGTTTTTCAGATGTTTCAGGAAACACCATACACTTCTCCCGAGTGTCTGTTGGCAATTTACATCCCGCCCATCAGCATAACAAGGCTCCCAGTTCTCCATGGCCTGTCCTACCTTTCTGGATTTTACACTTTTTTCAGATGGCCCTTTTGACCGGGGGGAAGTGAGACTTCATTGTAGTGCAGATTTCCTTTGCAAGTTTGCTTGGTTGGCCAAAAAGGGCGTATGCGTTTTTTCCTGAATATAGTCAGGAAAAAACGCATACGCCCTTTTTGGCCACGTGCATCATTGTGGACGTTCTGCCTCTTTTCCTATGCTTTCAATGCAATTCCAGTGTACCTCCTGAAATCGGTTTCCTGCAATTCTGCTCCGCTTTCAAGTCCTCTTGGCAGCCTTACTTCAGTATATTTTAGGACGATAGTTGTCATTTATAACTCTGCAGGTTTGTGAATTACAGTGCCCCTGAGCTCCTTTCTTCAACTCGCTTTCTTGTGAGCTGGCCGCAACACCGCAGGATGGCTTCAGGCCCTAATCTGGTTCCGGCACGGCACGCCGAGCCTTTGGTTAATTCCTCTTCCTGGTGGGAAATGAGAGTTAAATTTGCCCGTCCAGACACCTCCAGCTAGTCTCTCATTGGTTCTCGCTATTCCTGTTCATCTTCCGCAGAAATTGCAAACTGGGCCAAACAGGAGGTTAAAGGGACTGACTCTCCAAGTCGGGAGAGTGTTAGTAAAGCGTCTGGAATGTTGCACCCGAGTACCAGGGTACGAAAACTGAGACATATTTGAACACGTCTCCCGATCACATGGTTGATCATACTCTAGGTTCTACATGCATGTTTTAGCTGAAGGAAGAATACCTTAAACCTGGGTAGTTGAAACCCGTGTAATGGGTACCATGCAATATGACTTCAAAGGGTCTTCATTTGCTCACCGAACCTCTCCAATCCTATCACTGCTGCGTTTATGTCCCTGTACACATGCTTGATTCTCTTTCGGAGACATAGCAATCCATAGGTTTTAAGATACTTAAGTGTCAGGTACATTCTTAGGCGTTTAATATGCGGTGTTGAGTCCATTTCGTTGAGCAAGGAGTAGCTCTTGTCTATTCCATATTTGGCTTAAGGAACTTTATCTGTGCTCATTTCAATCTCTGGTTTTATGCAGCATCCCAACTCACCTTTACCCTTAAACAAGCATAAGTTGGTTTTCTAAATTTGAGACCCTGTTCTGTTCTGTAATTCAGTTCCTGTGTAGCCAAGTTTACATTCCGTGTATTACTGATATCTTATGATGTTTCTTTTTCTGTGTGACTTATTTCAGTTAGAATCATCGTACCTGAATCCACTCATTGTGCTGCTACGGGCCTGATGACATAGATTTCACTGCTGAGTGATACTGCATTGTACGTAAGTACCACAAGTTCTTTATCCATTTTTCACTTTCTCTGATATTGAACTTGTACTGTAAATGAGGTTCTTGTAAACAGAGGCGTCCCAAACATTGGGGTGGCTGTATCTTTTTGATTTTAATTTCCCTAAGCTATAGGACCATAAGTGGAAGTGCCCTAGGCTCTGTTGCTTTGTTTTTTAGATGTTTCAGGAAACACCATACACTTCTCCCGAGTGTCTGTTGGCAATTTACATCCCGCCCATCAGCATAACAAGGCTCCCAGTTCTCCATGGCCTGTCCTGCCTTTCTGGATTTTACACTTTTTTCAGATGACCCTTTTGACCGGGGGGAAGTGAGACTTCATTGTAGTGCAGATTTCCTTTGCAAGCTTGCTTGGTTGGCCAAAAAGGGCGTATGCGTTTTTTCCTGAATATATTCAGGAAAAAACGCATACGCCCTTTTTGGCCAAGTGCATCATTGTGGACGTTCTGCCTCTTTTCCTATGCTTTCAATGCAATTCCAGTCTACCTCCTGAAATCGGTTTCCTGCAATTCTGCTCCGCTTTCAAGTCCTCTTGGTAGCCTTACTTCAGTATATTTTTGGACGATAGTTGTCATTTATAACTCTGCAGGTTTGTGAATTACAGTGCCCCTGAGCTCCTTTCTTCAACTCGTTTTCTTGTGAGCTGGCCGCAACACCGCAGGATGGCTTCAGGCCCTAATCTGGTTCCGGCACGGCACGCTGAGCCTTTGGTTATTTCCTCTTCCTGGTGGGAAATGAGAGTTAAATTTGCCCGTCCAGACACCTCCAGCTAGTCTCTCATTGGTTCTCGCTATTCCTGTTCATCTTCCGCAGAAATTGCAAACTGGGCCAAACAGGAGGTTAAAGGGACTGACTCTCCAAGTCGGGAGAGTGTTAGTAAAGCGTCTGGAATGTTGCACCCGAGTACCAGGGTACGAAAACTGAGACATATTTGAACACGTCTCCCGATCACATGGTTGATCATACTCTAGGTTCCACATGCATGTTTTAGCTGAAGGAAGAATACCTTAAACCTGGGTAGTTGAAACCCGTGGAATGGGTACCATGCAGTATGACTTCAAAGGGTCTTCATTTGCTCACCGAACCTCTCCAATCCTATCACTGCTGCGTTTATGTCCCTGTACACATGCTTGATTCTCTTTCGGAGACATAGCAATCCATAGGTTTTAAGATACTTAAGAGTCAGGTACATTCTGAGGCGTTTAATATGCGGTGTTGAGTCCATTTCGTTGAGCAAGGAGTAGCTCTTGTCTATTCCATATTTGGCTTAAGGAACTTTATCTGTGCTCATTTCAATCTCTGCTTTTATGCAGCATCCCAACTCACCTTTACCCTTAAGCAAGCATAAGTTGGTTTTCTAAATTTGAGTCCCTGTTCTGTTCTGTAATTCAGTTCCTGTGTAGCCAAGTTTACATTCCGTGTATTACTGATATCTTATGATGTTTCTTTTTCTGTGTGACTTATTTCAGTTAGAATCATCGTACCTGAATCCACTCATTGTGCTGCTACGGGCCTGATGACATAGATTTCACTGCTGAGTGATACTGCATTGTACGTAAGTACCACAAGTTCTTTATCCATTTTTCACTTTCTGTGATATTGAACTTGTACGGTAAACGAGGTTCTTGTAAACAGAGGCGTCCCAAACTTTGTGGTGGCTGTGTCGTTTTGATTTTAATTTCCCTAAGCTATAGGGCCATAAGTGGAAGTGCCCTAGGCTCTGTTGCTTTGTTTTTTAGATGTTTCAGGAAACACCATACACTTCTCCCGAGTGTCTGTTGGCAATTTACATCCCGCCCATCAGCATAACAAGGCTCCCAGTTCTCCATGGCCTGTCCTGCCTTTCTGGATTTTACACTTTTTTCAGATGGCCCTTTTGACCGGGGGGAAGTGAGACTTCATTGTAGTGCAGATTTCCTTTGCAAGTTTGCTTGGTTGGCCAAAAAGGGCGTATGCGTTTTTTCCTGAATATAGTCAGGAAAAAACGCATACGCCCTTTTTGGCCACGTGCATCATTGTGGACGTTCTGCCTCTTTTCCTATGCTTTCAATGCAATTCCAGTGTACCTCCTGAAATCGGTTTCCTGCAATTCTGCTCCGCTTTCAAGTCCTCTTGGCAGCCTTACTTCAGTATATTTTAGGACGATAGTTGTCATTTATAACTCTGCAGGTTTGTGAATTACAGTGCCCCTGAGCTCCTTTCTTCAACTCGCTTTCTTGTGAGCTGGCCGCAACACCGCAGGATGGCTTCAGGCCCTAATCTGGTTCCGGCACGGCACGCCGAGCCTTTGGTTAATTCCTCTTCCTGGTGGGAAATGAGAGTTAAATTTGCCCGTCCAGACACCTCCAGCTAGTCTCTCATTGGTTCTCGCTATTCCTGTTCATCTTCCGCAGAAATTGCAAACTGGGCCAAACAGGAGGTTAAAGGGACTGACTCTCCAAGTCGGGAGAGTGTTAGTAAAGCGTCTGGAATGTTGCACCCGAGTACCAGGGTACGAAAACTGAGACATATTTGAACACGTCTCCCGATCACATGGTTGATCATACTCTAGGTTCTACATGCATGTTTTAGCTGAAGGAAGAATACCTTAAACCTGGGTAGTTGAAACCCGTGTAATGGGTACCATGCAATATGACTTCAAAGGGTCTTCATTTGCTCACCGAACCTCTCCAATCCTATCACTGCTGCGTTTATGTCCCTGTACACATGCTTGATTCTCTTTCGGAGACATAGCAATCCATAGGTTTTAAGATACTTAAGTGTCAGGTACATTCTTAGGCGTTTAATATGCGGTGTTGAGTCCATTTCGTTGAGCAAGGAGTAGCTCTTGTCTATTCCATATTTGGCTTAAGGAACTTTATCTGTGCTCATTTCAATCTCTGGTTTTATGCAGCATCCCAACTCACCTTTACCCTTAAACAAGCATAAGTTGGTTTTCTAAATTTGAGACCCTGTTCTGTTCTGTAATTCAGTTCCTGTGTAGCCAAGTTTACATTCCGTGTATTACTGATATCTTATGATGTTTCTTTTTCTGTGTGACTTATTTCAGTTAGAATCATCGTACCTGAATCCACTCATTGTGCTGCTACGGGCCTGATGACATAGATTTCACTGCTGAGTGATACTGCATTGTACGTAAGTACCACAAGTTCTTTATCCATTTTTCACTTTCTGTGATATTGAACTTGTACGGTAAATGAGGTTCTTGTAAACAGAGGCGTCCCAAACATTGGGGTGGCTGTATCTTTTTGATTTTAATTTCCCTAAGCTATAGGACCATAAGTGGAAGTGCCCTAGGCTCTGTTGCTTTGTTTTTTAGATGTTTCAGGAAACACCATACACTTCTCCCGAGTGTCTGTTGGCAATTTACATCCCGCCCATCAGCATAACAAGGCTCCCAGTTCTCCATGGCCTGTCCTGCCTTTCTGGATTTTACACTTTTTTCAGATGACCCTTTTGACCGGGGGGAAGTGAGACTTCATTGTAGTGCAGATTTCCTTTGCAAGCTTGCTTGGTTGGCCAAAAAGGGCGTATGCGTTTTTTCCTGAATATATTCAGGAAAAAACGCATACGCCCTTTTTGGCCAAGTGCATCATTGTGGACGTTCTGCCTCTTTTCCTATGCTTTCAATGCAATTCCAGTCTACCTCCTGAAATCGGTTTCCTGCAATTCTGCTCCGCTTTCAAGTCCTCTTGGTAGCCTTACTTCAGTATATTTTTGGACGATAGTTGTCATTTATAACTCTGCAGGTTTGTGAATTACAGTGCCCCTGAGCTCCTTTCTTCAACTCGTTTTCTTGTGAGCTGGCCGCAACACCGCAGGATGGCTTCAGGCCCTAATCTGGTTCCGGCACGGCACGCTGAGCCTTTGGTTATTTCCTCTTCCTGGTGGGAAATGAGAGTTAAATTTGCCCGTCCAGACACCTCCAGCTAGTCTCTCATTGGTTCTCGCTATTCCTGTTCATCTTCCGCAGAAATTGCAAACTGGGCCAAACAGGAGGTTAAAGGGACTGACTCTCCAAGTCGGGAGAGTGTTAGTAAAGCGTCTGGAATGTTGCACCCGAGTACCAGGGTACGAAAACTGAGACATATTTGAACACGTCTCCCGATCACATGGTTGATCATACTCTAGGTTCCACATGCATGTTTTAGCTGAAGGAAGAATACCTTAAACCTGGGTAGTTGAAACCCGTGGAATGGGTACCATGCAGTATGACTTCAAAGGGTCTTCATTTGCTCACCGAACCTCTCCAATCCTATCACTGCTGCGTTTATGTCCCTGTACACATGCTTGATTCTCTTTCGGAGACATAGCAATCCATAGGTTTTAAGATACTTAAGAGTCAGGTACATTCTTAGGCGTTTAATATGCGGTGTTGAATCCATTTCGTTGAGCAAGGAGTAGCTCTTGTCTATTCCATATTTGGCTTAAGGAACTTTATCTGTGCTCATTTCAATCTCTGCTTTTATGCAGCATCCCAACTCACCTTTACCCTTAAGCAAGCATAAGTTGGTTTTCTAAATTTGAGTCCCTGTTCTGTTCTGTAATTCAGTTCCTGTGTAGCCAAGTTTACATTCCGTGTATTACTGATATCTTATGATGTTTCTTTTTCTGTGTGACTTATTTCAGTTAGAATCATCGTACCTGAATCCACTCATTGTGCTGCTACGGGCCTGATGACATAGATTTCACTGCTGAGTGATACTGCATTGTACGTAAGTACCACAAGTTCTTTATCCATTTTTCACTTTCTGTGATATTGAACTTGTACGGTAAACGAGGTTCTTGTAAACAGAGGCGTCCCAAACATTGGGGTGGCTGTGTCGTTTTGATTTTAATTTCCCTAAGCTATAGGGCCATAAGTGGAAGTGCCCTAGGCTCTGTTGCTTTGTTTTTTAGATGTTTCAGGAAACACCATACACTTCTCCCGAGTGTCTGTTGGCAATTTACATCCCGCCCATCAGCATAACAAGGCTCCCAGTTCTCCATGGCCTGTCCTGCCTTTCTGGATTTTACACTTTTTTCAGATGGCCCTTTTGACCGGGGGGAAGTGAGACTTCATTGTAGTGCAGATTTCCTTTGCAAGTTTGCTTGGTTGGCCAAAAAGGGCGTATGCGTTTTTTCCTGAATATATTCAGGAAAAAACGCATACGTCCTTTTTGGCCACGTGCATCATTGTGGACGTTCTGCCTCTTTTCCTATGCTTTCAATGCAATTCCAGTGTACCTCCTGAAATCGGTTTCCTGCAATTCTGCTCCGCTTTCAAGTCATCTTGGCAGCCTTACTTCAGTATATTTTAGGACGATAGTTGTCATTTATAACTCTGCAGGTTTGTGAATTACAGTGCCCCTGAGCTCCTTTCTTCAACTCGCTTTCTTGTGAGCTGGCCGCAACACCGCAGGATGGCTTCAGGCCCTAATCTGGTTCCGGCACGGCACGCCGAGCCTTTGGTTAATTCCTCTTCCTGGTGGGAAATGAGAGTTAAATTTGCCCGTCCAGAGACCTCCAGCTAGTCTCTCATTGGTTCTCGCTATTCCTGTTCATCTTCCGCAGAAATTGCAAACTGGGCCAAACAGGAGGTTAAAGGGACTGACTCTCCAAGTCGGGAGAGTGTTAGTAAAGCGTCTGGAATGTTGCACCCGTGTACCAGCGTACGAAAACTGAGACATATTTGAACACGTCTCCCGTTCACACGGTTGATCATACTCTGGGTTCCACATGCATGTTTTAGCTGAAGGAAGAATACCTTAAACCTGGGTAGTTGAAACCCGTGGAATGGGTACCATGCAATATGACTTCAAAGGGTCTTCATTTGCTCACCGAACCTCTCCAATCCTATCACTGCTGCGTTTATGTCCCTGTACACATGCTTGATTCTCTTTCGGAGACATAGCAATCCATAGGTTTTAAGATACTTAAGAGTCAGGTACATTCTTAGGCGTTTAATATTTGGTGTTGAGTCCATTTCGTTGAGCAAGGAGTAGCTCTTGTCTATTCCATATTTGGCTTAAGGAACTTTATCTGTGCTCATTTCAATCTCTGGTTTTATGCAGCACCCCAACTCACCTTTACCCTTAAGCAAGCATAAGTTGGTTTTCTAAATTTGAGACCCTGTTCTGTTCTGTAATTCAGTTCCTGTGTAGCCAAGTTTACATTCCGTGTATTACTGATATCTTATGATGTTTCTTTTTCTGTGTGACTTATTTCAGTTAGAATCATCGTACCTGAATCCACTCATTGTGCTGCTACGGGCCTGATGACATAGATTTCACTGCTGAGTGATACTGCATTGTACGTAAGTACCACAAGTTCTTTATCCATTTTTCACTTTCTGTGATATTGAACTTGTACGGTAAACGAGGTTCTTGTAAACAGAGGCGTCCCTAACATTGGGGTGGCTGTATCTTTTTGATTTTAATTTCCCTAAGCTATAGGACCATAAGTGGAAGTGCCCTAGGCTCTCTTGCTTTGTTTTTTAGATGTTTCAGGAAACACCATACACTTCTCCCGAGTGTCTGTTGGCAATTTACAACCCGCCCATCAGCATTACAAGGCTCCCAGTTCTCCATGGCCTGTCCTGCCTTTCTGGATTTTACACTTTTTTCAGATGGCCCTTTTGACCGGGGGGAAGTGAGACTTCATTGTAGTGCAGATTTCCTTTGCAAGCTTGCTTGGTTGGCCAAAAAGGGCGTATGCGTTTTTTCCTGAATATATTCAGGAAAAAACGCATACGCCCTTTTTGGCCAAGTGCATCATTGTGGACGTTCTGCCTCTTTTCCTATGCTTTCAATGCAATTCCAGTCTACCTCCTGAAATCGGTTTCCTGCAATTCTGCCCCGCTTTCAAGTCCTCTTGGCAGCCTTACTTCAGTATATTTTTGGACGATAGTTGTCATTTATAACTCTGCAGGTTTGTGAATTACAGTGCCCCTGAGCTCCTTTCTTCAACTCGTTTTCTTGTGAGCTGGCCGCAACACCGCAGGATGGCTTCAGGCCCTAATCTGGTTCCGGCACGGCACGCTGAGCCTTTGGTTATTTCCTCTTCCTGGTGGGAAATGAGAGTTAAATTTGCCCGTCCAGACACCTCCAGCTAGTCTCTCATTGGTTCTCGCTATTCCTGTTCATCTTCCGCAGAAATTGCAAACTGGGCCAAACAGGAGGTTAAAGGGACTGACTCTCCAAGTCGGGAGAGTGTTAGTAAAGCGTCTGGAATGTTGCACCCGAGTACCAGGGTACGAAAACTGAGACATATTTGAACACGTCTCCCGATCACATGGTTGATCATACTCTAGGTTCCACATGCATGTTTTAGCTGAAGGAAGAATACCTTAAACCTGGGTAGTTGAAACCCGTGGAATGGGTACCATGCAATATGACTTCAAAGGGTCTTCATTTGCTCACCGAACCTCTCCAATCCTATCACTGCTGCGTTTACGTCCCTGTACACATGCTTGATTCTCTTTCGGAGACATAGCAATCCATAGGTTTTAAGATACTTAAGAGTCAGGTACATTCTTAGGCGTTTAATATGCGGTGTTGAATCCATTTCGTTGAGCAAGGAGTAGCTCTTGTCTATTCCATATTTGGCTTAAGGAACTTTATCTGTGCTCATTTCAATCTCTGGTTTTATGCAGCACCCCAACTCACCTTTACCCTTAAACAAGCATAAGTTGGTTTTCTAAATTTGAGACCCTGTTCTGTTCTGTAATTCAGTTCCTGTGTAGCCAAGTTTACATTCCGTGTATTACTGATATCTTATGATGTTTCTTTTTCTGTGTGACTTATTTCAGTTAGAATCATCGTACCTGAATCCACTCATTGTGCTGCTACGGGCCTGATGACATAGATTTCACTGCTGAGTGATACTGCATTGTACGTAAGTACCACAAGTTCTTTATCCATTTTTCACTTTCTGTGATATTGAACTTGTACGGTAAACGAGGTTCTTGTAAACAGAGGCGTCCCAAACATTGGGGTGGCTGTATCTTTTTGATTTTAATTTCCCTAAGCTATAGGACCATAAGTGGAAGTGCCCTAGGCTCTGTTGCTTTGTTTTTTAGATGTTTCAGGAAACACCATACACTTCTCCCGAGTGTCTGTTGGCAATTTACATCCCGCCCATCAGCATAACAAGGCTCCCAGTTCTCCATGGCCTGTCCTGCCTTTCTGGATTTTACACTTTTTGCAGATGGCCCTTTTGACCGGGGGGAAGTGAGACTTCATTGTAGTGCAGATTTCCTTTGCAAGCTTGCTTGGTTGGCCAAAAAGGGCGTATGCGTTTTTTCCTGAATATATTCAGGAAAAAACGCATACGTCCTTTTTGGCCAAGTGCATCATTGTGGACGTTCTGCCTCTTTTCCTATGCTTTCAATGCAATTCCAGTCTACCTCCTGAAATCGGTTTCCTGCAATTCTGCCCCGCTTTCAAGTCCTCTTGGCAGCCTTACTTCAGTATATTTTTGGACGATAGTTGTCATTTATAACTCTGCAGGTTTGTGAATTACAGTGCCCCTGAGCTCCTTTCTTCAACTCGCTTTCTTGTGAGCTGGCCGCAACACCGCAGGATGGCTTCAGGCCCTAATCTGGTTCCGGCACGGCATGCTGAGCCTTTGGTTATTTCCTCTTCCTGGTGGGAAATGAGAGTTAAATTTGCCCGTCCAGACACCTCCAGCTAGTCTCTCATTGGTTCTCGCTATTCCTGTTCATCTTCCGCAGAAATTGCAAACTGGGCCAAACAGGAGGTTAAAGGGACTGACTCTCCAAGTCGGGAGAGTGTTAGTAAAGCGTCTGGAATGTTGCACCCGAGTACCAGGGTACGAAAACTGAGACATATTTGAACACGTCTCCCGATCACATGGTTGATCATACTCTAGGTTCCACATGCATGTTTTAGCTGAAGGAAGAATACCTTAAACCTGGGTAGTTGAAACCCGTGTAATGGGTACCATGCAATATGACTTCAAAGGGTCTTCATTTGCTCACCGAACCTCTCCAATCCTATCACTGCTGCGTTTATGTCCCTGTACACATGCTTGATTCTCTTTCGGAGACATAGCAATCCATAGGTTTTAAGATACTTAAGTGTCAGGTACATTCTTAGGCGTTTAATATGCGGTGTTGAGTCCATTTCGTTGAGCAAGGAGTAGCTCTTGTCTATTCCATATTTGGCTTAAGGAACTTTATCTGTGCTCATTTCAATCTCTGGTTTTATGCAGCACCCCAACTCACCTTTACCCTTAAACAAGCATAAGTTGGTTTTCTAAATTTGAGACCCTGTTCTGTTCTGTAATTCAGTTCCTGTGTAGCCAAGTTTACATTCCGTGTATTACTGATATCTTATGATGTTTCTTTTTCTGTGTGACTTATTTCAGTTAGAATCATCGTACCGAATCCACTCATTGTGCTGCTACGGGCCTGATGACATAGATTTCACTGCTGAGTGATACTGCATTGTACGTAAGTACCACAAGTTCTTTATCCATTTTTCACTTTCTGTGATATTGAACTTGTACGGTAAACGAGGTTCTTGTAAACAGAGGCGTCCCAAACTTTGGGGTGGCTGTGTCGTTTTGATTTTAATTTCCCTAAGCTATAGCGCCATAAGTGGAAGTGCCCTAGGCTGTGTTGCTTTGTTTTTTAGATGTTTCAGGAAACACCATACACTTCTCCCGAGTGTCTGTTGGCAATTTACATCCCGCCCATCAGCATAACAAGGCTCCCAGTTCTCCATGGCCTGTCCTGCCTTTCTGGATTTTACACTTTTTTCAGATGGCCCTTTTGACCGGGGGGAAGTGAGACTTCATTGTAGTGCAGATTTCCTTTGCAAGTTTGCTTGGTTGGCCAAAAAGGGCGTATGCGTTTTTTCCTGAATATATTCAGGAAAAAACGCATACGCCCTTTTTGGCCAAGTGCATCATTGTGGACGTTCTGCCTCTTTTCCTATGCTTTCAATGCAATTCCAGTCTACCTCCTGAAATCGGTTTCCTGCAATTCTGCCCCGCTTTCAAGTCCTCTTGGCAGCCTTACTTCAGTATATTTTTGGACGATAGCTGTCATTTATAACTCTGCAGGTTTGTGAATTACAGTGCCCCTGAGCTCCTTTCTTCAACTCGCTTTCTTGTGAGCTGGCCGCAACACCGCAGGATGGCTTCAGGCCCTAATCTTGATCCGGCATGGCACACTGAGCCTTTGGTTATTTCCTCTTCCTGGTGGGAAATGAGAGTTAAATTTGCCCGTCCAGACACCTCCAGCTAGTCTCTCATTGGTTCTCGCTATTCCTGTTCATCTTCCGCAGAAATTGCAAACTGGGCCAAACAGGAGGTTAAAGGGACTGACTCTCCAAGTCGGGAGAGTGTTAGTAAAGCATCTGGAATGTTGCACCCGAGTACCAGGGTACGAAAACTGAGACATATTTGAACACGTCTCCCGATCACATGGTTGATCATACTCTAGGTTCCACATGCATGTTTTAGCTGAAGGAAGAATACCTTAAACCTGGGTAGTTGAAACCCGTGGAATGGGTACCATGCAATATGACTTCAAAGGGTCTTCATTTGCTCACCGAACCTCTCCAATCCTATCACTGCTGCGTTTATGTCCCTGTACACATGCTTGATTCTCTTTCGGAGACATAGCAATCCATAGGTTTTAAGATACTTAAGTGTCAGGTACATTCTTAGGCGTTTAATATGCGGTGTTGAGTCCATTTCGTTGAGCAAGGAGTAGCTCTTGTCTATTCCATATTTGGCTTAAGGAACTTTATCTGTGCTCATTTCAATCTCTGGTTTTATGCAGCATCCCAACTCACCTTTACCCTTAAACAAGCATAAGTTGGTTTTCTAAATTTGAGACCCTGTTCTGTTCTGTAATTCAGTTCCTGTGTAGCCAAGTTTACATTCCGTGTATTACTGATATCTTATGATGTTTCTTTTTCTGTGTGACTTATTTCAGTTAGAATCATCGTACCTGAATCCACTCATTGTGCTGCTACGGGCCTGATGACATAGATTTCACTGCTGAGTGATACTGCATTGTACGTAAGTACCACAAGTTCTTTATCCATTTTTCACTTTCTGTGATATTGAACTTGTACGGTAAATGAGGTTCTTGTAAACAGAGGCGTCCCAAACATTGGGGTGGCTGTATCTTTTTGATTTTAATTTCCCTAAGCTATAGGACCATAAGTGGAAGTGCCCTAGGCTCTGTTGCTTTGTTTTTTAGATGTTTCAGGAAACACCATACACTTCTCCCGAGTGTCTGTTGGCAATTGACATCCCGCCCATCAGCATAACAAGGCTCCCAGTTCTCCATGGCCTGTCCTGCCTTTCTGGATTTTACACTTTTTTCAGATGACCCTTTTGACCGGGGGGAAGTGAGACTTCATTGTAGTGCAGATTTCCTTTGCAAGCTTGCTTGGTTGGCCAAAAAGGGCGTATGCGTTTTTTCCTGAATATATTCAGGAAAAAACACATACGCCCTTTTTGGCCAAGTGCATCATTGTGGACGTTCTGCCTCTTTTCCTATGCTTTCAATGCAATTCCAGTCTACCTCCTGAAATCGGTTTCCTGCAATTCTGCTCCGCTTTCAAGTCCTCTTGGTAGCCTTACTTCAGTATATTTTTGGACGATAGTTGTCATTTATAACTCTGCAGGTTTGTGAATTACAGTGCCCCTGAGCTCCTTTCTTCAACTCGTTTTCTTGTGAGCTGGCCGCAACACCGCAGGATGGCTTCAGGCCCTAATCTGGTTCCGGCACGGCACGCTGAGCCTTTGGTTATTTCCTCTTCCTGGTGGGAAATGAGAGTTAAATTTGCCCGTCCAGACACCTCCAGCTAGTCTCTCATTGGTTCTCGCTATTCCTGTTCATCTTCCGCAGAAATTGCAAACTGGGCCAAACAGGAGGTTAAAGGGACTGACTCTCCAAGTCGGGAGAGTGTTAGTAAAGCGTCTGGAATGTTGCACCCGAGTACCAGGGTACGAAAACTGAGACATATTTGAACACGTCTCCCGATCACATGGTTGATCATACTCTAGGTTCCACATGCATGTTTTAGCTGAAGGAAGAATACCTTAAACCTGGGTAGTTGAAACCCGTGGAATGGGTACCATGCAATATGACTTCAAAGGGTCTTCATTTGCTCACCGAACCTCTCCAATCCTATCACTGCTGCGTTTATGCCCCTGTACACACGCTTGATTCTCTTATGGAGACATAGCAATCCATAGGTTTTAAGATACTTACTAGTCAGGTACATTCTTAAGCGTTTAATATGGGGTGTTGAGTCCATTTCGTTGAGCAAGGAGTAGCTCTTGTCTATTCCATATTTGGCTTAAGGAACTTTATCTGTGCTCATTTCAATCTCTGGTTTTATGCAGCACCCCAACTCACCTTTCCCCTTAAGCAAGCATAAGTTGGTTTTCTAAATTTGAGACCCTGTTCTGTTTTGGAATTCAGTTCCTGTGTAGCCAAGTTTACATTCCGTGTATTAGTGATATCTTATGATGTTTCTTTTTCTGTGTGACTTATTTCAGTTAGAATCATCGTACCTGAATCCACTCATTATGCTTCTACGGGCCTGATGACATAGATTTCATTGCTGAGTGATACTGCATTGTACGTAAGTGCCACAAGTTCTTTATCCATTTTTCACTTTCTGTGATAGAGAACTTGTACGGTAAACGAGGTTCATGTAAACAGAGGCGTCCCAAATTTTGGGGTGGCTGTGTCTTTTTGATTTTAATTTCCCTAAGCTATAGGACCATAAGTGAAAGTGCCCTAGGCTCTGTTGCTTTGTTTCTTAGATGTTTCAGGAAACACCATACACTTCTCCCGAGTGGCTGTTGGCAATTTACATCCCGCCCATCAGCATAACAAGGCTCCCAGTTCTCCATGGCCTGTCCTGCCTTTCTGGATTTTACACTTTTTTCAGATGGCCCTTTTGACCGGGGGGAAATGAGACTTCATTGTAGTGCAGATTTCCTTTGCAAGTTTGCTTGGTTGGCTAAAAAGGGCGTATGCGTTTTTTCCTGAATATATTCAGGAAAAAACGCATACGCCCTTTTTGGCCAAGTGCATCATTGTGGACGTTCTGCCTCTTTTCCTATGCTTTCAATGCAATTCCAGTCTACCTCCTGAAATCGGTTTTCTGCAATTCTGCCCCGCTTTCAAGTCCTCTTGGCAGCCTTACTTCAGTATATTTTTGGACGATAGCTGTCATTTATAACTCTGCAGGTTTGTGAATTACAGTGCCCCTGAGCTCCTTTCTTCAACTTGCTTTTTGTGAGCTGGCCGCAACACCGCAGGATGGCTTCAGGCCCTAATCTTGTTCCGGCATGGCACGCTGAGCCTTTGGTTATTTCCTCTTCCTGGTGGGAAATGAGAGTTAAATTTGCCCGTCCAGACACCTCCAGCTAGTCTCTCATTGGTTCTCGCTATTCCTGTTCATCTTCCGCAGAAATTGCAAACTGGGCCAAACAGGAGGTTAAAGGCGCTGACTCTCCAAGTGGGGAGAGTGTTAGTAAAGCGTCTGGAATGTTGCACCCGAGTACCAGGGGAGGAAAACTGAGACATATTTGAACACGTCTCCCGTTCACACTGTTGATCATACTCTGGGTTCCACATGCACATTTTAGCTGAAGGAAGAATACCTTAAACCTGGAGAGTTGAGACCCGTGTAATGGGTACCATGCAATATGACTTCAAAGGGTCTTCATTTGCTCACCGAACCTCTCCAATCCTATCACTGCTGCGTTTATGTCCCTGTACACATGCTTGATTCTCTTTCGGAGACATAGCAATCCATAGGTTTTAAGATACTTAAGAGTCAGGTACATTCTTAGGCGTTTAATATGCGGTGTTGAGTCCATTTCGTTGAGCAAGGAGTAGCTCTTGTCTATTCCATATTTGGCTTAAGGAACTTTATCTGTGCTCATTTTAATCTCTGGTTTTATGCAGCACCCCAACTCACCTTTCCCCTTAAGCAAGCATAAGTTGGTTTAATAAATTTGAGACCCTGTTCTGTTCTGTAATTCAGTTCCTGTGTAGCCAAGTTTACATTCCGTGTATTACTGATATCTTATGATGTTTCTTTTTCTGTGTGACTTATTTCAGTTAGAATCATCGTACCTGAATCCACTCATTGTGCTGCTACGGGCCTGATGACATAGATTTCACTGCTGAGTGATACTGCATTGTACGTAAGTACCACAAGTTCTTTATCCATTTTTCACTTTCTGTGATATTGAACTTGTACGGTAAACGAGGTTCTTGTAAACAGAGGCGTCCCAAACTTTGGGGTGGCTGTGTCGTTTTGATTTTAATTTCCCTAAGCTATAGCGCCATAAGTGGAAGTGCCCTAGGCTGTGTTGCTTTGTTTTTTAGATGTTTCAGGAAACACCATACACTTCTCCCGAGTGTCTGTTGGCAATTTACATCCCGCCCATCAGCATAACAAGGCTCCCAGTTCTCCATGGCCTGTCCTGCCTTTCTGGATTTTACACTTTTTTCAGATGGCCCTTTTGACCGGGGGGAAGTGAGACTTCATTGTAGTGCAGATTTCCTTTGCAAGTTTGCTTGGTTGGCCAAAAAGGGCGTATGCGTTTTTTCCTGAATATATTCAGGAAAAAACGCATACGCCCTTTTTGGCCAAGTGCATCATTGTGGACGTTCTGCCTCTTTTCCTATGCTTTCAATGCAATTCCAGTCTACCTCCTGAAATCGGTTTCCTGCAATTCTGCCCCGCTTTCAAGTCCTCTTGGCAGCCTTACTTCAGTATATTTTTGGACGATAGCTGTCATTTATAACTCTGCAGGTTTGTGAATTACAGTGCCCCTGAGCTCCTTTCTTCAACTCGCTTTCTTGTGAGCTGGCCGCAACACCGCAGGATGGCTTCAGGCCCTAATCTTGATCCGGCATGGCACACTGAGCCTTTGGTTATTTCCTCTTCCTGGTGGGAAATGAGAGTTAAATTTGCCCGTCCAGACACCTCCAGCTAGTCTCTCATTGGTTCTCGCTATTCCTGTTCATCTTCCGCAGAAATTGCAAACTGGGCCAAACAGGAGGTTAAAGGCGCTGACTCTCCAAGTGGGGAGAGTGTTAGTAAAGCGTCTGGTATGTTGCACCCGAGTACCAGGGGAGGAAACCTGAGACATATTTGAACACGTCTCCCGTTCACACTGTTGATCATACTCCGGGTTCCACATGCATATTTTAGCTGAAGGAAGAATACCTTAAACCTGGAGAGTTGAGACCCGTGTAATGGGTACCATGCAATATGACTTCAAAGGGTCTTCATTTGCTCACCGAACCTCTCCAATCCTATCACTGCTGCGTTTATGCCCCTGTACACACGCTTGATTCTCTTATGGAGACATAGCAATCCATAGGTTTTAAGATACTTACTAGTCAGGTACATTCTTAAGCGTTTAATATGGGGTGTTGAGTCCATTTCGTTGAGCAAGGAGTAGCTCTTGTCTATTCCATATTTGGCTTAAGGAACTTTATCTGTGCTCATTTCAATCTCTGGTTTTATGCAGCACCCCAACTCACCTTTCCCCTTAAGCAAGCATAAGTTGGTTTTCTAAATTTGAGACCCTGTTCTGTTTTGGAATTCAGTTCCTGTGTAGCCAAGTTTACATTCCGTGTATTAGTGATATCTTATGATGTTTCTTTTTCTGTGTGACTTATTTCAGTTAGAATCATCGTACCTGAATCCACTCATTATGCTGCTACGGGCCTGATGACATAGATTTCATTGCTGAGTGATACTGCATTGTACGTAAGTACCACAAGTTCTTTATCCATTTTTCACTTTCTGTGATAGAGAACTTGTACGGTAAACGAGGTTCATGTAAACAGAGGCGTCCCAAATTTTGGGGTGGCTGTGTCTTTTTGATTTTAATTTCCCTAAGCTATAGGACCATAAGTGAAAGTGCCCTAGGCTCTGTTGCTTTGTTTCTTAGATGTTTCAGGAAACACCATACACTTCTCCCGAGTGGCTGTTGGCAATTTACATCCCGCCCATCAGCATAACAAGGCTCCCAGTTCTCCATGGCCTGTCCTGCCTTTCTGGATTTTACACTTTTTTCAGATGGCCCTTTTGACCGGGGGGAAATGAGACTTCATTGTAGTGCAGATTTCCTTTGCAAGTTTGCTTGGTTGGCTAAAAAGGGCGTATGCGTTTTTTCCTGAATATATTCAGGAAAAAACGCATACGCCCTTTTTGGCCAAGTGCATCATTGTGGACGTTCTGCCTCTTTTCCTATGCTTTCAATGCAATTCCAGTCTACCTCCTGAAATCGGTTTTCTGCAATTCTGCCCCGCTTTCAAGTCCTCTTGGCAGCCTTACTTCAGTATATTTTTGGACGATAGCTGTCATTTATAACTCTGCAGGTTTGTGAATTACAGTGCCCCTGAGCTCCTTTCTTCAACTTGCTTTTTGTGAGCTGGCCGCAACACCGCAGGATGGCTTCAGGCCCTAATCTTGTTCCGGCATGGCACGCTGAGCCTTTGGTTATTTCCTCTTCCTGGTGGGAAATGAGAGTTAAATTTGCCCGTCCAGACACCTCCAGCTAGTCTCTCATTGGTTCTCGCTATTCCTGTTCATCTTCCGCAGAAATTGCAAACTGGGCCAAACAGGAGGTTAAAGGCGCTGACTCTCCAAGTGGGGAGAGTGTTAGTAAAGCGTCTGGAATGTTGCACCCGAGTACCAGGGGAGGAAAACTGAGACATATTTGAACACGTCTCCCGTTCACACTGTTGATCATACTCTGGGTTCCACATGCACATTTTAGCTGAAGGAAGAATACCTTAAACCTGGAGAGTTGAGACCCGTGTAATGGGTACCATGCAATATGACTTCAAAGGGTCTTCATTTGCTCACCGAACCTCTCCAATCCTATCACTGCTGCGTTTATGTCCCTGTACACATGCTTGATTCTCTTTCGGAGACATAGCAATCCATAGGTTTTAAGATACTTAAGAGTCAGGTACATTCTTAGGCGTTTAATATGCGGTGTTGAGTCCATTTCGTTGAGCAAGGAGTAGCTCTTGTCTATTCCATATTTGGCTTAAGGAACTTTATCTGTGCTCATTTTAATCTCTGGTTTTATGCAGCACCCCAACTCACCTTTCCCCTTAAGCAAGCATAAGTTGGTTTAATAAATTTGAGACCCTGTTCTGTTCTGTAATTCAGTTCCTGTGTAGCCAAGTTTACATTCCGTGTATTACTGATATCTTATGATGTTTCTTTTTCTGTGTGACTTATTTCAGTTAGAATCATCGTACCTGAATCCACTCATTGTGCTGCTACGGGCCTGATGACATAGATTTCACTGCTGAGTGATACTGCATTGTACGTAAGTACCACAAGTTCTTTATCCATTTTTCACTTTCTGTGATATTGAACTTGTACGGTAAACGAGGTTCTTGTAAACAGAGGCGTCCCAAACTTTGGGGTGGCTGTGTCGTTTTGATTTTAATTTCCCTAAGCTATAGCGCCATAAGTGGAAGTGCCCTAGGCTGTGTTGCTTTGTTTTTTAGATGTTTCAGGAAACACCATACACTTCTCCCGAGTGTCTGTTGGCAATTTACATCCCGCCCATCAGCATAACAAGGCTCCCAGTTCTCCATGGCCTGTCCTGCCTTTCTGGATTTTACACTTTTTTCAGATGGCCCTTTTGACCGGGGGGAAGTGAGACTTCATTGTAGTGCAGATTTCCTTTGCAAGTTTGCTTGGTTGGCCAAAAAGGGCGTATGCGTTTTTTCCTGAATATATTCAGGAAAAAACGCATACGCCCTTTTTGGCCAAGTGCATCATTGTGGACGTTCTGCCTCTTTTCCTATGCTTTCAATGCAATTCCAGTCTACCTCCTGAAATCGGTTTCCTGCAATTCTGCCCCGCTTTCAAGTCCTCTTGGCAGCCTTACTTCAGTATATTTTTGGACGATAGCTGTCATTTATAACTCTGCAGGTTTGTGAATTACAGTGCCCCTGAGCTCCTTTCTTCAACTCGCTTTCTTGTGAGCTGGCCGCAACACCGCAGGATGGCTTCAGGCCCTAATCTTGATCCGGCATGGCACACTGAGCCTTTGGTTATTTCCTCTTCCTGGTGGGAAATGAGAGTTAAATTTGCCCGTCCAGACACCTCCAGCTAGTCTCTCATTGGTTCTCGCTATTCCTGTTCATCTTCCGCAGAAATTGCAAACTGGGCCAAACAGGAGGTTAAAGGCGCTGACTCTCCAAGTGGGGAGAGTGTTAGTAAAGCGTCTGGTATGTTGCACCCGAGTACCAGGGGAGGAAACCTGAGACATATTTGAACACGTCTCCCGTTCACACTGTTGATCATACTCCGGGTTCCACATGCATATTTTAGCTGAAGGAAGAATACCTTAAACCTGGAGAGTTGAGACCCGTGTAATGGGTACCATGCAATATGACTTCAAAGGGTCTTCATTTGCTCACCGAACCTCTCCAATCCTATCACTGCTGCGTTTATGCCCCTGTACACACGCTTGATTCTCTTATGGAGACATAGCAATCCATAGGTTTTAAGATACTTACTAGTCAGGTACATTCTTAAGCGTTTAATATGGGGTGTTGAGTCCATTTCGTTGAGCAAGGAGTAGCTCTTGTCTATTCCATATTTGGCTTAAGGAACTTTATCTGTGCTCATTTCAATCTCTGGTTTTATGCAGCACCCCAACTCACCTTTCCCCTTAAGCAAGCATAAGTTGGTTTTCTAAATTTGAGACCCTGTTCTGTTTTGGAATTCAGTTCCTGTGTAGCCAAGTTTACATTCCGTGTATTAGTGATATCTTATGATGTTTCTTTTTCTGTGTGACTTATTTCAGTTAGAATCATCGTACCTGAATCCACTCATTATGCTGCTACGGGCCTGATGACATAGATTTCATTGCTGAGTGATACTGCATTGTACGTAAGTACCACAAGTTCTTTATCCATTTTTCACTTTCTGTGATAGAGAACTTGTACGGTAAACGAGGTTCATGTAAACAGAGGCGTCCCAAATTTTGGGGTGGCTGTGTCTTTTTGATTTTAATTTCCCTAAGCTATAGGACCATAAGTGAAAGTGCCCTAGGCTCTGTTGCTTTGTTTCTTAGATGTTTCAGGAAACACCATACACTTCTCCCGAGTGGCTGTTGGCAATTTACATCCCGCCCATCAGCATAACAAGGCTCCCAGTTCTCCATGGCCTGTCCTGCCTTTCTGGATTTTACACTTTTTTCAGATGGCCCTTTTGACCGGGGGGAAATGAGACTTCATTGTAGTGCAGATTTCCTTTGCAAGTTTGCTTGGTTGGCTAAAAAGGGCGTATGCGTTTTTTCCTGAATATATTCAGGAAAAAACGCATACGCCCTTTTTGGCCAAGTGCATCATTGTGGACGTTCTGCCTCTTTTCCTATGCTTTCAATGCAATTCCAGTCTACCTCCTGAAATCGGTTTTCTGCAATTCTGCCCCGCTTTCAAGTCCTCTTGGCAGCCTTACTTCAGTATATTTTTGGACGATAGCTGTCATTTATAACTCTGCAGGTTTGTGAATTACAGTGCCCCTGAGCTCCTTTCTTCAACTCGCTTTTTGTGAGCTGGCCGCAACACCGCAGGATGGCTTCAGGCCCTAATCTTGTTCCGGCATGGCACGCTGAGCCTTTGGTTATTTCCTCTTCCTGGTGGGAAATGAGAGTTAAATTTGCCCGTCCAGACACCTCCAGCTAGTCTCTCATTGGTTCTCGCTATTCCTGTTCATCTTCCACAGAAATTGCAAACTGGGCCAAACAGGAGGTTAAAGGCGCTGACTCTCCAAGTGGAGAGAGTGTTAGTAAAGCGTCTGGAATGTTGCACCCGAGTACCAGGGGAGGAAAACTGAGACATATTTGAACACGTCTCCCGTTCACACTGTTGATCATACTCTGGGTTCCACATGCACATTTTAGCTGAAGGAAGAATACCTTAAACCTGGAGAGTTGAGACCCGTGTAATGGGTACCATGCAATATGACTTCAAAGGGTCTTCATTTGCTCACCGAACCTCTCCAATCCTATCACTGCTGCGTTTATGTCCCTGTACACATGCTTGATTCTCTTTCGGAGACATAGCAATCCATAGGTTTTAAGATACTTAAGAGTCAGGTACATTCTTAGGCGTTTAATATGCGGTGTTGAGTCCATTTCGTTGAGCAAGGAGTAGCTCTTGTCTATTCCATATTTGGCTTAAGGAACTTTATCTGTGCTCATTTTAATCTCTGGTTTTATGCAGCACCCCAACTCACCTTTCCCCTTAAGCAAGCATAAGTTGGTTTTCTAAATTTGAGACCCTGTTCTGTTCTGTAATTCAGTTCCTGTGTAGCCAAGTTTACATTCCGTGTATTACTGATATCTTATGATGTTTCTTTTTCTGTGTGACTTATTTCAGTTAGAATCATCGTACCTGAATCCACTCATTGTGCTGCTACGGGCCTGATGACATAGATTTCACTGCTGAGTGATACTGCATTGTACGTAAGTACCACAAGTTCTTTATCCATTTTTCACTTTCTGTGATATTGAACTTGTACGGTAAACGAGGTTCTTGTAAACAGAGGCGTCCCAAACTTTGGGGTGGCTGTGTCGTTTTGATTTTAATTTCCCTAAGCTATAGCGCCATAAGTGGAAGTGCCCTAGGCTGTGTTGCTTTGTTTTTTAGATGTTTCAGGAAACACCATACACTTCTCCCGAGTGTCTGTTGGCAATTTACATCCCGCCCATCAGCATAACAAGGCTCCCAGTTCTCCATGGCCTGTCCTGCCTTTCTGGATTTTACACTTTTTTCAGATGGCCCTTTTGACCGGGGGGAAGTGAGACTTCATTGTAGTGCAGATTTCCTTTGCAAGTTTGCTTGGTTGGCCAAAAAGGGCGTATGCGTTTTTTCCTGAATATATTCAGGAAAAAACGCATACGCCCTTTTTGGCCAAGTGCATCATTGTGGACGTTCTGCCTCTTTTCCTATGCTTTCAATGCAATTCCAGTCTACCTCCTGAAATCGGTTTCCTGCAATTCTGCCCCGCTTTCAAGTCCTCTTGGCAGCCTTACTTCAGTATATTTTTGGACGATAGCTGTCATTTATAACTCTGCAGGTTTGTGAATTACAGTGCCCCTGAGCTCCTTTCTTCAACTCGCTTTCTTGTGAGCTGGCCGCAACACCGCAGGATGGCTTCAGGCCCTAATCTTGATCCGGCATGGCACACTGAGCCTTTGGTTATTTCCTCTTCCTGGTGGGAAATGAGAGTTAAATTTGCCCGTCCAGACACCTCCAGCTAGTCTCTCATTGGTTCTCGCTATTCCTGTTCATCTTCCGCAGAAATTGCAAACTGGGCCAAACAGGAGGTTAAAGGCGCTGACTCTCCAAGTGGGGAGAGTGTTAGTAAAGCGTCTGGTATGTTGCACCCGAGTACCAGGGGAGGAAACCTGAGACATATTTGAACACGTCTCCCGTTCACACTGTTGATCATACTCCGGGTTCCACATGCATATTTTAGCTGAAGGAAGAATACCTTAAACCTGGAGAGTTGAGACCCGTGTAATGGGTACCATGCAATATGACTTCAAAGGGTCTTCATTTGCTCACCGAACCTCTCCAATCCTATCACTGCTGCGTTTATGCCCCTGTACACACGCTTGATTCTCTTATGGAGACATAGCAATCCATAGGTTTTAAGATACTTACTAGTCAGGTACATTCTTAAGCGTTTAATATGGGGTGTTGAGTCCATTTCGTTGAGCAAGGAGTAGCTCTTGTCTATTCCATATTTGGCTTAAGGAACTTTATCTGTGCTCATTTCAATCTCTGGTTTTATGCAGCACCCCAACTCACCTTTCCCCTTAAGCAAGCATAAGTTGGTTTTCTAAATTTGAGACCCTGTTCTGTTTTGGAATTCAGTTCCTGTGTAGCCAAGTTTACATTCCGTGTATTAGTGATATCTTATGATGTTTCTTTTTCTGTGTGACTTATTTCAGTTAGAATCATCGTACCTGAATCCACTCATTATGCTGCTACGGGCCTGATGACATAGATTTCATTGCTGAGTGATACTGCATTGTACGTAAGTACCACAAGTTCTTTATCCATTTTTCACTTTCTGTGATAGAGAACTTGTACGGTAAACGAGGTTCATGTAAACAGAGGCGTCCCAAATTTTGGGGTGGCTGTGTCTTTTTGATTTTAATTTCCCTAAGCTATAGGACCATAAGTGAAAGTGCCCTAGGCTCTGTTGCTTTGTTTCTTAGATGTTTCAGGAAACACCATACACTTCTCCCGAGTGGCTGTTGGCAATTTACATCCCGCCCATCAGCATAACAAGGCTCCCAGTTCTCCATGGCCTGTCCTGCCTTTCTGGATTTTACACTTTTTTCAGATGGCCCTTTTGACCGGGGGGAAATGAGATTTCATTGTAGTGCAGATTTCCTTTGCAAGTTTGCTTGGTTGGCTAAAAAGGGCGTATGCGTTTTTTCCTGAATATATTCAGGAAAAAACGCATACGCCCTTTTTGGCCAAGTGCATCATTGTGGACGTTCTGCCTCTTTTCCTATGCTTTCAATGCAATTCCAGTCTACCTCCTGAAATCGGTTTTCTGCAATTCTGCCCCGCTTTCAAGTCCTCTTGGCAGCCTTACTTCAGTATATTTTTGGACGATAGCTGTCATTTATAACTCTGCAGGTTTGTGAATTACAGTGCCCCTGAGCTCCTTTCTTCAACTTGCTTTTTGTGAGCTGGCCGCAACACCGCAGGATGGCTTCAGGCCCTAATCTTGTTCCGGCATGGCACGCTGAGCCTTTGGTTATTTCCTCTTCCTGGTGGGAAATGAGAGTTAAATTTGCCCGTCCAGACACCTCCAGCTAGTCTCTCATTGGTTCTCGCTATTCCTGTTCATCTTCCGCAGAAATTGCAAACTGGGCCAAACAGGAGGTTAAAGGCGCTGACTCTCCAAGTGGGGAGAGTGTTAGTAAAGCGTCTGGAATGTTGCACCCGAGTACCAGGGGAGGAAAACTGAGACATATTTGAACACGTCTCCCGTTCACACTGTTGATCATACTCTGGGTTCCACATGCACATTTTAGCTGAAGGAAGAATACCTTAAACCTGGAGAGTTGAGACCCGTGTAATGGGTACCATGCAATATGACTTCAAAGGGTCTTCATTTGCTCACCGAACCTCTCCAATCCTATCACTGCTGCGTTTATGTCCCTGTACACATGCTTGATTCTCTTTCGGAGACATAGCAATCCATAGGTTTTAAGATACTTAAGAGTCAGGTACATTCTTAGGCGTTTAATATGCGGTGTTGAGTCCATTTCGTTGAGCAAGGAGTAGCTCTTGTCTATTCCATATTTGGCTTAAGGAACTTTATCTGTGCTCATTTTAATCTCTGGTTTTATGCAGCACCCCAACTCACCTTTCCCCTTAAGCAAGCATAAGTTGGTTTAATAAATTTGAGACCCTGTTCTGTTCTGTAATTCAGTTCCTGTGTAGCCAAGTTTACATTCCGTGTATTACTGATATCTTATGATGTTTCTTTTTCTGTGTGACTTATTTCAGTTAGAATCATCGTACCTGAATCCACTCATTGTGCTGCTACGGGCCTGATGACATAGATTTCACTGCTGAGTGATACTGCATTGTACGTAAGTACCACAAGTTCTTTATCCATTTTTCACTTTCTGTGATATTGAACTTGTACGGTAAACGAGGTTCTTGTAAACAGAGGCGTCCCAAACTTTGGGGTGGCTGTGTCGTTTTGATTTTAATTTCCCTAAGCTATAGCGCCATAAGTGGAAGTGCCCTAGGCTGTGTTGCTTTGTTTTTTAGATGTTTCAGGAAACACCATACACTTCTCCCGAGTGTCTGTTGGCAATTTACATCCCGCCCATCAGCATAACAAGGCTCCCAGTTCTCCATGGCCTGTCCTGCCTTTCTGGATTTTACACTTTTTTCAGATGGCCCTTTTGACCGGGGGGAAGTGAGACTTCATTGTAGTGCAGATTTCCTTTGCAAGTTTGCTTGGTTGGCCAAAAAGGGCGTATGCGTTTTTTCCTGAATATATTCAGGAAAAAACGCATACGCCCTTTTTGGCCAAGTGCATCATTGTGGACGTTCTGCCTCTTTTCCTATGCTTTCAATGCAATTCCAGTCTACCTCCTGAAATCGGTTTCCTGCAATTCTGCCCCGCTTTCAAGTCCTCTTGGCAGCCTTACTTCAGTATATTTTTGGACGATAGCTGTCATTTATAACTCTGCAGGTTTGTGAATTACAGTGCCCCTGAGCTCCTTTCTTCAACTCGCTTTCTTGTGAGCTGGCCGCAACACCGCAGGATGGCTTCAGGCCCTAATCTTGATCCGGCATGGCACACTGAGCCTTTGGTTATTTCCTCTTCCTGGTGGGAAATGAGAGTTAAATTTGCCCGTCCAGACACCTCCAGCTAGTCTCTCATTGGTTCTCGCTATTCCTGTTCATCTTCCGCAGAAATTGCAAACTGGGCCAAACAGGAGGTTAAAGGCGCTGACTCTCCAAGTGGGGAGAGTGTTAGTAAAGCGTCTGGTATGTTGCACCCGAGTACCAGGGGAGGAAACCTGAGACATATTTGAACACGTCTCCCGTTCACACTGTTGATCATACTCCGGGTTCCACATGCATATTTTAGCTGAAGGAAGAATACCTTAAACCTGGAGAGTTGAGACCCGTGTAATGGGTACCATGCAATATGACTTCAAAGGGTCTTCATTTGCTCACCGAACCTCTCCAATCCTATCACTGCTGCGTTTATGCCCCTGTACACACGCTTGATTCTCTTATGGAGACATAGCAATCCATAGGTTTTAAGATACTTACTAGTCAGGTACATTCTTAAGCGTTTAATATGGGGTGTTGAGTCCATTTCGTTGAGCAAGGAGTAGCTCTTGTCTATTCCATATTTGGCTTAAGGAACTTTATCTGTGCTCATTTCAATCTCTGGTTTTATGCAGCACCCCAACTCACCTTTCCCCTTAAGCAAGCATAAGTTGGTTTTCTAAATTTGAGACCCTGTTCTGTTTTGGAATTCAGTTCCTGTGTAGCCAAGTTTACATTCCGTGTATTAGTGATATCTTATGATGTTTCTTTTTCTGTGTGACTTATTTCAGTTAGAATCATCGTACCTGAATCCACTCATTATGCTGCTACGGGCCTGATGACATAGATTTCATTGCTGAGTGATACTGCATTGTACGTAAGTACCACAAGTTCTTTATCCATTTTTCACTTTCTGTGATAGAGAACTTGTACGGTAAACGAGGTTCATGTAAACAGAGGCGTCCCAAATTTTGGGGTGGCTGTGTCTTTTTGATTTTAATTTCCCTAAGCTATAGGACCATAAGTGAAAGTGCCCTAGGCTCTGTTGCTTTGTTTCTTAGATGTTTCAGGAAACACCATACACTTCTCCCGAGTGGCTGTTGGCAATTTACATCCCGCCCATCAGCATAACAAGGCTCCCAGTTCTCCATGGCCTGTCCTGCCTTTCTGGATTTTACACTTTTTTCAGATGGCCCTTTTGACCGGGGGGAAATGAGACTTCATTGTAGTGCAGATTTCCTTTGCAAGTTTGCTTGGTTGGCTAAAAAGGGCGTATGCGTTTTTTCCTGAATATATTCAGGAAAAAACGCATACGCCCTTTTTGGCCAAGTGCATCATTGTGGACGTTCTGCCTCTTTTCCTATGCTTTCAATGCAATTCCAGTCTACCTCCTGAAATCGGTTTCCTGCAATTCTGCCCCGCTTTCAAGTCCTCTTGGCAGCCTTACTTCAGTATATTTTTGGACGATAGCTGTCATTTATAACTCTGCAGGTTTGTGAATTACAGTGCCCCTGAGCTCCTTTCTTCAACTCGCTTTCTTGTGAGCTGGCCGCAACACCGCAGGATGGCTTCAGGCCCTAATCTTGATCCGGCATGGCACACTGAGCCTTTGGTTATTTCCTCTTCCTGGTGGGAAATGAGAGTTAAATTTGCCCGTCCAGACACCTCCAGCTAGTCTCTCATTGGTTCTCGCTATTCCTGTTCATCTTCCGCAGAAATTGCAAACTGGGCCAAACAGGAGGTTAAAGGCGCTGACTCTCCAAGTGGGGAGAGTGTTAGTAAAGCGTCTGGTATGTTGCACCCGAGTACCAGGGGAGGAAACCTGAGACATATTTGAACACGTCTCCCGTTCACACTGTTGATCATACTCCGGGTTCCACATGCATATTTTAGCTGAAGGAAGAATACCTTAAACCTGGAGAGTTGAGACCCGTGTAATGGGTACCATGCAATATGACTTCAAAGGGTCTTCATTTGCTCACCGAACCTCTCCAATCCTATCACTGCTGCGTTTATGCCCCTGTACACACGCTTGATTCTCTTATGGAGACATAGCAATCCATAGGTTTTAAGATACTTACTAGTCAGGTACATTCTTAAGCGTTTAATATGGGGTGTTGAGTCCATTTCGTTGAGCAAGGAGTAGCTCTTGTCTATTCCATATTTGGCTTAAGGAACTTTATCTGTGCTCATTTCAATCTCTGGTTTTATGCAGCACCCCAACTCACCTTTCCCCTTAAGCAAGCATAAGTTGGTTTTCTAAATTTGAGACCCTGTTCTGTTTTGGAATTCAGTTCCTGTGTAGCCAAGTTTACATTCCGTGTATTAGTGATATCTTATGATGTTTCTTTTTCTGTGTGACTTATTTCAGTTAGAATCATCGTACCTGAATCCACTCATTATGCTGCTACGGGCCTGATGACATAGATTTCATTGCTGAGTGATACTGCATTGTACGTAAGTACCACAAGTTCTTTATCCATTTTTCACTTTCTGTGATAGAGAACTTGTACGGTAAACGAGGTTCATGTAAACAGAGGCGTCCCAAATTTTGGGGTGGCTGTGTCTTTTTGATTTTAATTTCCCTAAGCTATAGGACCATAAGTGAAAGTGCCCTAGGCTCTGTTGCTTTGTTTCTTAGATGTTTCAGGAAACACCATACACTTCTCCCGAGTGGCTGTTGGCAATTTACATCCCGCCCATCAGCATAACAAGGCTCCCAGTTCTCCATGGCCTGTCCTGCCTTTCTGGATTTTACACTTTTTTCAGATGGCCCTTTTGACCGGGGGGAAATGAGACTTCATTGTAGTGCAGATTTCCTTTGCAAGTTTGCTTGGTTGGCTAAAAAGGGCGTATGCGTTTTTTCCTGAATATATTCAGGAAAAAACGCATACGCCCTTTTTGGCCAAGTGCATCATTGTGGACGTTCTGCCTCTTTTCCTATGCTTTCAATGCAATTCCAGTCTACCTCCTGAAATCGGTTTTCTGCAATTCTGCCCCGCTTTCAAGTCCTCTTGGCAGCCTTACTTCAGTATATTTTTGGACGATAGCTGTCATTTATAACTCTGCAGGTTTGTGAATTACAGTGCCCCTGAGCTCCTTTCTTCAACTTGCTTTTTGTGAGCTGGCCGCAACACCGCAGGATGGCTTCAGGCCCTAATCTTGTTCCGGCATGGCACGCTGAGCCTTTGGTTATTTCCTCTTCCTGGTGGGAAATGAGAGTTAAATTTGCCCGTCCAGACACCTCCAGCTAGTCTCTCATTGGTTCTCGCTATTCCTGTTCATCTTCCGCAGAAATTGCAAACTGGGCCAAACAGGAGGTTAAAGGCGCTGACTCTCCAAGTGGGGAGAGTGTTAGTAAAGCGTCTGGAATGTTGCACCCGAGTACCAGGGGAGGAAAACTGAGACATATTTGAACACGTCTCCGTTCACACTGTTGATCATACTCTGGGTTCCACATGCACATTTTAGCTGAAGGAAGAATACCTTAAACCTGGAGAGTTGAGACCCGTGTAATGGGTACCATGCAATATGACTTCAAAGGGTCTTCATTTGCTCACCGAACCTCTCCAATCCTATCACTGCTGCGTTTATGTCCCTGTACACATGCTTGATTCTCTTTCGGAGACATAGCAATCCATAGGTTTTAAGATACTTAAGAGTCAGGTACATTCTTAGGCGTTTAATATGCGGTGTTGAGTCCATTTCGTTGAGCAAGGAGTAGCTCTTGTCTATTCCATATTTGGCTTAAGGAACTTTATCTGTGCTCATTTTAATCTCTGGTTTTATGCAGCACCCCAACTCACCTTTCCCCTTAAGCAAGCATAAGTTGGTTTTCTAAATTTGAGACCCTGTTCTGTTCTGTAATTCAGTTCCTGTGTAGCCAAGTTTACATTCCGTGTATTACTGATATCTTATGATGTTTCTTTTTCTGTGTGACTTATTTCAGTTAGAATCATCGTACCTGAATCCACTCATTGTGCTGCTACGGGCCTGATGACATAGATTTCACTGCTGAGTGATACTGCATTGTACGTAAGTACCACAAGTTCTTTATCCATTTTTCACTTTCTGTGATATTGAACTTGTACGGTAAACGAGGTTCTTGTAAACAGAGGCGTCCCAAACTTTGGGGTGGCTGTGTCGTTTTGATTTTAATTTCCCTAAGCTATAGCGCCATAAGTGGAAGTGCCCTAGGCTGTGTTGCTTTGTTTTTTAGATGTTTCAGGAAACACCATACACTTCTCCCGAGTGTCTGTTGGCAATTTACATCCCGCCCATCAGCATAACAAGGCTCCCAGTTCTCCATGGCCTGTCCTGCCTTTCTGGATTTTACACTTTTTTCAGATGGCCCTTTTGACCGGGGGGAAGTGAGACTTCATTGTAGTGCAGATTTCCTTTGCAAGTTTGCTTGGTTGGCCAAAAAGGGCGTATGCGTTTTTTCCTGAATATATTCAGGAAAAAACGCATACGCCCTTTTTGGCCAAGTGCATCATTGTGGACGTTCTGCCTCTTTTCCTATGCTTTCAATGCAATTCCAGTCTACCTCCTGAAATCGGTTTCCTGCAATTCTGCCCCGCTTTCAAGTCCTCTTGGCAGCCTTACTTCAGTATATTTTTGGACGATAGCTGTCATTTATAACTCTGCAGGTTTGTGAATTACAGTGCCCCTGAGCTCCTTTCTTCAACTCGCTTTCTTGTGAGCTGGCCGCAACACCGCAGGATGGCTTCAGGCCCTAATCTTGATCCGGCATGGCACACTGAGCCTTTGGTTATTTCCTCTTCCTGGTGGGAAATGAGAGTTAAATTTGCCCGTCCAGACACCTCCAGCTAGTCTCTCATTGGTTCTCGCTATTCCTGTTCATCTTCCGCAGAAATTGCAAACTGGGCCAAACAGGAGGTTAAAGGCGCTGACTCTCCAAGTGGGGAGAGTGTTAGTAAAGCGTCTGGTATGTTGCACCCGAGTACCAGGGGAGGAAACCTGAGACATATTTGAACACGTCTCCCGTTCACACTGTTGATCATACTCCGGGTTCCACATGCATATTTTAGCTGAAGGAAGAATACCTTAAACCTGGAGAGTTGAGACCCGTGTAATGGGTACCATGCAATATGACTTCAAAGGGTCTTCATTTGCTCACCGAACCTCTCCAATCCTATCACTGCTGCGTTTATGCCCCTGTACACACGCTTGATTCTCTTATGGAGACATAGCAATCCATAGGTTTTAAGATACTTACTAGTCAGGTACATTCTTAAGCGTTTAATATGGGGTGTTGAGTCCATTTCGTTGAGCAAGGAGTAGCTCTTGTCTATTCCATATTTGGCTTAAGGAACTTTATCTGTGCTCATTTCAATCTCTGGTTTTATGCAGCACCCCAACTCACCTTTCCCCTTAAGCAAGCATAAGTTGGTTTTCTAAATTTGAGACCCTGTTCTGTTTTGGAATTCAGTTCCTGTGTAGCCAAGTTTACATTCCGTGTATTAGTGATATCTTATGATGTTTCTTTTTCTGTGTGACTTATTTCAGTTAGAATCATCGTACCTGAATCCACTCATTATGCTGCTACGGGCCTGATGACATAGATTTCATTGCTGAGTGATACTGCATTGTACGTAAGTACCACAAGTTCTTTATCCATTTTTCACTTTCTGTGATAGAGAACTTGTACGGTAAACGAGGTTCATGTAAACAGAGGCGTCCCAAATTTTGGGGTGGCTGTGTCTTTTTGATTTTAATTTCCCTAAGCTATAGGACCATAAGTGAAAGTGCCCTAGGCTCTGTTGCTTTGTTTCTTAGATGTTTCAGGAAACACCATACACTTCTCCCGAGTGGCTGTTGGCAATTTACATCCCGCCCATCAGCATAACAAGGCTCCCAGTTCTCCATGGCCTGTCCTGCCTTTCTGGATTTTACACTTTTTTCAGATGGCCCTTTTGACCGGGGGGAAATGAGACTTCATTGTAGTGCAGATTTCCTTTGCAAGTTTGCTTGGTTGGCTAAAAAGGGCGTATGCGTTTTTTCCTGAATATATTCAGGAAAAAACGCATACGCCCTTTTTGGCCAAGTGCATCATTGTGGACGTTCTGCCTCTTTTCCTATGCTTTCAATGCAATTCCAGTCTACCTCCTGAAATCGGTTTCCTGCAATTCTGCCCCGCTTTCAAGTCCTCTTGGCAGCCTTACTTCAGTATATTTTTGGACGATAGCTGTCATTTATAACTCTGCAGGTTTGTGAATTACAGTGCCCCTGAGCTCCTTTCTTCAACTCGTTTTCTTGTGAGCTGGCCGCAACACCGCAGGATGGCTTCAGGCCCTAATCTGGTTCCGGCACGGCACGCTGAGCCTTTGGTTATTTCCTCTTCCTGGTGGGAAATGAGAGTTAAATTTGCCCGTCCAGACACCTCCAGGTAGTCTCTCATTGGTTCTCGCTATTCCTGTTCATCTTCCGCAGAAATTGCAAACTGGGCCAAACAGGAGGTTAAAGGGACTGACTCTCCAAGTCGGGAGAGTGTTAGTAAAGCGTCTGGAATGTTGCACCCGAGTACCAGGGTACGAAAACTGAGACATATTTGAACACGTCTCCCGATCACATGGTTGATCATACTCTAGGTTCCACATGCATGTTTTAGCTGAAGGAAGAATACCTTAAACCTGGGTAGTTGAAACCCGTGGAATGGGTACCATGCAGTATGACTTCAAAGGGTCTTCATTTGCTCACCGAACCTCTCCAATCCTATCACTGCTGCGTTTATGTCCCTGTACACATGCTTGATTCTCTTTCGGAGACATAGCAATCCATAGGTTTTAAGATACTTAAGAGTCAGGTACATTCTTAGGCGTTTAATATGCGGTGTTGAATCCATTTCGTTGAGCAAGGAGTAGCTCTTGTCTATTCCATATTTGGCTTAAGGAACTTTATCTGTGCTCATTTCAATCTCTGCTTTTATGCAGCATCCCAACTCACCTTTACCCTTAAGCAAGCATAAGTTGGTTTTCTAAATTTGAGTCCCTGTTCTGTTCTGTAATTCAGTTCCTGTGTAGCCAAGTTTACATTCCGTGTATTACTGATATCTTATGATGTTTCTTTTTCTGTGTGACTTATTTCAGTTAGAATCATCGTACCTGAATCCACTCATTGTGCTGCTACGGGCCTGATGACATAGATTTCACTGCTGAGTGATACTGCATTGTACGTAAGTACCACAAGTTCTTTATCCATTTTTCACTTTCTGTGATATTGAACTTGTACGGTAAATGAGGTTCTTGTAAACAGAGGCGTCCCAAACATTGGGGTGGCTGTATCTTTTTGATTTTAATTTCCCTAAGCTATAGGACCATAAGTGGAAGTGCCCTAGGCTCTGTTGCTTTGTTTTTTAGATGTTTCAGGAAACACCATACACTTCTCCCGAGTGTCTGTTGGCAATTTACATCCCGCCCATCAGCATAACAAGGCTCCCAGTTCTCCATGGCCTGTCCTGCCTTTCTGGATTTTACACTTTTTTCAGATGACCCTTTTGACCGGGGGGAAGTGAGACTTCATTGTAGTGCAGATTTCCTTTGCAAGCTTGCTTGGTTGGCCAAAAAGGGCGTATGCGTTTTTTCCTGAATATATTCAGGAAAAAACGCATACGCCCTTTTTGGCCAAGTGCATCATTGTGGACGTTCTGCCTCTTTTCCTATGCTTTCAATGCAATTCCAGTCTACCTCCTGAAATCGGTTTCCTGCAATTCTGCTCCGCTTTCAAGTCCTCTTGGTAGCCTTACTTCAGTATATTTTTGGACGATAGTTGTCATTTATAACTCTGCAGGTTTGTGAATTACAGTGCCCCTGAGCTCCTTTCTTCAACTCGTTTTCTTGTGAGCTGGCCGCAACACCGCAGGATGGCTTCAGGCCCTAATCTGGTTCCGGCACGGCACGCTGAGCCTTTGGTTATTTCCTCTTCCTGGTGGGAAATGAGAGTTAAATTTGCCCGTCCAGACACCTCCAGCTAGTCTCTCATTGGTTCTCGCTATTCCTGTTCATCTTCCGCAGAAATTGCAAACTGGGCCAAACAGGAGGTTAAAGGGACTGACTCTCCAAGTCGGGAGAGTGTTAGTAAAGCGTCTGGAATGTTGCACCCGAGTACCAGGGTACGAAAACTGAGACATATTTGAACACGTCTCCCGATCACATGGTTGATCATACTCTAGGTTCCACATGCATGTTTTAGCTGAAGGAAGAATACCTTAAACCTGGGTAGTTGAAACCCGTGGAATGGGTACCATGCAGTATGACTTCAAAGGGTCTTCATTTGCTCACCGAACCTCTCCAATCCTATCACTGCTGCGTTTATGTCCCTGTACACATGCTTGATTCTCTTTCGGAGACATAGCAATCCATAGGTTTTAAGATACTTAAGAGTCAGGTACATTCTTAGGCGTTTAATATGCGGTGTTGAATCCATTTCGTTGAGCAAGGAGTAGCTCTTGTCTATTCCATATTTGACTTAAGGAACTTTATCTGTGCTCATTTCAATCTCTGCTTTTATGCAGCATCCCAACTCACCTTTACCCTTAAGCAAGCATAAGTTGGTTTTCTAAATTTGAGTCCCTGTTCTGTTCTGTAATTCAGTTCCTGTGTAGCCAAGTTTACATTCCGTGTATTACTGATATCTTATGATGTTTCTTTTTCTGTGTGACTTATTTCAGTTAGAATCATCGTACCTGAATCCACTCATTGTGCTGCTACGGGCCTGATGACATAGATTTCACTGCTGAGTGATACTGCATTGTACGTAAGTACCACAAGTTCTTTATCCATTTTTCACTTTCTGTGATATTGAACTTGTACGGTAAACGAGGTTCTTGTAAACAGAGGCGTCCCAAACTTTGGGGTGGCTGTGTCGTTTTGATTTTAATTTCCCTAAGCTATAGGGCCATAAGTGGAAGTGCCCTAGGCTCTGTTGCTTTGTTTTTTAGATGTTTCAGGAAACACCATACACTTCTCCCGAGTGTCTGTTGGCAATTTACATCCCGCCCATCAGCATAACAAGGCTCCCAGTTCTCCATGGCCTGTCCTGCCTTTCTGGATTTTACACTTTTTTCAGATGGCCCTTTTGACCGGGGGGAAGTGAGACTTCATTGTAGTGCAGATTTCCTTTGCAAGTTTGCTTGGTTGGCCAAAAAGGGCGTATGCGTTTTTTCCTGAATATAGTCAGGAAAAAACGCATACGTCCTTTTTGGCCAAGTGCATCATTGTGGACGTTCTGCCTCTTTTCCTATGCTTTCAATGCAATTCCAGTGTACCTCCTGAAATCGGTTTCCTGCAATTCTGCTCCGCTTTCAAGTCATCTTGGCAGCCTTACTTCAGTATATTTTAGGACGATAGTTGTCATTTATAACTCTGCAGGTTTGTGAATTACAGTGCCCCTGAGCTCCTTTCTTCAACTCGCTTTCTTGTGAGCTGGCCGCAACACCGCAGGATGGCTTCAGGCCCTAATCTGGTTCCGGCACGGCACGCCGAGCCTTTGGTTAATTCCTCTTCCTGGTGGGAAATGAGAGTTAAATTTGCCCGTCCAGAGACCTCCAGCTAGTCTCTCATTGGTTCTCGCTATTCCTGTTCATCTTCCGCAGAAATTGCAAACTGGGCCAAACAGGAGGTTAAAGGGACTGACTCTCCAAGTCGGGAGAGTGTTAGTAAAGCGTCTGGAATGTTGCACCCGTGTACCAGGGTACGAAAACTGAGACATATTTGAACACGTCTCCCGTTCACACGGTTGATCATACTCTGGGTTCCACATGCATGTTTTAGCTGAAGGAAGAATACCTTAAACCTGGGTAGTTGAAACCCGTGGAATGGGTACCATGCAATATGACTTCAAAGGGTCTTCATTTGCTCACCGAACCTCTCCAATCCTATCACTGCTGCGTTTATGTCCCTGTACACATGCTTGATTCTCTTTCGGAGACATAGCAATCCATAGGTTTTAAGATACTTAAGAGTCAGGTACATTCTTAGGCGTTTAATATTTGGTGTTGAGTCCATTTCGTTGAGCAAGGAGTAGCTCTTGTCTATTCCATATTTGGCTTAAGGAACTTTATCTGTGCTCATTTCAATCTCTGGTTTTATGCAGCACCCCAACTCACCTTTACCCTTAAGCAAGCATAAGTTGGTTTTCTAAATTTGAGACCCTGTTCTGTTCTGTAATTCAGTTCCTGTGTAGCCAAGTTTACATTCCGTGTATTACTGATATCTTATGATGTTTCTTTTTCTGTGTGACTTATTTCAGTTAGAATCATCGTACCTGAATCCACTCATTGTGCTGCTACGGGCCTGATGACATAGATTTCACTGCTGAGTGATACTGCATTGTACGTAAGTACCACAAGTTCTTTATCCATTTTTCACTTTCTGTGATATTGAACTTGTACGGTAAATGAGGTTCTTGTAAACAGAGGCGTCCCAAACATTGGGGTGGCTGTATCTTTTTGATTTTAATTTCCCTAAGCTATAGGACCATAAGTGGAAGTGCCCTAGGCTCTGTTGCTTTGTTTTTTAGATGTTTCAGGAAACACCATACACTTCTCCCGAGTGTCTGTTGGCAATTGACATCCCGCCCATCAGCATAACAAGGCTCCCAGTTCTCCATGGCCTGTCCTGCCTTTCTGGATTTTACACTTTTTTCAGATGACCCTTTTGACCGGGGGGAAGTGAGACTTCATTGTAGTGCAGATTTCCTTTGCAAGCTTGCTTGGTTGGCCAAAAAGGGCGTATGCGTTTTTTCCTGAATATATTCAGGAAAAAACGCATACGCCCTTTTTGTCCAAGTGCATCATTGTGGACGTTCTGCCTCTTTTCCTATGCTTTCAATGCAATTCCAGTCTACCTCCTGAAATCGGTTTCCTGCAATTCTGCCCCGCTTTCAAGTCCTCTTGGCAGCCTTACTTCAGTATATTTTTGGACGATAGCTGTCATTTATAACTCTGCAGGTTTGTGAATTACAGTGCCCCTGAGCTCCTTTCTTCAACTTGCTTTCTTGTGAGCTGGCCGCAACACCACAGGATGGCTTCAGGCCCTATTCTGGTTCCGGCACGGCACGCTGAGCCTTTGGTTATTTCCTCTTCCTGGTGGGAAATGAGAGTTAAATTTGCCCGTCCAGACACCTCCAGCTAGTCTCTCATTGGTTCTCGCTATTCCTGTTCATCTTCCGCAGAAATTGCAAACTGGGCCAAACAGGAGGTTAAAGGCGCTGACTCTCCAAGTGGGGAGAGTGTTAGTAAAGCGTCTGGAATGTTGCACCCGAGTACCAGGGGAGGAAAACTGAGACATATTTGAACACGTCTCCCGTTCACACGATTGATCATACTCTGGGTTCCACATGCATGTTTTAGCTGAAGGAAGAATACCTTAAACCTGGAGAGTTGAGACCCGTGGAATGGGTACCATGCAATATGACTTCAAAGGGTCTTCATTTGCTCACCGAACCTCTCCAATCCTATCACTGCTGCGTTTATGTCCCTGTACACATGCTTGATTCTCTTTCGGAGACATAGCAATCCATAGGTTTTAAGATACTTAAGAGTCAGGTACATTCTTAGGCGTTTAATATGTGGTGTTGAGTCCATTTCGTTGAGCAAGGAGTAGCTCTTGTCTATTCCATATTTGGCTTAAGGAACTTTATCTGTGCTCATTTCAATCTCTGGTTTTATGCAGCACCCCAACTCACCTTTACCCTTAAGCAAGCATAAGTTGGTTTTCTAAATTTGAGACCCTGTTCTGTTCTGTAATTCAGTTCCTGTGTAGCCAAGTTTACATTCCGTGTATTACTGATATCTTATGATGTTTCTTTTTCTGTGTGACTTATTTCAGTTAGAATCATCGTACCTGAATCCACTCATTGTGCTGCTACGGGCCTGATGACTTAGATTTCACTGCTGAGTGATACTGCATTGTACGTAAGTACCACAAGTTCTTTATCCATTTTTCACTTTCTGTGATATTGAACTTGTACGGTAAACGAGGTTCTTGTAAACAGAGGCGTCCCAAACATTGGGGTGGCTGTATCTTTTTGATTTTAATTTCCCTAAGCTATAGGGCCATAAGTGGAAGTGCCCTAGGCTCTGTTGCTTTGTTTTTCAGATGTTTCAGGAAACACCATACACTTCTCCCGAGTGGCTGTTGGCAATTTACATCCCGCCCATCAGCATAACAAGGCTCCCAGTTCTCCATGGCCTGTCCTGTCTTTCTGGATTTTACACTTTTTTCAGATGGCCCTTTTGACTGGGGGGAAGTGAGACTTCATTGTAGTGCAGATTTCCTTTGCAAGTTTGCTTGGTTGGCCAAAAAGGGCGTATGCGTTTTTTCCTGAATATATTCAGGAAAAAACGCATACGTCCTTTTTGGCCAAGTGCATCATTGTGAACGTTCTGCCTCTTTTCCTATGCTTTCAATGCAATTCCAGTGTACCTCCTGAAATCGGTTTCCTGCAATTCTGCCCCGCTTTCAAGTCCTCTTGGCAGCCTTACTTCAGTATATTTTTGGACGATAATTGTCATTTTTAACTCTGCAGGTTTGTGAATTACAGTGCCCCTGAGCTCCTTTCTTCAACTCGCTTTCTTGTGAGCTGGCCGCAACACCGCAGGATGGCTTCAGGCCCTAATCTGGTTCCGGCATGGCACGCTGAGCCTTTGGTTATTTCCTCTTCCTGGTGGGAAATGAGAGTTAAATTTGCCCGTCCAGACACCTCCAGCTAGTCTCTCATTGGTTCTCGCTATTCCTGTTCATCTTCCGCAGAAATTGCAAACTGGGCCAAACAGGAGGTTAAAGGGACTGACTCTCCAAGTCGGGAGAGTGTTAGTAAAGCGTCTGGAATGTTGCACCCGAGTACCAGGGTACGAAAACTGAGACATATTTGAACACGTCTCCCGATCACATGGTTGATCATACTCTAGGTTCCACATGCATGTTTTAGCTGAAGGAGGAATACCTTAAACCTGGGTAGTTGAAACCCGTGGAATGGGTACCATGCAATATGACTTCAAAGGGTCTTCATTTGCTCACCGAACCTCTCCAATCCTATCACTGCTGCGTTTATGTCCCTGTACACATGCTTGATTCTCTTTCGGAGACATAGCAATCCATAGGTTTTAAGATACTTAAGAGTCAGGTACATTCTTAGGCGTTTAATATGCGGTGTTGAGTCCATTTCGTTGAGCAAGGAGTAGCTCTTGTCTATTCCATATTTGGCTTAAGGAACTTTATCTGTGCTCATTTCAATCTCTGGTTTTATGCAGCACCCCAACTCACCTTTACCCTTAAACAAGCATAAGTTGGTTTTCTAAATTTGAGACCCTGTTCTGTTCTGTAATTCAGTTCCTGTGTAGCCAAGTTTACATTCCGTGTATTACTGATATCTTATGATGTTTCTTTTTCTGTGTGACTTATTTCAGTTAGAATCATCGTACCTGAATCCACTCATTGTGCTGCTACGGGCCTGATGACATAGATTTCACTGCTGAGTGATACTGCATTGTACGTAAGTACCACAAGTTCTTTATCCATTTTTCACTTTCTCTGATATTGAACTTGTACGGTAAACGAGGTTCTTGTAAACAGAGGCGTCCCAAACTTTGGGGTGGCTGTGTCGTTTTGATTTTAATTTCCCTAAGCTATAGGGCCATAAGTGGAAGTGCCCTAGGCTCTGTTGCTTTGTTTTTCAGATGTTTCAGGAAACACCATACACTTCTCCCGAGTGGCTGTTGGCAATTTACATCCCGCCCATCAGCATAACAAGGCTCCCAGTTCTCCATGGCCTGTCCTGCCTTTCTGGATTTTACACTTTTTTCAGATGACCCTTTTGACCGGGGGGAAGTGAGACTTCATTGTAGTGCAGATTTCCTTTGCAAGCTTGCTTGGTTGGCCAAAAAGGGCGTATGCGTTTTTTCCTGAATATATTCAGGAAAAAACGCATACGCCCTTTTTGGCCAAGTGCATCATTGTGGACGTTCTGCCTCTTTTCCTATGCTTTCAATGCAATTCCAGTCTACCTCCTGAAATCGGTTTCCTGCAATTCTGCTCCGCTTTCAAGTCCTCTTGGTAGCCTTACTTCAGTATATTTTTGGACGATAGTTGTCATTTATAACTCTGCAGGTTTGTGAATTACAGTGCCCCTGAGCTCCTTTCTTCAACTCGTTTTCTTGTGAGCTGGCCGCAACACCGCAGGATGGCTTCAGGCCCTAATCTGGTTCCGGCACGGCACGCTGAGCCTTTGGTTATTTCCTCTTCCTGGTGGGAAATGAGAGTTAAATTTGCCCGTCCAGACACCTCCAGCTAGTCTCTCATTGGTTCTCGCTATTCCTGTTCATCTTCCGCAGAAATTGCAAACTGGGCCAAACAGGAGGTTAAAGGGACTGACTCTCCAAGTCGGGAGAGTGTTAGTAAAGCGTCTGGAATGTTGCACCCGAGTACCAGGGTACGAAAACTGAGACATATTTGAACACGTCTCCCGATCACATGGTTGATCATACTCTAGGTTCCACATGCATGTTTTAGCTGAAGGAAGAATACCTTAAACCTGGGTAGTTGAAACCCGTGGAATGGGTACCATGCAATATGACTTCAAAGGGTCTTCATTTGCTCACCGAACCTCTCCAATCCTATCACTGCTGCGTTTATGTCCCTGTACACATGCTTGATTCTCTTTCGGAGACATAGCAATCCATAGGTTTTAAGATACTTAAGTGTCAGGTACATTCTTAGGCGTTTAATATGCGGTGTTGAGTCCATTTCGTTGAGCAAGGAGTAGCTCTTGTCTATTCCATATTTGGCTTAAGGAACTTTATCTGTGCTCATTTCAATCTCTGGTTTTATGCAGCATCCCAACTCACCTTTACCCTTAAACAAGCATAAGTTGGTTTTCTAAATTTGAGACCCTGTTCTGTTCTGTAATTCAGTTCCTGTGTAGCCAAGTTTACATTCCGTGTATTACTGATATCTTATGATGTTTCTTTTTCTGTGTGACTTATTTCAGTTAGAATCATCGTACCTGAATCCACTCATTGTGCTGCTACGGGCCTGATGACATAGATTTCACTGCTGAGTGATACTGCATTGTACGTAAGTACCACAAGTTCTTTATCCATTTTTCACTTTCTGTGATATTGAACTTGTACGGTAAATGAGGTTCTTGTAAACAGAGGCGTCCCAAACATTGGGGTGGCTGTATCTTTTTGATTTTAATTTCCCTAAGCTATAGGACCATAAGTGGAAGTGCCCTAGGCTCTGTTGCTTTGTTTTTTAGATGTTTCAGGAAACACCATACACTTCTCCCGAGTGTCTGTTGGCAATTGACATCCCGCCCATCAGCATAACAAGGCTCCCAGTTCTCCATGGCCTGTCCTGCCTTTCTGGATTTTACACTTTTTTCAGATGACCCTTTTGACCGGGGGGAAGTGAGACTTCATTGTAGTGCAGATTTCCTTTGCAAGCTTGCTTGGTTGGCCAAAAAGGGCGTATGCGTTTTTTCCTGAATATATTCAGGAAAAAACGCATACGCCCTTTTTGGCCAAGTGCATCATTGTGGACGTTCTGCCTCTTTTCCTATGCTTTCAATGCAATTCCAGTCTACCTCCTGAAATCGGTTTCCTGCAATTCTGCTCCGCTTTCAAGTCCTCTTGGTAGCCTTACTTCAGTATATTTTTGGACGATTGTTGTCATTTATAACTCTGCAGGTTTGTGAATTACAGTGCCCCTGAGCTCCTTTCTTCAACTCGTTTTCTTGTGAGCTGGCCGCAACACCGCAGGATGGCTTCAGGCCCTAATCTGGTTCCGGCACGGCACGCTGAGCCTTTGGTTATTTCCTCTTCCTGGTGGGAAATGAGAGTTAAATTTGCCCGTCCAGACACCTCCAGCTAGTCTCTCATTGGTTCTCGCTATTCCTGTTCATCTTCCGCAGAAATTGCAAACTGGGCCAAACAGGAGGTTAAAGGGACTGACTCTCCAAGTCGGGAGAGTGTTAGTAAAGCGTCTGGAATGTTGCACCCGAGTACCAGGGTACGAAAACTGAGACATATTTGAACACGTCTCCCGATCACATGGTTGATCATACTCTAGGTTCCACATGCATGTTTTAGCTGAAGGAAGAATACCTTAAACCTGGGTAGTTGAAACCCGTGGAATGGGTACCATGCAATATGACTTCAAAGGGTCTTCATTTGCTCACCGAACCTCTCCAATCCTATCACTGCTGCGTTTATGTCCCTGTACACATGCTTGATTCTCTTTCGGAGACATAGCAATCCATAGGTTTTAAGATACTTAAGTGTCAGGTACATTCTTAGGCGTTTAATATGCGGTGTTGAGTCCATTTCGTTGAGCAAGGAGTAGCTCTTGTCTATTCCATATTTGGCTTAAGGAACTTTATCTGTGCTCATTTCAATCTCTGGTTTTATGCAGCATCCCAACTCACCTTTACCCTTAAACAAGCATAAGTTGGTTTTCTAAATTTGAGACCCTGTTCTGTTCTGTAATTCAGTTCCTGTGTAGCCAAGTTTACATTCCGTGTATTACTGATATCTTATGATGTTTCTTTTTCTGTGTGACTTATTTCAGTTAGAATCATCGTACCTGAATCCACTCATTGTGCTGCTACGGGCCTGATGACATAGATTTCACTGCTGAGTGATACTGCATTGTACGTAAGTACCACAAGTTCTTTATCCATTTTTCACTTTCTGTGATATTGAACTTGTACGGTAAATGAGGTTCTTGTAAACAGAGGCGTCCCAAACATTGGGGTGGCTGTATCTTTTTGATTTTAATTTCCCTAAGCTATAGGACCATAAGTGGAAGTGCCCTAGGCTCTGTTGCTTTGTTTTTTAGATGTTTCAGGAAACACCATACACTTCTCCCGAGTGTCTGTTGGCAATCGACATCCCGCCCATCAGCATAACAAGGCTCCCAGTTCTCCATGACCTGTCCTGCCTTTCTGGATTTTACACTTTTTTCAGATGACCCTTTTGACCGGGGGGAAGTGAGACTTCATTGTAGTGCAGATTTCCTTTGCAAGCTTGCTTGGTTGGCCAAAAAGGGCGTATGCGTTTTTTCCTGAATATATTCAGGAAAAAATGCATACGCCCTTTTTGGCCAAGTGCATCATTGTGGACGTTCTGCCTCTTTTCCTATGCTTTCAATGCAATTCCAGTCTACCTCCTGAAATCGGTTTCCTGCAATTCTGCTCCGCTTTCAAGTCCTCTTGGTAGCCTTACTTCAGTATATTTTTGGACGATAGTTGTCATTTATAACTCTGCAGGTTTGTGAATTACAGTGCCCCTGAGCTCCTTTCTTCAACTCGTTTTCTTGTGAGCTGGCCGCAACACCGCAGGATGGCTTCAGGCCCTAATCTGGTTCCGGCACGGCACGCTGAGCCTTTGGTTATTTCCTCTTCCTGGTGGGAAATGAGAGTTAAATTTGCCCGTCCAGACACCTCCAGCTAGTCTCTCATTGGTTCTCGCTATTCCTGTTCATCTTCCGCAGAAATTGCAAACTGGGCCAAACAGGAGGTTAAAGGGACTGACTCTCCAAGTCGGGAGAGTGTTAGTAAAGCGTCTGGAATGTTGCACCCGAGTACCAGGGTACGAAAACTGAGACATATTTGAACACGTCTCCCGATCACATGGTTGATCATACTCTAGGTTCCACATGCATGTTTTAGCTGAAGGAAGAATACCTTAAACCTGGGTACTTGAAACCCGTGGAATGGGTACCATGCAGTATGACTTCAAAGGGTCTTCATTTGCTCACCGAACCTCTCCAATCCTATCACTGCTGCGTTTATGTCCCTGTACACATGCTTGATTCTCTTTCGGAGACATAGCAATCCATAGGTTTTAAGATACTTAAGAGTCAGGTACATTCTTAGGCGTTTAATATGCGGTGTTGAATCCATTTCGGTGAGCAAGGAGTAGCTCTTGTCTATTCCATATTTGGCTTAAGGAACTTTATCTGTGCTCATTTCAATCTCTGCTTTTATGCAGCATCCCAACTCACCTTTACCCTTAAGCAAGCATAAGTTGGTTTTCTAAATTTGAGTCCCTGTTCTGTTCTGTAATTCAGTTCCTGTGTAGCCAAGTTTACATTCCGTGTATTACTGATATCTTATGATGTTTCTTTTTCTGTGTGACTTATTTCAGTTAGAATCATCGTACCTGAATCCACTCATTGTGCTGCTACGGGCCTGATGACATAGATTTCACTGCTGAGTGATACTGCATTGTACGTAAGTACCACAAGTTCTTTATCCATTTTTCACTTTCTGTGATATTGAACTTGTACGGTAAACGAGGTTCTTGTAAACAGAGGCGTCCCAAACTTTGGGGTGGCTGTGTCGTTTTGATTTTAATTTCCCTAAGCTATAGGGCCATAAGTGGAAGTGCCCTAGGCTCTGTTGCTTTGTTTTTTAGATGTTTCAGGAAACACCATACACTTCTCCCGAGTGTCTGTTGGCAATTTACATCCCGCCCATCAGCATAACAAGGCTCCCAGTTCTCCATGGCCTGTCCTGCCTTTCTGGATTTTACACTTTTTTCAGATGGCCCTTTTGACCGGGGGGAAGTGAGACTTCATTGTAGTGCAGATTTCCTTTGCAAGTTTGCTTGGTTGGCCAAAAAGGGCGTATGCGTTTTTTCCTGAATATATTCAGGAAAAAACGCATACGCCCTTTTTGTCCAAGTGCATCATTGTGGACGTTCTGCCTCTTTTCCTATGCTTTCAATGCAATTCCAGTCTACCTCCTGAAATCGGTTTCCTGCAATTCTGCCCCGCTTTCAAGTCCTCTTGGCAGCCTTACTTCAGTATATTTTTGGACGATAGCTGTCATTTATAACTCTGCAGGTTTGTGAATTACAGTGCCCCTGAGCTCCTTTCTTCAACTTGCTTTCTTGTGAGCTGGCCGCAACACCGCAGGATGGCTTCAGGCCCTATTCTGGTTCCGGCACGGCACGCTGAGCCTTTGGTTATTTCCTCTTCCTGGTGGGAAATGAGAGTTAAATTTGCCCGTCCAGACACCTCCAGCTAGTCTCTCATTGGTTCTCGCTATTCCTGTTCATCTTCCGCAGAAATTGCAAACTGGGCCAAACAGGAGGTTAAAGGCGCTGACTCTCCAAGTGGGGAGAGTGTTAGTAAAGCGTCTGGAATGTTGCACCCGAGTACCAGGGGAGGAAAACTGAGACATATTTGAACACGTCTCCCGTTCACACGATTGATCATACTCTGGGTTCCACATGCATGTTTTAGCTGAAGGAAGAATACCTTAAACCTGGAGAGTTGAGACCCGTGGAATGGGTACCATGCAATATGACTTCAAAGGGTCTTCATTTGCTCACCGAACCTCTCCAATCCTATCACTGCTGCGTTTATGTCCCTGTACACATGCTTGATTCTCTTTCGGAGACATAGCAATCCATAGGTTTTAAGATACTTAAGAGTCAGGTACATTCTTAGGCGTTTAATATGTGGTGTTGAGTCCATTTCGTTGAGCAAGGAGTAGCTCTTGTCTATTCCATATTTGGCTTAAGGAACTTTATCTGTGCTCATTTCAATCTCTGGTTTTATGCAGCACCCCAACTCACCTTTACCCTTAAGCAAGCATAAGTTGGTTTTCTAAATTTGAGACCCTGTTCTGTTCTGTAATTCAGTTCCTGTGTAGCCAAGTTTACATTCCGTGTATTACTGATATCTTATGATGTTTCTTTTTCTGTGTGACTTATTTCAGTTAGAATCATCGTACCTGAATCCACTCATTGTGCTGCTACGGGCCTGATGACTTAGATTTCACTGCTGAGTGATACTGCATTGTACGTAAGTACCACAAGTTCTTTATCCATTTTTCACTTTCTGTGATATTGAACTTGTACGGTAAACGAGGTTCTTGTAAACAGAGGCGTCCCAAACATTGGGGTGGCTGTATCTTTTTGATTTTAATTTCCCTAAGCTATAGGGCCATAAGTGGAAGTGCCCTAGGCTCTGTTGCTTTGTTTTTCAGATGTTTCAGGAAACACCATACACTTCTCCCGAGTGGCTGTTGGCAATTTACATCCCGCCCATCAGCATAACAAGGCTCCCAGTTCTCCATGGCCTGTCCTGTCTTTCTGGATTTTACACTTTTTTCAGATGGCCCTTTTGACTGGGGGGAAGTGAGACTTCATTGTAGTGCAGATTTCCTTTGCAAGTTTGCTTGGTTGGCCAAAAAGGGCGTATGCGTTTTTTCCTGAATATATTCAGGAAAAAACGCATACGTCCTTTTTGGCCAAGTGCATCATTGTGAACGTTCTGCCTCTTTTCCTATGCTTTCAATGCAATTCCAGTGTACCTCCTGAAATCGGTTTCCTGCAATTCTGCCCCGCTTTCAAGTCCTCTTGGCAGCCTTACTTCAGTATATTTTTGGACGATAATTGTCATTTTTAACTCTGCAGGTTTGTGAATTACAGTGCCCCTGAGCTCCTTTCTTCAACTCGCTTTCTTGTGAGCTGGCCGCAACACCGCACGATGGCTTCAGGCCCTAATCTGGTTCCGGCATGGCACGCTGAGCCTTTGGTTATTTCCTCTTCCTGGTGGGAAATGAGAGTTAAATTTGCCCGTCCAGACACCTCCAGCTAGTCTCTCATTGGTTCTCGCTATTCCTGTTCATCTTCCGCAGAAATTGCAAACTGGGCCAAACAGGAGGTTAAAGGGACTGACTCTCCAAGTCGGGAGAGTGTTAGTAAAGCGTCTGGAATGTTGCACCCGAGTACCAGGGTACGAAAACTGAGACATATTTGAACACGTCTCCCGATCACATGGTTGATCATACTCTAGGTTCCACATGCATGTTTTAGCTGAAGGAGGAATACCTTAAACCTGGGTAGTTGAAACCCGTGGAATGGGTACCATGCAATATGACTTCAAAGGGTCTTCATTTGCTCACCGAACCTCTCCAATCCTATCACTGCTGCGTTTATGTCCCTGTACACATGCTTGATTCTCTTTCGGAGACATAGCAATCCATAGGTTTTAAGATACTTAAGAGTCAGGTACATTCTTAGGCGTTTAATATGCGGTGTTGAGTCCATTTCGTTGAGCAAGGAGTAGCTCTTGTCTATTCCATATTTGGCTTAAGGAACTTTATCTGTGCTCATTTCAATCTCTGGTTTTATGCAGCACCCCAACTCACCTTTACCCTTAAACAAGCATAAGTTGGTTTTCTAAATTTGAGACCCTGTTCTGTTCTGTAATTCAGTTCCTGTGTAGCCAAGTTTACATTCCGTGTATTACTGATATCTTATGATGTTTCTTTTTCTGTGTGACTTATTTCAGTTAGAATCATCGTACCTGAATCCACTCATTGTGCTGCTACGGGCCTGATGACATAGATTTCACTGCTGAGTGATACTGCATTGTACGTAAGTACCACAAGTTCTTTATCCATTTTTCACTTTCTCTGATATTGAACTTGTACGGTAAACGAGGTTCTTGTAAACAGAGGCGTCCCAAACTTTGGGGTGGCTGTGTCGTTTTGATTTTAATTTCCCTAAGCTATAGGGCCATAAGTGGAAGTGCCCTAGGCTCTGTTGCTTTGTTTTTCAGATGTTTCAGGAAACACCATACACTTCTCCCGAGTGGCTGTTGGCAATTTACATCCCGCCCATCAGCATAACAAGGCTCCCAGTTCTCCATGGCCTGTCCTGCCTTTCTGGATTTTACACTTTTTTCAGATGGCCCTTTTGACTGGGGGGAAGTGAGACTTCATTGTAGTGCAGATTTCCTTTGCAAGTTTGCTTGGTTGGCCAAAAAGGGCGTATGCGTTTTTTCCTGAATATATTCAGGAAAAAACGCATACGTCCTTTTTGGCCAAGTGCATCATTGTGAACGTTCTGCCTCTTTTCCTATGCTTTCAATGCAATTCCAGTGTACCTCCTGAAATCGGTTTCCTGCAATTCTGCCCCGCTTTCAAGTCCTCTTGGCAGCCTTACTTCAGTATATTTTTGGACGATAATTGTCATTTATAACTCTGCAGGTTTGTGAATTACAGTGCCCCTGAGCTCCTTTCTTCAACTCGTTTTCTTGTGAGCTGGCCGCAACACCGCAGGATGGCTTCAGGCCCTAATCTGGTTCCGGCACGGCACGCCTAGCCTTTGGTTAATTCCTCTTCCTGGTGGGAAATGAGAGTTAAATTTGCCCGTCCAGAGACCTCCAGCTAGTCTCTCATTGGTTCTCGCTATTCCTGTTCATCTTCCGCAGAAATTGCAAACTGGGCCAAACAGGAGGTTAAAGGGACTGACTCTCCAAGTCGGGAGAGTGTTAGTAAAGCGTCTGGAATGTTGCACCCGTGTACCAGGGTACGAAAACTGAGACATATTTGAACAGGTCTCCCGATCACATGGTTGATCATACTCTAGGTTCCACATGCATGTTTTAGCTGAAGGAAGAATACCTTAAACGTGGGTAGTTGAAACCCGTGGAATGGGTACCATGCAATATGACTTCAAAGGGTCTTCATTTGCTCACCGAACCTCTCCAATCCTATCACTGCTGCGTTTATGCCCCTGTACACACGCTTGATTCTCTTTTGGAGACATAGCAATCCATAGGTTTTAAGATACTTACTAGTAAGGTACATTCTTAGGCGTTTAATATGGGGTGTTGAGTCCATTTCGTTGAGCAAGGAGTAGCTCTTTTCTATTCCATATTTGGCTTAAGGAACTTTATCTGTGCTCATTTCAATCTCTGGTTTTATGCAGCACCCCAACTCACCTTTCCCCTTAAGCAAGCATAAGTTGGTTTTCTAAATTTGAGACCCTGTTGTGTTTTGGAATTCAGTTCCTGTGTAGCCAAGTTTACATTCCGTGTATTAGTGATATCTTATGATGTTTCTTTTTCTGTGTGACTTATTTCAGTTAGAATCATCATACCTGAATCCACTCATTATGCTGCTACGGGCCTGATGACATAGATTTCATTGCTGAGTGATACTGCATTGTACGTAAGTACCACAAGTTCTTTATCCATTTTTCACTTTCTGTGATATTGAACTTGTACGGTAAACGAGGTTCTTGTAAACAGAGGCGTCCCAAACTTTGGGGTAGCTGTGTCTTTTTGATTTTAATTTCCCTAAGCTATAGGACCATAAGTGAAAGTGCCCTAGGCTCTGTTGCTTTGTTTCTTAGATGTTTCAGGAAACACCATACACTTCTCCCAAGTGTCTGTTGGCAATTTACATCCCGCCCATCAGCATAACAAGGCTCCCAGTTCTCCATGGCCTGTCCTGCCTTTCTGGATTTTACACCTTTTTCAGATGGCCCTTTTGACCGGGGGGAAGTGAGACTTCATTGTAGTGCAGATTTCCTTTGCAAGTTTGCTTGGTTGGCCAAAAAGGGCGTATGCGTTTTTTCCTGAATATATTCAGGAAAAAACGCATACGCCCTTTTTGGCCAAGTGCATCATTGTGGACGTTCTGCCTCTTTTCCTATGCTTTCAATGCAATTCCAGTCTACCTCCTGAAATCGGTTTCCTGCAATTCTGCCCCGCTTTCAAGTCCTCTTGGCAGCCTTACTTCAGTATATTTTTGGACGATAGCTGTCATTTATAACTCTGCAGTTTTGTGAATTACAGTGCCCCTGAGCTCCTTTCTTCAACTTGCTTTCTTGTGAGCTGGCCGCAACACCGCAGGATGGCTTCAGGCCCTATTCTGGTTCCGGCACGGCACGCTGAGCCTTTGGTTATTTCCTCTTCCTGGTGGGAAATGAGAGTTAAATTTGCCCGTCCAGACACCTCCAGCTAGTCTCTCATTGGTTCTCGCTATTCCTGTTCATCTTCCGCAGAAATTGCAAACTGGGCCAAACAGGAGGTTAAAGGTGCTGACTCTCCAAGTGGGGAGAGTGTTAGTAAAGCGTCTGGAATGTTGCACCCGAGTACCAGGGGAGGAAAACTGAGACATATTTGAACACGTCTCCCGTTCACACGATTGATCATACTCTGGGTTCCACATGCATGTTTTAGCTGAAGGAAGAATACCTTAAACCTGGAGAGTTGAGACCCGTGGAATGGGTACCATGCAATATGACTTCAAAGGGTCTTCATTTGCTCACCGAACCTCTCCAATCCTATCACTGCTGCGTTTATGTCCCTGTACACATGCTTGATTCTCTTTCGGAGACATAGCAATCCATAGGTTTTAAGATACTTAAGAGTCAGGTACATTCTTAGGCGTTTAATATGTGGTTTTGAGTCCATTTCGTTGAGCAAGGAGTAGCTCTTGTCTATTCCATATTTGGCTTAAGGAACTTTATCTGTGCTCATTTCAATCTCTGGTTTTATGCAGCACCCCAACTCACCTTTACCCTTAAGCAAGCATAAGTTGGTTTTCTAAATTTGAGACCCTGTTCTGTTTTGGAATTCAGTTCCTGTGTAGCCCAGTTTACATTCCGTGTATTACTGATATCTTATGATGTTTCCTTTTCTGTGTGACTTATTTCAGTTAGAATCATCGTACCTGAATCCACTCATTATGCTGCTACGGGCCTGATGACATAGATTTCATTGCTGAGTGATACTGCATTGTACGTAAGTACCACAAGTTCTTTATCCAGTTTTCACTTTCTGTGATATTGATCTTGTACGGAAAACGAGGTTCTTGTAAACAGAGGCGTCCCAAACTTTGGGGTGGCTGTGTCTTTTTGATTTTAATTTCCCTAAGCTATAGGACCATAAGTGAAAGTGCCCTAGGCTCTGTTGCTTTGTTTCTTAGATGTTTCAGGAAACACCATACACTTCTCCCAAGTGTCTGTTGGCAATTTACATCCCGCCCATCAGCATAACAAGGCTCCCAGTTCTCCATGGCCTGTCCTGCCTTTCTGGATTTTACACCTTTTTCAGATGGCCCTTTTGACCGGGGGGAAGTGAGACTTCATTGTAGTGCAGATTTCCTTTGCAAGTTTGCTTGGTTGGCCAAAAAGGGCGTATGCGTTTTTTCCTGAATATATTCAGGAAAAAACGCATACGCCCTTTTTGGCCAAGTGCATCATTGTGGACGTTCTGCCTCTTTTCCTATGCTTTCAATGCAATTCCAGTCTACCTCCTGAAATCGGTTTCCTGCAATTCTGCCCCGCTTTCAAGTCCTCTTGGCAGCCTTACTTCAGTATATTTTTGGACGATAGCTGTCATTTATAACTCTGCAGTTTTGTGAATTACAGTGCCCCTGAGCTCCTTTCTTCAACTTGCTTTCTTGTGAGCTGGCCGCAACACCGCAGGATGGCTTCAGGCCCTATTCTGGTTCCGGCACGGCACGCTGAGCCTTTGGTTATTTCCTCTTCCTGGTGGGAAATGAGAGTTAAATTTGCCTGTCCAGACACCTCCAGCTAGTCTCTCATTGGTTCTCGCTATTCCTGTTCATCTTCCGCAGAAATTGCAAACTGGGCCAAACAGGAGGTTAAAGGTGCTGACTCTCCAAGTGGGGAGAGTGTTAGTAAAGCGTCTGGAATGTTGCACCCGAGTACCAGGGGAGGAAAACTGAGACATATTTGAACACGTCTCCCGTTCACACGATTGATCATACTCTGGGTTCCACATGCATGTTTTAGCTGAAGGAAGAATACCTTAAACCTGGAGAGTTGAGACCCGTGGAATGGGTACCATGCAATATGACTTCAAAGGGTCTTCATTTGCTCACCGAACCTCTCCAATCCTATCACTGCTGCGTTTATGTCCCTGTACACATGCTTGATTCTCTTTCGGAGACATAGCAATCCATAGGTTTTAAGATACTTAAGAGTCAGGTACATTCTTAGGCGTTTAATATGTGGTTTTGAGTCCATTTCGTTGAGCAAGGAGTAGCTCTTGTCTATTCCATATTTGGCTTAAGGAACTTTATCTGTGCTCATTTCAATCTCTGGTTTTATGCAGCACCCCAACTCACCTTTACCCTTAAGCAAGCATAAGTTGGTTTTCTAAATTTGAGACCCTGTTCTGTTTTGGAATTCAGTTCCTGTGTAGCCCAGTTTACATTCCGTGTATTACTGATATCTTATGATGTTTCCTTTTCTGTGTGACTTATTTCAGTTAGAATCATCGTACCTGAATCCACTCATTATGCTGCTACGGGCCTGATGACATAGATTTCATTGCTGAGTGATACTGCATTGTACGTAAGTACCACAAGTTCTTTATCCAGTTTTCACTTTCTGTGATATTGAACTTGTACGGAAAACGAGGTTCTTGTAAACAGAGGCGTCCCAAACTTTGGGGTGGCTGTGTCTTTTTGATTTTAATTTCCGTAAGCTATAGGACCATAAGTGGAAGTGCCCTAGGCTCTGTTGCTTTGTTTTTTAGATGTTCACGAAACACCATACACTTCTCCCGAGTGTCTGTTGGCAATTTACATCCCGCCCATCAGCATAACAAGGCTCCCAGTTCTCCATGGCCTGTCCTGCCTTTCTGGATTTTACACTTTTTGCAGATGGCCCTTTTGACCGGGGGGAAGTGAGACTTCATTGTAGTGCAGATTTCCTTTGCAAGTTTGCTTGGTTGGCCAAAAAGGGCGTATGCGTTTTTTCCTGAATATATTCAGGAAAAAACGCATACGCCCTTTTTGGCCAAGTGCATCATTGTGGACGTTCTGCCTCTTTTCCTATGCTTTCAATGCAATTCCAGTCTACCTCCTGAAATCGGTTTCCTGCAATTCTGCCCCGCTTTCAAGTCCTCTTGGCAGCCTTACTTCAGTATATTTTTGGACGATAGCTGTCATTTATAACTCTGCAGGTTTGTGAATTACAGTGCCCCTGAGCTCCTTTCTTCAACTCGCTTTCTTGTGAGCTGGCCGCAACACCGCAGGATGGCTTCAGGCCCTAAACTTGTTCCGGCATGGCACGCTGAACCTTTGGTTATTTCCTCTTCCTGGTGGGAAATGAGAGTTAAATTTGCCCGTCCAGACACCTCCAGCTAGTCTCTCATTGGTTCTCGCTATTCCTGTTCATCTTCCGCAGAAATTGCAAACTGGGCCAAACAGGAGGTTAAAGGGACTGACTCTCCAAGTGGGGAGAGTGTTAGTAAAGCGTCTGGAATGTTGCACCCGAGTACCAGGGGAGGAAAACTGAGACATATTTGAACACGTCTCCCGTTCACACTGTTGATCATACTCTGGGATCCACATGCATATTTTAGCTGAAGGAAGAATACCTTAAACCTGGAGAGTTGAGACCCGTGTAATGGGTACCATGCAATATGACTTCAAAGGGTCTTCATTTGCTCACCGAACCTCTCCAATCCTATCACTGCTGCGTTTATGCCCCTGTACACACGCTTGATTCTCTTATGGAGACATAGCAATCCATAGGTTTTAAGATACTTACTAGTCAGGTACATTCTTAGGCGTTTAATATGGGGTGTTGAGTCCATTTCGTTGAGCAAGGAGTAGCTCTTGTCTATTCCATATTTGGCTTAAGGAACTTTATCTGTGCTCATTTCAATCTCTGGTTTTATGCAGCACCCCAACTCACCTTTCCCCTTAAGCAAGCATAAGTTGGTTTTCTAAATTTGAGACCCTGTTCTGTTTTGGAATTCAGTTCCTGTGTAGCCAAGTTTACATTCCGTGTATTAGTGATATCTTATGATGTTTCTTTTTCTGTGTGACTTATTTCAGTTAGAATCATCGTACCTGAATCCACTCATTATGCTGCTACGGACCTGATGACATAGATTTCATTGCTGAGTGATACTGCATTGTACGTAAGTACCACAAGTTCTTTATCCATTTTTCACTTTCTGTGATAGAGAACTTGTACGGTAAACGAGGTTCTTGTAAACAGAGGCGTCCCAAATTTTGGGGTGGCTGTGTCTTTTTGATTTTAATTTCCCTAAGCTATAGGACCATAAGTGAAAGTGCCCTAGGCTCTGTTGCTTTGTTTCTTAGATGTTTCAGGAAACACCATACACTTCTCCCGAGTGGCTGTTGGCAATTTACATCCCGCCCATCAGCATAACAAGGCTCCCAGTTCTCCATGGCCTGTCCTGCCTTTCTGGATTTTACACTTTTTCAGATGGCCCTTTAGACCGGGGGGAAGTGAGACTTCATTGTAGTGCAGATTTCCTTTGCAAGTTTGTTTGGTTGGCCAAAAAGGGCGTATGCGTTTTTTCCTGAATATATTCAGGAAAAAACGCATACGCCCTTTTTGGCCAAGTGCATCATTGTGGACGTTCTGCCTCTTTTCCTATGCTTTCAATGCAATTCCAGTCTACCTCCTGAAATCGGTTTCCTGCAATTCTGCCCCGCTTTCAAGTCCTCTTGGCAGCCTTACTTCAGTATATTTTTGGACGATAGCTGTCATTTATAACTCTGCAGGTTTGTGAATTACAGTGCCCCTGAGCCCCTTTCTTCAACTCGTTTTCTTGTGAGCTGGCCGCAACACCGCAGGATGGCTTCAGGCCCTAATCTGGTTCCGGCACGGCATGCTGAGCCTTTGGTTATTTCCTCTTCCTGGTGGGAAATGAGAGTTAAATTTGCCCGTCCAGACACCTCCAGCTAGTCTCTCATTGGTTCTCGCTATTCCTGTTCATCTTCCGCAGAAATTGCAAACTGGGCCAAACAGGAGGTTAAAGGGACTGACTCTCCAAGTCGGGAGAGTGTTAGTAAAGCGTCTGGAATGTTGCACCCGAGTACCAGGGTACGAAAACTGAGACATATTTGAACACGTCTCCCGATCACATGGTTGATCATACTCTAGGTTCCACATGCATGTTTTAGCTGAAGGAAGAATACCTTAAACCTGGAGAGTTGAAACCCGTGGAATGGGTACCATGCAGTATGACTTCAAAGGGTCTTCATTTGCTCACCGAACCTCTCCAATCCTATCACTGCTGCGTTTATGTCCCTGTACACATGCTTGATTCTCTTTCGGAGACATAGCAATCCACAGGTTTTAAGATACTTAAGAGTCAGGTACATTCTTAGGCGTTTAATATGCGGTGTTGAGTCCATTTCGTTGAGCAAGGAGTAGCTCTTGTCTATTCCATATTTGGCTTAAGGAACTTTATCTGTGCTCATTTCAATCTCTGCTTTTATGCAGCATCCCAACTCACCTTTACCCTTAAGCAAGCATAAGTTGGTTTTCTAAATTTGAGTCCCTGTTCTGTTCTGTAATTCAGTTCCTGTGTAGCCAAGTTTACATTCCGTGTATTACTGATATCTTATGATGTTTCTTTTTCTGTGTGACTTATTTCAGTTAGAATCATCGTACCGAATCCACTCATTGTGCTGCTACGGGCCTGATGACATAGATTTCACTGCTGAGTGATACTGCATTGTACGTAAGTACCACAAGTTCTTTATCCATTTTTCACTTTCTGTGATATTGAACTTGTACGGTAAACGAGGTTCTTGTAAACAGAGGCGTCCCAAACTTTGGGGTGGCTGTGTCGTTTTGATTTTAATTTCCCTAAGCTATAGCGCCATAAGTGGAAGTGCCCTAGGCTCTGTTGCTTTGTTTTTTAGATGTTTCAGGAAACACCATACACTTCTCCCGAGTGTCTGTTGGCAATTTACATCCCGCCCATCAGCATAACAAGGCTCCCAGTTCTCCATGGCCTGTCCTGCCTTTCTGGATTTTACACTTTTTTCAGATGGCCCTTTTGACCGGGGGGAAGTGAGACTTCATTGTAGTGCAGATTTCCTTTGCAAGTTTGCTTGGTTGGCCAAAAAGGGCGTATGCGTTTTTTCCTGAATATATTCAGGAAAAAACGCATACGCCCTTTTTGGCCAAGTGCATCATTGTGGACGTTCTGCCTCTTTTCCTATGCTTTCAATGCAATTCCAGTCTACCTCCTGAAATCGGTTTCCTGCAATTCTGCCCCGCTTTCAAGTCCTCTTGGCAGCCTTACTTCAGTATATTTTTGGACGATAGCTGTCATTTATAACTCTGCAGGTTTGTGAATTACAGTGCCCCTGAGCTCCTTTCTTCAACTCGCTTTCTTGTGAGCTGGCCGCAACACCGCAGGATGGCTTCAGGCCCTAATCTTGATCCGGCATGGCACACTGAGCCTTTGGTTATTTCCTCTTCCTGGTGGGAAATGAGAGTTAAATTTGCCCGTCCAGACACCTCCAGCTAGTCTCTCATTGGTTCTCGCTATTCCTGTTCATCTTCCGCAGAAATTGCAAACTGGGCCAAACAGGAGGTTAAAGGCGCTGACTCTCCAAGTGGGGAGAGTGTTAGTAAAGCGTCTGGAATGTTGCACCCGAGTACCAGGGGAGGAAACCTGAGACATATTTGAACACGTCTCCCGTTCACACTGTTGATCATACTCCGGGTTCCACATGCATATTTTAGCTGAAGGAAGAATACCTTAAACCTGGAGAGTTGAGACCCGTGTAATGGGTACCATGCAATATGACTTCAAAGGGTCTTCATTTGCTCACCGAACCTCTCCAATCCTATCACTGCTGCGTTTATGCCCCTGTACACACGCTTGATTCTCTTATGGAGACATAGCAATCCATAGGTTTTAAGATACTTACTAGTCAGGTACATTCTTAAGCGTTTAATATGGGGTGTTGAGTCCATTTCGTTGAGCAAGGAGTAGCTCTTGTCTATTCCATATTTGGCTTAAGGAACTTTATCTGTGCTCATTTCAATCTCTGGTTTTATGCAGCACCCCAACTCACCTTTCCCCTTAAGCAAGCATAAGTTGGTTTTCTAAATTTGAGACCCTGTTCTGTTTTGGAATTCAGTTCCTGTGTAGCCAAGTTTACATTCCGTGTATTAGTGATATCTTATGATGTTTCTTTTTCTGTGTGACTTATTTCAGTTAGAATCATCGTACCTGAATCCACTCATTATGCTGCTACGGGCCTGATGACATAGATTTCATTGCTGAGTGATACTGCATTGTACGTAAGTACCACAAGTTCTTTATCCATTTTTCACTTTCTGTGATATTGAACTTGTACGGTAAACGAGGTTCATGTAAACAGAGGCGTCCCAAATTTTGGGGTGGCTGTGTCTTTTTGATTTTAATTTCCCTAAGCTATAGGACCATAAGTGAAAGTGCCCTAGGCTCTGTTGCTTTGTTTCTTAGATGTTTCAGGAAACACCATACACTTCTCCCGAGTGGCTGTTGGCAATTTACATCCCGCCCATCAGCATAACAAGGCTCCCAGTTCTCCATGGCCTGTCCTGCCTTTCTGGATTTTACACTTTTTTCAGATGGCCCTTTTGACCGGGGGGAAATGAGACTTCATTGTAGTGCAGATTTCCTTTGCAAGTTTGCTTGGTTGGCTAAAAAGGGCGTATGCGTTTTTTCCTGAATATATTCAGGAAAAAACGCATACGCCCTTTTTGGCCAAGTGCATCGTTGTGGACGTTCTGCCTCTTTTCCTATGCTTTCAATGCAATTCCAGTCTACCTCCTGAAATCGGTTTTCTGCAATTCTGCCCCGCTTTCAAGTCCTCTTGGCAGCCTTACTTCAGTATATTTTTGGACGATAGCTGTCATTTATAACTCTGCAGGTTTGTGAATTACAGTGCCCCTGAGCTCCTTTCTTCAACTTGCTTTTTGTGAGCTGGCCGCAACACCGCAGGATGGCTTCAGGCCCTAATCTTGTTCCGGCATGGCACGCTGAGCCTTTGGTTATTTCCTCTTCCTGGTGGGAAATGAGAGTTAAATTTGCCCGTCCAGACACCTCCAGCTAGTCTCTCATTGGTTCTCGCTATTCCTGTTCATCTTCCGCAGAAATTGCAAACTGGGCCAAACAGGAGGTTAAAGGCGCTGACTCTCCAAGTGGGGAGAGTGTTAGTAAAGCGTCTGGAATGTTGCACCCGAGTACCAGGGGAGGAAAACTGAGACATATTTGAACACGTCTCCCGTTCACACTGTTGATCATACTCTGGGTTCCACATGCACATTTTAGCTGAAGGAAGAATACCTTAAACCTGGAGAGTTGAGACCCGTGTAATGGGTACCATGCAATATGACTTCAAAGGGTCTTCATTTGCTCACCGAACCTCTCCAATCCTATCACTGCTGCGTTTATGTCCCTGTACACATGCTTGATTCTCTTTCGGAGACATAGCAATCCATAGGTTTTAAGATACTTAAGAGTCAGTATTTTCTTAGGCGTTTAATATGCGGTGTTGAGTCCATTTCGTTGAGCAAGGAGTAGCTCTTGTCTATTCCATATTTGGCTTAAGGAACTTTATCTGTGCTCATTTTAATCTCTGGTTTTATGCAGCACCCCAACTCACCTTTCCCCTTAAGCAAGCATAAGTTGGTTTTCTAAATTTGAGACCCTGTTCTGTTCTGTAATTCAGTTCCTGTGTAGCCAAGTTTACATTCCGTGTATTACTGATATCTTATGATGTTTCTTTTTCTGTGTGACTTATTTCAGTTAGAATCATCATACCTGAATCCACTCATTGTGCTGCTACGGGCCTGATGACATAGATTTCACTGCTGAGTGATACTGCATTGTACGTAAGTACCACAAGTTCTTTATCCATTTTTCACTTTCTGTGATATTGAACTTGTACGGTAAACGAGGTTCTTGTAAACAGAGGCGTCCCAAACATTGGGGTGGCTGTATCTTTTTGATTTTAATTTCCCTCAGCTATAGGACCATAAGTGGAAGTGCCCTAGGCTCTGTTGCTTTGTTTTTTAGATGTTTCAGGAAACACCATACACTTCTCCCGAGTGTCTGTTGGCAATTTACATCCCGCCCATCAGCATAACAAGGCTCCCAGTTCTCCATGGCCTGTCCTGCCTTTCTGGATTTTACACTTTTTTCAGATGGCCCTTTTGACCGGGGGGAAGTGAGACTTCATTGTAGTGCAGATTTCCTTTGCAAGTTTGCTTGGTTGGCCAAAAAGGGCGTATGCGTTTTTTCCTGAATATAGTCAGGAAAAAACGCATACGCCCTTTTCGGCCACGTGCATCATTGTGGACGTTCTGCCTCTTTTCCTATGCTTTCAATGCAATTCCAGTGTACCTCCTGAAATCGGTTTCCTGCAATTCTGCTCCGCTTTCAAGTCCTCTTGGCAGCCTTACTTCAGTATATTTTAGGACGATAGTTGTCATTTATAACTCTGCAGGTTTGTGAATTACAGTGCCCCTGAGCTCCTTTCTTCAACTCGCTTTCTTGTGAGCTGGCCGCAACACCGCAGGATGGCTTCAGGCCCTAATCTGGTTCCGGCACGGCACACCGAGCGTTTGGTTAATTCCTCTTCCTGGTGGGAAATGAGAGTTAAATTTGCCCGTCCAGACACCTCCAGCTAGTCTCTCATTGGTTCTCGCTATTCCTGTTCATCTTCCGCAGAAATTGCAAACTGGGCCAAACAGGAGGTTAAAGGGACTGACTCTCCAAGTCGGGAGAGTGTTAGTAAAGCGTCTGGAATGTTGCACCCGAGTACCAGGGTACGAAAACTGAGACATATTTGAACACGTCTCCCGATCACATGGTTGATCATACTCTAGGTTCTACATGCATGTTTTAGCTGAAGGAAGAATACCTTAAACCTGGGTAGTTGAAACCCGTGTAATGGGTACCATGCAATATGACTTCAAAGGGTCTTCATTTGCTCACCGAACCTCTCCAATCCTATCACTGCTGCGTTTATGTCCCTGTACACATGCTTGATTCTCTTTCGGAGACATAGCAATCCATAGGTTTTAAGATACTTAAGTGTCAGGTACATTCTTAGGCGTTTAATATGCGGTGTTGAGTCCATTTCGTTGAGCAAGGAGTAGCTCTTGTCTATTCCATATTTGGCTTAAGGAACTTTATCTGTGCTCATTTCAATCTCTGGTTTTATGCAGCATCCCAACTCACCTTTACCCTTAAACAAGCATAAGTTGGTTTTCTAAATTTGAGACCCTGTTCTGTTCTGTAATTCAGTTCCTGTGTAGCCAAGTTTACATTCCGTGTATTACTGATATCTTATGATGTTTCTTTTTCTGTGTGACTTATTTCAGTTAGAATCATCGTACCTGAATCCACTCATTGTGCTGCTACGGGCCTGATGACATAGATTTCACTGCTGAGTGATACTGCATTGTACGTAAGTACCACAAGTTCTTTATCCATTTTTCACTTTCTGTGATATTGAACTTGTACGGTAAATGAGGTTCTTGTAAACAGAGGCGTCCCAAACATTGGGGTGGCTGTATCTTTTTGATTTTAATTTCCCTAAGCTATAGGACCATAAGTGGAAGTGCCCTAGGCTCTGTTGCTTTGTTTTTTAGATGTTTCAGGAAACACCATACACTTCTCCCGAGCGTCTGTTGGCAATTTACATCCCGCCCATCAGCATAACAAGGCTCCCAGTTCTCCATGGCCTGTCCTGCCTTTCTGGATTTTACACTTTTTTCAGATGACCCTTTTGACCGGGGGGAAGTGAGACTTCATTGTAGTGCAGATTTCCTTTGCAAGCTTGCTTGGTTGGCCAAAAAGGGCGTATGCGTTTTTTCCTGAATATATTCAGGAAAAAACGCATACGCCCTTTTTGGCCAAGTGCATCATTGTGGACGTTCTGCCTCTTTTCCTATGCTTTCAATGCAATTCCAGTCTACCTCCTGAAATCGGTTTCCTGCAATTCTGCTCCGCTTTCAAGTCCTCTTGGTAGCCTTACTTCAGTATATTTTTGGACGATAGTTGTCATTTATAACTCTGCAGGTTTGTGAATTACAGTGCCCCTGAGCTCCTTTCTTCAACTCGTTTTCTTGTGAGCTGGCCGCAACACCGCAGGATGGCTTCAGGCCCTAATCTGGTTCCGGCACGGCACGCTGAGCCTTTGGTTATTTCCTCTTCCTGGTGGGAAATGAGAGTTAAATTTGCCCGTCCAGACACCTCCAGCTAGTCTCTCATTGGTTCTCGCTATTCCTGTTCATCTTCCGCAGAAATTGCAAACTGGGCCAAACAGGAGGTTAAAGGGACTGACTCTCCAAGTCGGGAGAGTGTTAGTAAAGCGTCTGGAATGTTGCACCCGAGTACCAGGGTACGAAAACTGAGACATATTTGAACACGTCTCCCGATCACATGGTTGATCATACTCTAGGTTCCACATGCATGTTTTAGCTGAAGGAAGAATACCTTAAACCTGGGTAGTTGAAACCCGTGGAATGGGTACCATGCAGTATGACTTCAAAGGGTCTTCATTTGCTCACCGAACCTCTCCAATCCTATCACTGCTGCGTTTATGTCCCTGTACACATGCTTGATTCTCTTTCGGAGACATAGCAATCCATAGGTTTTAAGATACTTAAGAGTCAGGTACATTCTTAGGCGTTTAATATGCGGTGTTGAATCCATTTCGTTGAGCAAGGAGTAGCTCTTGTCTATTCCATATTTGGCTTAAGGAACTTTATCTGTGCTCATTTCAATCTCTGCTTTTATGCAGCATCCCAACTCACCTTTACCCTTAAGCAAGCATAAGTTGGTTTTCTAAATTTGAGTCCCTGTTCTGTTCTGTAATTCAGTTCCTGTGTAGCCAAGTTTACATTCCGTGTATTACTGATATCTTATGATGTTTCTTTTTCTGTGTGACTTATTTCAGTTAGAATCATCGTACCTGAATCCACTCATTGTGCTGCTACGGGCCTGATGACATAGATTTCACTGCTGAGTGATACTGCATTGTACGTAAGTACCACAAGTTCTTTATCCATTTTTCACTTTCTGTGATATTGAACTTGTACGGTAAACGAGGTTCTTGTAAACAGAGGCGTCCCAAACATTGGGGTGGCTGTGTCGTTTTGATTTTAATTTCCCTAAGCTATAGGGCCATAAGTGGAAGTGCCCTAGGCTCCGTTGCTTTGTTTTTTAGATGTTTCAGGAAACACCATACACTTCTCCCGAGTGTCTGTTGGCAATTTACATCCCGCCCATCAGCATAACAAGGCTCCCAGTTCTCCATGGCCTGTCCTGCCTTTCTGGATTTTACACTTTTTTCAGATGGCCCTTTTGACCGGGGGGAAGTGAGACTTCATTGTAGTGCAGATTTCCTTTGCAAGTTTGCTTGGTTGGCCAAAAAGGGCGTATGCGTTTTTTCCTGAATATAGTCAGGAAAAAACGCATACGCCCTTTTTGGCCACGTGCATCATTGTGGACGTTCTGCCTCTTTTCCTATGCTTTCAATGCAATTCCAGTGTACCTCCTGAAATCGGTTTCCTGCAATTCTGCTCCGCTTTCAAGTCATCTTGGCAGCCTTACTTCAGTATATTTTAGGACGATAGTTGTCATTTATAACTCTGCAGGTTTGTGAATTACAGTGCCCCTGAGCTCCTTTCTTCAACTCGCTTTCTTGTGAGCTGGCCGCAACACCGCAGGATGGCTTCAGGCCCTAATCTGGTTCCGGCACGGCACGCCGAGCCTTTGGTTAATTCCTCTTCCTGGTGGGAAATGAGAGTTAAATTTGCCCGTCCAGAGACCTCCAGCTAGTCTCTCATTGGTTCTCGCTATTCCTGTTCATCTTCCGCAGAAATTGCAAACTGGGCCAAACAGGAGGTTAAAGGGACTGACTCTCCAAGTCGGGAGAGTGTTAGTAAAGCGTCTGGAATGTTGCACCCGAGTACCAGGGTACGAAAACTGAGACATATTTGAACACGTCTCCCGATCACATGGTTGATCATACTCTAGGTTCCACATGCATGTTTTAGCTGAAGGAAGAATACCTTAAACCTGGGTAGTTGAAACCCGTGGAATGGGTACCATGCAATATGACTTCAAAGGGTCTTCATTTGCTCACCGAACCTCTCCAATCCTATCACTGCTGCGTTTACGTCCCTGTACACATGCTTGATTCTCTTTCGGAGACATAGCAATCCATAGGTTTTAAGATACTTAAGAGTCAGGTACATTCTTAGGCGTTTAATATGCGGTGTTGAGTCCATTTCGTTGAGCAAGGAGTAGCTCTTGTCTATTCCATATTTGGCTTAAGGAACTTTATCTGTGCTCATTTCAATCTCTGGTTTTATGCAGCACCCCAACTCACCTTTACCCTTAAACAAGCATAAGTTGGTTTTCTAAATTTGAGACCCTGTTCTGTTCTGTAATTCAGTTCCTGTGTAGCCAAGTTTACATTCCGTGTATTACTGATATCTTATGATGTTTCTTTTTCTGTGTGACTTATTTCAGTTAGAATCATCGTACCTGAATCCACTCATTGTGCTGCTACGGGCCTGATGACATAGATTTCACTGCTGAGTGATACTGCATTGTACGTAAGTACCACAAGTTCTTTATCCATTTTTCACTTTCTGTGATATTGAACTTGTACGGTAAACGAGGTTCTTGTAAACAGAGGCGTCCCAAACATTGGGGTGGCTGTATCTTTTTGATTTTAATTTCCCTACGCTATAGGACCATAAGTGGAAGTGCCCTAGGCTCTGTTGCTTTGTTTTTTAGATGTTTCAGGAAACACCATACACTTCTCCCGAGTGTCTGTTGGCAATTTACATCCCGCCCATCAGCATAACAAGGCTCCCAGTTCTCCATGGCCTGTCCTGCCTTTCTGGATTTTACACTTTTTTCAGATGGCCCTTTTGACCGGGGGGAAGTGAGACTTCATTGTAGTGCAGATTTCCTTTGCAAGCTTGCTTGGTTGGCCAAAAAGGGCGTATGCGTTTTTTCCTGAATATATTCAGGAAAAAACGCATACGCCCTTTTTGGCCAAGTGCATCATTGTGGACGTTCTGCCTCTTTTCCTATGCTTTCAATGCAATTCCAGTCTACCTCCTGAAATCGGTTTCCTGCAATTCTGCCCCGCTTTCAAGTCCTCTTGGCAGCCTTACTTCAGTATATTTTTGGACGATAGTTGTCATTTATAACTCTGCAGGTTTGTGAATTACAGTGCCCCTGAGCTCCTTTCTTCAACTCGCTTTCTTGTGAGCTGGCCGCAACACCGCAGGATGGCTTCAGGCCCTAATCTGGTTCCGGCACGGCATGCTGAGCCTTTGGTTATTTCCTCTTCCTGGTGGGAAATGAGAGTTAAATTTGCCCGTCCAGACACCTCCAGCTAGTCTCTCATTGGTTCTCGCTATTCCTGTTCATCTTCCGCAGAAATTGCAAACTGGGCCAAACAGGAGGTTAAAGGGACTGACTCTCCAAGTCGGGAGAGTGTTAGTAAAGCGTCTGGAATGTTGCACCCGAGTACCAGGGTACGAAAACTGAGACATATTTGAACACGTCTCCCGATCACATGGTTGATCATACTCTAGGTTCCACATGCATGTTTTAGCTGAAGGAAGAATACCTTAAACCTGGGTAGTTGAAACCCGTGGAATGGGTACCATGCAATATGACTTCAAAGGGTCTTCATTTGCTCACCGAACCTCTCCAATCCTATCACTGCTGCGTTTATGTCCCTGTACACATGCTTGATTCTCTTTCGGAGACATAGCAATCCATAGGTTTTAAGATACTTAAGTGTCAGGTACATTCTTAGGCGTTTAATATGCGGTGTTGAGTCCATTTCGTTGAGCAAGGAGTAGCTCTTGTCTATTCCATATTTGGCTTAAGGAACTTTATCTGTGCTCATTTCAATCTCTGGTTTTATGCAGCATCCCAACTCACCTTTACCCTTAAACAAGCATAAGTTGGTTTTCTAAATTTGAGACCCTGTTCTGTTCTGTAATTCAGTTCCTGTGTAGCCAAGTTTACATTCCGTGTATTACTGATATCTTATGATGTTTCTTTTTCTGTGTGACTTATTTCAGTTAGAATCATCGTACCTGAATCCACTCATTGTGCTGCTACGGGCCTGATGACATAGATTTCACTGCTGAGTGATACTGCATTGTACGTAAGTACCACAAGTTCTTTATCCATTTTTCACTTTCTGTGATATTGAACTTGTACGGTAAATGAGGTTCTTGTAAACAGAGGCGTCCCAAACATTGGGGTGGCTGTATCTTTTTGATTTTAATTTCCCTAAGCTATAGGACCATAAGTGGAAGTGCCCTAGGCTCTGTTGCTTTGTTTTTTAGATGTTTCAGGAAACACCATACACTTCTCCCGAGTGTCTGTTGGCAATTTACATCCCGCCCATCAGCATAACAAGGCTCCCAGTTCTCCATGGCCTGTCCTGCCTTTCTGGATTTTACACTTTTTTCAGATGACCCTTTTGACCGGGGGGAAGTGAGACTTCATTGTAGTGCAGATTTCCTTTGCAAGCTTGCTTGGTTGGCCAAAAAGGGCGTATGCGTTTTTTCCTGAATATATTCAGGAAAAAACGCATACGCCCTTTTTGGCCAAGTGCATCATTGTGGACGTTCTGCCTCTTTTCCTATGCTTTCAATGCAATTCCAGTCTACCTCCTGAAATCGGTTTCCTGCAATTCTGCTCCGCTTTCAAGTCCTCTTGGTAGCCTTACTTCAGTATATTTTTGGACGATAGTTGTCATTTATAACTCTGCAGGTTTGTGAATTACAGTGCCCCTGAGCTCCTTTCTTCAACTCGTTTTCTTGTGAGCTGGCCGCAACACCGCAGGATGGCTTCAGGCCCTAATCTGGTTCCGGCACGGCACGCTGAGCCTTTGGTTATTTCCTCTTCCTGGTGGGAAATGAGAGTTAAATTTGCCCGTCCAGACACCTCCAGCTAGTCTCTCATTGGTTCTCGCTATTCCTGTTCATCTTCCGCAGAAATTGCAAACTGGGCCAAACAGGAGGTTAAAGGGACTGACTCTCCAAGTCGGGAGAGTGTTAGTAAAGCGTCTGGAATGTTGCACCCGAGTACCAGGGTACGAAAACTGAGACATATTTGAACACGTCTCCCGATCACATGGTTGATCATACTCTAGGTTCCACATGCATGTTTTAGCTGAAGGAAGAATACCTTAAACCTGGGTAGTTGAAACCCGTGGAATGGGTACCATGCAATATGACTTCAAAGGGTCTTCATTTGCTCACCGAACCTCTCCAATCCTATCACTGCTGCGTTTATGTCCCTGTACACATGCTTGATTCTCTTTCGGAGACATAGCAATCCACAGGTTTTAAGATACTTAAGAGTCAGGTACATTCTTAGGCGTTTAATATGCGGTGTTGAGTCCATTTCGTTGAGCAAGGAGTAGCTCTTGTCTATTCCATATTTGGCTTAAGGAACTTTATCTGTGCTCATTTCAATCTCTGCTTTTATGCAGCATCCCAACTCACCTTTACCCTTAAGCAAGCATAAGTTGGTTTTCTAAATTTGAGTCCCTGTTCTGTTCTGTAATTCAGTTCCTGTGTAGCCAAGTTTACATTCCGTGTATTACTGATATCTTATGATGTTTCTTTTTCTGTGTGACTTATTTCAGTTAGAATCATCGTACCGAATCCACTCATTGTGCTGCTACGGGCCTGATGACATAGATTTCACTGCTGAGTGATACTGCATTGTACGTAAGTACCACAAGTTCTTTATCCATTTTTCACTTTCTGTGATATTGAACTTGTACGGTAAACGAGGTTCTTGTAAACAGAGGCGTCCCAAACTTTGGGGTGGCTGTGTCGTTTTGATTTTAATTTCCCTAAGCTATAGCGCCATAAGTGGAAGTGCCCTAGGCTGTGTTGCTTTGTTTTTTAGATGTTTCAGGAAACACCATACACTTCTCCCGAGTGTCTGTTGGCAATTTACATCCCGCCCATCAGCATAACAAGGCTCCCAGTTCTCCATGGCCTGTCCTGCCTTTCTGGATTTTACACTTTTTTCAGATGGCCCTTTTGACCGGGGGGAAGTGAGACTTCATTGTAGTGCAGATTTCCTTTGCAAGTTTGCTTGGTTGGCCAAAAAGGGCGTATGCGTTTTTTCCTGAATATATTCAGGAAAAAACGCATACGCCCTTTTTGGCCAAGTGCATCATTGTGGACGTTCTGCCTCTTTTCCTATGCTTTCAATGCAATTCCAGTCTACCTCCTGAAATCGGTTTCCTGCAATTCTGCCCCGCTTTCAAGTCCTCTTGGCAGCCTTACTTCAGTATATTTTTGGACGATAGTTGTCATTTATAACTCTGCAGGTTTGTGAATTACAGTGCCCCTGAGCTCCTTTCTTCAACTCGCTTTCTTGTGAGCTGGCCGCAACACCGCAGGATGGCTTCAGGCCCTAATCTTGATCCGGCATGGCACACTGAGCCTTTGGTTATTTCCTCTTCCTGGTGGGAAATGAGAGTTAAATTTGCCCGTCCAGACACCTCCAGCTAGTCTCTCATTGGTTCTCGCTATTCCTGTTCATCTTCCGCAGAAATTGCAAACTGGGCCAAACAGGAGTTTAAAGGGACTGACTCTCCAAGTCGGGAGAGTGTTAGTAAAGCGTCTGGAATGTTGCACCCGAGTACCAGGGTACGAAAACTGAGACATATTTGAACACGTCTCCCGATCACATGGTTGATCATACTCTAGGTTCCACATGCATGTTTTAGCTGAAGGAAGAATACCTTAAACCTGGGTAGTTGAAACCCGTGGAATGGGTACCATGCAATATGACTTCAAAGGGTCTTCATTTGCTCACCGAACCTCTCCAATCCTATCACTGCTGCGTTTATGTCCCTGTACACATGCTTGATTCTCTTTCGGAGACATAGCAATCCATAGGTTTTAAGATACTTAAGTGTCAGGTACATTCTTAGGCGTTTAATATGCGGTGTTGAGTCCATTTCGTTGAGCAAGGAGTAGCTCTTGTCTATTCCATATTTGGCTTAAGGAACTTTATCTGTGCTCATTTCAATCTCTGCTTTTATGCAGCATCCCAACTCACCTTTACCCTTAAGCAAGCATAAGTTGGTTTTCTAAATTTGAGTCCCTGTTCTGTTCTGTAATTCAGTTCCTGTGTAGCCAAGTTTACATTCCGTGTATTACTGATATCTTATGATGTTTCTTTTTCTGTGTGACTTATTTCAGTTAGAATCATCGTACCTGAATCCACTCATTGTGCTGCTACGGGCCTGATGACATAGATTTCACTGCTGAGTGATACTGCATTGTACGTAAGTACCACAAGTTCTTTATCCATTTTTCACTTTCTGTGATATTGAACTTGTACGGTAAACGAGGTTCTTGTAAACAGAGGCGTCCCAAACTTTGGGGTGGCTGTGTCGTTTTGATTTTAATTTCCCTAAGCTATAGGGCCATAAGTGGAAGTGCCCTAGGCTCTGTTGCTTTGTTTTTTAGATGTTTCAGGAAACACCATACACTTCTCCCGAGTGTCTGTTGGCAATTTACATCCCGCCCATCAGCATAACAAGGCTCCCAGTTCTCCATGGCCTGTCCTGCCTTTCTGGATTTTACACTTTTTTCAGATGGCCCTTTTGACCGGGGGGAAGTGAGACTTCATTGTAGTGCAGATTTCCTTTGCAAGTTTGCTTGGTTGGCCAAAAAGGGCGTATGCGTTTTTTCCTGAATATATTCAGGAAAAAACGCATACGCCCTTTTTGTCCAAGTGCATCATTGTGGACGTTCTGCCTCTTTTCCTATGCTTTCAATGCAATTCCAGTCTACCTCCTGAAATCGGTTTCCTGCAATTCTGCCCCGCTTTCAAGTCCTCTTGGCAGCCTTACTTCAGTATATTTTTGGACGATAGCTGTCATTTATAACTCTGCAGGTTTGTGAATTACAGTGCCCCTGAGCTCCTTTCTTCAACTTGCTTTCTTGTGAGCTGGCCGCAACACCGCAGGATGGCTTCAGGCCCTATTCTGGTTCCGGCACGGCACGCTGAGCCTTTGGTTATTTCCTCTTCCTGGTGGGAAATGAGAGTTAAATTTGCCCGTCCAGACACCTCCAGCTAGTCTCTCATTGGTTCTCGCTATTCCTGTTCATCTTCCGCAGAAATTGCAAACTGGGCCAAACAGGAGGTTAAAGGCGCTGACTCTCCAAGTGGGGAGAGTGTTAGTAAAGCGTCTGGAATGTTGCACCCGAGTACCAGGGGAGGAAAACTGAGACATATTTGAACACGTCTCCCGTTCACACGATTGATCATACTCTGGGTTCCACATGCATGTTTTAGCTGAAGGAAGAATACCTTAAACCTGGAGAGTTGAGACCCGTGGAATGGGTACCATGCAATATGACTTCAAAGGGTCTTCATTTGCTCACCGAACCTCTCCAATCCTATCACTGCTGCGTTTATGTCCCTGTACACATGCTTGATTCTCTTTCGGAGACATAGCAATCCATAGGTTTTAAGATACTTAAGAGTCAGGTACATTCTTAGGCGTTTAATATGTGGTGTTGAGTCCATTTCGTTGAGCAAGGAGTAGCTCTTGTCTATTCCATATTTGGCTTAAGGAACTTTATCTGTGCTCATTTCAATCTCTGGTTTTATGCAGCACCCCAACTCACCTTTACCCTTAAGCAAGCATAAGTTGGTTTTCTAAATTTGAGACCCTGTTCTGTTCTGTAATTCAGTTCCTGTGTAGCCAAGTTTACATTCCGTGTATTACTGATATCTTATGATGTTTCTTTTTCTGTGTGACTTATTTCAGTTAGAATCATCGTACCTGAATCCACTCATTGTGCTGCTACGGGCCTGATGACTTAGATTTCACTGCTGAGTGATACTGCATTGTACGTAAGTACCACAAGTTCTTTATCCATTTTTCACTTTCTGTGATATTGAACTTGTACGGTAAACGAGGTTCTTGTAAACAGAGGCGTCCCAAACATTGGGGTGGCTGTATCTTTTTGATTTTAATTTCCCTAAGCTATAGGGCCATAAGTGGAAGTGCCCTAGGCTCTGTTGCTTTGTTTTTCAGATGTTTCAGGAAACACCATACACTTCTCCCGAGTGGCTGTTGGCAATTTACATCCCGCCCATCAGCATAACAAGGCTCCCAGTTCTCCATGGCCTGTCCTGTCTTTCTGGATTTTACACTTTTTTCAGATGGCCCTTTTGACTGGGGGGAAGTGAGACTTCATTGTAGTGCAGATTTCCTTTGCAAGTTTGCTTGGTTGGCCAAAAAGGGCGTATGCGTTTTTTCCTGAATATATTCAGGAAAAAACGCATACGTCCTTTTTGGCCAAGTGCATCATTGTGAACGTTCTGCCTCTTTTCCTATGCTTTCAATGCAATTCCAGTGTACCTCCTGAAATCGGTTTCCTGCAATTCTGCCCCGCTTTCAAGTCCTCTTGGCAGCCTTACTTCAGTATATTTTTGGACGATAATTGTCATTTTTAACTCTGCAGGTTTGTGAATTACAGTGCCCCTGAGCTCCTTTCTTCAACTCGCTTTCTTGTGAGCTGGCCGCAACACCGCACGATGGCTTCAGGCCCTAATCTGGTTCCGGCATGGCACGCTGAGCCTTTGGTTATTTCCTCTTCCTGGTGGGAAATGAGAGTTAAATTTGCCCGTCCAGACACCTCCAGCTAGTCTCTCATTGGTTCTCGCTATTCCTGTTCATCTTCCGCAGAAATTGCAAACTGGGCCAAACAGGAGGTTAAAGGGACTGACTCTCCAAGTCGGGAGAGTGTTAGTAAAGCGTCTGGAATGTTGCACCCGAGTACCAGGGTACGAAAACTGAGACATATTTGAACACGTCTCCCGATCACATGGTTGATCATACTCTAGGTTCCACATGCATGTTTTAGCTGAAGGAGGAATACCTTAAACCTGGGTAGTTGAAACCCGTGGAATGGGTACCATGCAATATGACTTCAAAGGGTCTTCATTTGCTCACCGAACCTCTCCAATCCTATCACTGCTGCGTTTATGTCCCTGTACACATGCTTGATTCTCTTTCGGAGACATAGCAATCCATAGGTTTTAAGATACTTAAGAGTCAGGTACATTCTTAGGCGTTTAATATGCGGTGTTGAGTCCATTTCGTTGAGCAAGGAGTAGCTCTTGTCTATTCCATATTTGGCTTAAGGAACTTTATCTGTGCTCATTTCAATCTCTGGTTTTATGCAGCACCCCAACTCACCTTTACCCTTAAACAAGCATAAGTTGGTTTTCTAAATTTGAGACCCTGTTCTGTTCTGTAATTCAGTTCCTGTGTAGCCAAGTTTACATTCCGTGTATTACTGATATCTTATGATGTTTCTTTTTCTGTGTGACTTATTTCAGTTAGAATCATCGTACCTGAATCCACTCATTGTGCTGCTACGGGCCTGATGACATAGATTTCACTGCTGAGTGATACTGCATTGTACGTAAGTACCACAAGTTCTTTATCCATTTTTCACTTTCTCTGATATTGAACTTGTACGGTAAACGAGGTTCTTGTAAACAGAGGCGTCCCAAACTTTGGGGTGGCTGTGTCGTTTTGATTTTAATTTCCCTAAGCTATAGGGCCATAAGTGGAAGTGCCCTAGGCTCTGTTGCTTTGTTTTTCAGATGTTTCAGGAAACACCATACACTTCTCCCGAGTGGCTGTTGGCAATTTACATCCCGCCCATCAGCATAACAAGGCTCCCAGTTCTCCATGGCCTGTCCTGCCTTTCTGGATTTTACACTTTTTTCAGATGGCCCTTTTGACTGGGGGGAAGTGAGACTTCATTGTAGTGCAGATTTCCTTTGCAAGTTTGCTTGGTTGGCCAAAAAGGGCGTATGCGTTTTTTCCTGAATATATTCAGGAAAAAACGCATACGTCCTTTTTGGCCAAGTGCATCATTGTGAACGTTCTGCCTCTTTTCCTATGCTTTCAATGCAATTCCAGTGTACCTCCTGAAATCGGTTTCCTGCAATTCTGCCCCGCTTTCAAGTCCTCTTGGCAGCCTTACTTCAGTATATTTTTGGACGATAATTGTCATTTATAACTCTGCAGGTTTGTGAATTACAGTGCCCCTGAGCTCCTTTCTTCAACTCGTTTTCTTGTGAGCTGGCCGCAACACCGCAGGATGGCTTCAGGCCCTAATCTGGTTCCGGCACGGCACGCCTAGCCTTTGGTTAATTCCTCTTCCTGGTGGGAAATGAGAGTTAAATTTGCCCGTCCAGAGACCTCCAGCTAGTCTCTCATTGGTTCTCGCTATTCCTGTTCATCTTCCGCAGAAATTGCAAACTGGGCCAAACAGGAGGTTAAAGGGACTGACTCTCCAAGTCGGGAGAGTGTTAGTAAAGCGTCTGGAATGTTGCACCCGTGTACCAGGGTACGAAAACTGAGACATATTTGAACAGGTCTCCCGATCACATGGTTGATCATACTCTAGGTTCCACATGCATGTTTTAGCTGAAGGAAGAATACCTTAAACGTGGGTAGTTGAAACCCGTGGAATGGGTACCATGCAATATGACTTCAAAGGGTCTTCATTTGCTCACCGAACCTCTCCAATCCTATCACTGCTGCGTTTATGCCCCTGTACACACGCTTGATTCTCTTTTGGAGACATAGCAATCCATAGGTTTTAAGATACTTACTAGTAAGGTACATTCTTAGGCGTTTAATATGGGGTGTTGAGTCCATTTCGTTGAGCAAGGAGTAGCTCTTTTCTATTCCATATTTGGCTTAAGGAACTTTATCTGTGCTCATTTCAATCTCTGGTTTTATGCAGCACCCCAACTCACCTTTCCCCTTAAGCAAGCATAAGTTGGTTTTCTAAATTTGAGACCCTGTTGTGTTTTGGAATTCAGTTCCTGTGTAGCCAAGTTTACATTCCGTGTATTAGTGATATCTTATGATGTTTCTTTTTCTGTGTGACTTATTTCAGTTAGAATCATCATACCTGAATCCACTCATTATGCTGCTACGGGCCTGATGACATAGATTTCATTGCTGAGTGATACTGCATTGTACGTAAGTACCACAAGTTCTTTATCCATTTTTCACTTTCTGTGATATTGAACTTGTACGGTAAACGAGGTTCTTGTAAACAGAGGCGTCCCAAACTTTGGGGTAGCTGTGTCTTTTTGATTTTAATTTCCCTAAGCTATAGGACCATAAGTGAAAGTGCCCTAGGCTCTGTTGCTTTGTTTCTTAGATGTTTCAGGAAACACCATACACTTCTCCCAAGTGTCTGTTGGCAATTTACATCCCGCCCATCAGCATAACAAGGCTCCCAGTTCTCCATGGCCTGTCCTGCCTTTCTGGATTTTACACCTTTTTCAGATGGCCCTTTTGACCGGGGGGAAGTGAGACTTCATTGTAGTGCAGATTTCCTTTGCAAGTTTGCTTGGTTGGCCAAAAAGGGCGTATGCGTTTTTTCCTGAATATATTCAGGAAAAAACGCATACGCCCTTTTTGGCCAAGTGCATCATTGTGGACGTTCTGCCTCTTTTCCTATGCTTTCAATGCAATTCCAGTCTACCTCCTGAAATCGGTTTCCTGCAATTCTGCCCCGCTTTCAAGTCCTCTTGGCAGCCTTACTTCAGTATATTTTTGGACGATAGCTGTCATTTATAACTCTGCAGTTTTGTGAATTACAGTGCCCCTGAGCTCCTTTCTTCAACTTGCTTTCTTGTGAGCTGGCCGCAACACCGCAGGATGGCTTCAGGCCCTATTCTGGTTCCGGCACGGCACGCTGAGCCTTTGGTTATTTCCTCTTCCTGGTGGGAAATGAGAGTTAAATTTGCCCGTCCAGACACCTCCAGCTAGTCTCTCATTGGTTCTCGCTATTCCTGTTCATCTTCCGCAGAAATTGCAAACTGGGCCAAACAGGAGGTTAAAGGTGCTGACTCTCCAAGTGGGGAGAGTGTTAGTAAAGCGTCTGGAATGTTGCACCCGAGTACCAGGGGAGGAAAACTGAGACATATTTGAACACGTCTCCCGTTCACACGATTGATCATACTCTGGGTTCCACATGCATGTTTTAGCTGAAGGAAGAATACCTTAAACCTGGAGAGTTGAGACCCGTGGAATGGGTACCATGCAATATGACTTCAAAGGGTCTTCATTTGCTCACCGAACCTCTCCAATCCTATCACTGCTGCGTTTATGTCCCTGTACACATGCTTGATTCTCTTTCGGAGACATAGCAATCCATAGGTTTTAAGATACTTAAGAGTCAGGTACATTCTTAGGCGTTTAATATGTGGTTTTGAGTCCATTTCGTTGAGCAAGGAGTAGCTCTTGTCTATTCCATATTTGGCTTAAGGAACTTTATCTGTGCTCATTTCAATCTCTGGTTTTATGCAGCACCCCAACTCACCTTTACCCTTAAGCAAGCATAAGTTGGTTTTCTAAATTTGAGACCCTGTTCTGTTTTGGAATTCAGTTCCTGTGTAGCCCAGTTTACATTCCGTGTATTACTGATATCTTATGATGTTTCCTTTTCTGTGTGACTTATTTCAGTTAGAATCATCGTACCTGAATCCACTCATTATGCTGCTACGGGCCTGATGACATAGATTTCATTGCTGAGTGATACTGCATTGTACGTAAGTACCACAAGTTCTTTATCCAGTTTTCACTTTCTGTGATATTGATCTTGTACGGAAAACGAGGTTCTTGTAAACAGAGGCGTCCCAAACTTTGGGGTGGCTGTGTCTTTTTGATTTTAATTTCCCTAAGCTATAGGACCATAAGTGAAAGTGCCCTAGGCTCTGTTGCTTTGTTTCTTAGATGTTTCAGGAAACACCATACACTTCTCCCAAGTGTCTGTTGGCAATTTACATCCCGCCCATCAGCATAACAAGGCTCCCAGTTCTCCATGGCCTGTCCTGCCTTTCTGGATTTTACACCTTTTTCAGATGGCCCTTTTGACCGGGGGGAAGTGAGACTTCATTGTAGTGCAGATTTCCTTTGCAAGTTTGCTTGGTTGGCCAAAAAGGGCGTATGCGTTTTTTCCTGAATATATTCAGGAAAAAACGCATACGCCCTTTTTGGCCAAGTGCATCATTGTGGACGTTCTGCCTCTTTTCCTATGCTTTCAATGCAATTCCAGTCTACCTCCTGAAATCGGTTTCCTGCAATTCTGCCCCGCTTTCAAGTCCTCTTGGCAGCCTTACTTCAGTATATTTTTGGACGATAGCTGTCATTTATAACTCTGCAGTTTTGTGAATTACAGTGCCCCTGAGCTCCTTTCTTCAACTTGCTTTCTTGTGAGCTGGCCGCAACACCGCAGGATGGCTTCAGGCCCTATTCTGGTTCCGGCACGGCACGCTGAGCCTTTGGTTATTTCCTCTTCCTGGTGGGAAATGAGAGTTAAATTTGCCTGTCCAGACACCTCCAGCTAGTCTCTCATTGGTTCTCGCTATTCCTGTTCATCTTCCGCAGAAATTGCAAACTGGGCCAAACAGGAGGTTAAAGGTGCTGACTCTCCAAGTGGGGAGAGTGTTAGTAAAGCGTCTGGAATGTTGCACCCGAGTACCAGGGGAGGAAAACTGAGACATATTTGAACACGTCTCCCGTTCACACGATTGATCATACTCTGGGTTCCACATGCATGTTTTAGCTGAAGGAAGAATACCTTAAACCTGGAGAGTTGAGACCCGTGGAATGGGTACCATGCAATATGACTTCAAAGGGTCTTCATTTGCTCACCGAACCTCTCCAATCCTATCACTGCTGCGTTTATGTCCCTGTACACATGCTTGATTCTCTTTCGGAGACATAGCAATCCATAGGTTTTAAGATACTTAAGAGTCAGGTACATTCTTAGGCGTTTAATATGTGGTTTTGAGTCCATTTCGTTGAGCAAGGAGTAGCTCTTGTCTATTCCATATTTGGCTTAAGGAACTTTATCTGTGCTCATTTCAATCTCTGGTTTTATGCAGCACCCCAACTCACCTTTACCCTTAAGCAAGCATAAGTTGGTTTTCTAAATTTGAGACCCTGTTCTGTTTTGGAATTCAGTTCCTGTGTAGCCCAGTTTACATTCCGTGTATTACTGATATCTTATGATGTTTCCTTTTCTGTGTGACTTATTTCAGTTAGAATCATCGTACCTGAATCCACTCATTATGCTGCTACGGGCCTGATGACATAGATTTCATTGCTGAGTGATACTGCATTGTACGTAAGTACCACAAGTTCTTTATCCAGTTTTCACTTTCTGTGATATTGAACTTGTACGGAAAACGAGGTTCTTGTAAACAGAGGCGTCCCAAACTTTGGGGTGGCTGTGTCTTTTTGATTTTAATTTCCGTAAGCTATAGGACCATAAGTGGAAGTGCCCTAGGCTCTGTTGCTTTGTTTTTTAGATGTTCACGAAACACCATACACTTCTCCCGAGTGTCTGTTGGCAATTTACATCCCGCCCATCAGCATAACAAGGCTCCCAGTTCTCCATGGCCTGTCCTGCCTTTCTGGATTTTACACTTTTTGCAGATGGCCCTTTTGACCGGGGGGAAGTGAGACTTCATTGTAGTGCAGATTTCCTTTGCAAGTTTGCTTGGTTGGCCAAAAAGGGCGTATGCGTTTTTTCCTGAATATATTCAGGAAAAAACGCATACGCCCTTTTTGGCCAAGTGCATCATTGTGGACGTTCTGCCTCTTTTCCTATGCTTTCAATGCAATTCCAGTCTACCTCCTGAAATCGGTTTCCTGCAATTCTGCCCCGCTTTCAAGTCCTCTTGGCAGCCTTACTTCAGTATATTTTTGGACGATAGCTGTCATTTATAACTCTGCAGGTTTGTGAATTACAGTGCCCCTGAGCTCCTTTCTTCAACTCGCTTTCTTGTGAGCTGGCCGCAACACCGCAGGATGGCTTCAGGCCCTAAACTTGTTCCGGCATGGCACGCTGAACCTTTGGTTATTTCCTCTTCCTGGTGGGAAATGAGAGTTAAATTTGCCCGTCCAGACACCTCCAGCTAGTCTCTCATTGGTTCTCGCTATTCCTGTTCATCTTCCGCAGAAATTGCAAACTGGGCCAAACAGGAGGTTAAAGGGACTGACTCTCCAAGTGGGGAGAGTGTTAGTAAAGCGTCTGGAATGTTGCACCCGAGTACCAGGGGAGGAAAACTGAGACATATTTGAACACGTCTCCCGTTCACACTGTTGATCATACTCTGGGATCCACATGCATATTTTAGCTGAAGGAAGAATACCTTAAACCTGGAGAGTTGAGACCCGTGTAATGGGTACCATGCAATATGACTTCAAAGGGTCTTCATTTGCTCACCGAACCTCTCCAATCCTATCACTGCTGCGTTTATGCCCCTGTACACACGCTTGATTCTCTTATGGAGACATAGCAATCCATAGGTTTTAAGATACTTACTAGTCAGGTACATTCTTAGGCGTTTAATATGGGGTGTTGAGTCCATTTCGTTGAGCAAGGAGTAGCTCTTGTCTATTCCATATTTGGCTTAAGGAACTTTATCTGTGCTCATTTCAATCTCTGGTTTTATGCAGCACCCCAACTCACCTTTCCCCTTAAGCAAGCATAAGTTGGTTTTCTAAATTTGAGACCCTGTTCTGTTTTGGAATTCAGTTCCTGTGTAGCCAAGTTTACATTCCGTGTATTAGTGATATCTTATGATGTTTCTTTTTCTGTGTGACTTATTTCAGTTAGAATCATCGTACCTGAATCCACTCATTATGCTGCTACGGACCTGATGACATAGATTTCATTGCTGAGTGATACTGCATTGTACGTAAGTACCACAAGTTCTTTATCCATTTTTCACTTTCTGTGATAGAGAACTTGTACGGTAAACGAGGTTCTTGTAAACAGAGGCGTCCCAAATTTTGGGGTGGCTGTGTCTTTTTGATTTTAATTTCCCTAAGCTATAGGACCATAAGTGAAAGTGCCCTAGGCTCTGTTGCTTTGTTTCTTAGATGTTTCAGGAAACACCATACACTTCTCCCGAGTGGCTGTTGGCAATTTACATCCCGCCCATCAGCATAACAAGGCTCCCAGTTCTCCATGGCCTGTCCTGCCTTTCTGGATTTTACACTTTTTCAGATGGCCCTTTAGACCGGGGGGAAGTGAGACTTCATTGTAGTGCAGATTTCCTTTGCAAGTTTGTTTGGTTGGCCAAAAAGGGCGTATGCGTTTTTTCCTGAATATATTCAGGAAAAAACGCATACGCCCTTTTTGGCCAAGTGCATCATTGTGGACGTTCTGCCTCTTTTCCTATGCTTTCAATGCAATTCCAGTCTACCTCCTGAAATCGGTTTCCTGCAATTCTGCCCCGCTTTCAAGTCCTCTTGGCAGCCTTACTTCAGTATATTTTTGGACGATAGCTGTCATTTATAACTCTGCAGGTTTGTGAATTACAGTGCCCCTGAGCCCCTTTCTTCAACTCGTTTTCTTGTGAGCTGGCCGCAACACCGCAGGATGGCTTCAGGCCCTAATCTGGTTCCGGCACGGCATGCTGAGCCTTTGGTTATTTCCTCTTCCTGGTGGGAAATGAGAGTTAAATTTGCCCGTCCAGACACCTCCAGCTAGTCTCTCATTGGTTCTCGCTATTCCTGTTCATCTTCCGCAGAAATTGCAAACTGGGCCAAACAGGAGGTTAAAGGGACTGACTCTCCAAGTCGGGAGAGTGTTAGTAAAGCGTCTGGAATGTTGCACCCGAGTACCAGGGTACGAAAACTGAGACATATTTGAACACGTCTCCCGATCACATGGTTGATCATACTCTAGGTTCCACATGCATGTTTTAGCTGAAGGAAGAATACCTTAAACCTGGAGAGTTGAAACCCGTGGAATGGGTACCATGCAGTATGACTTCAAAGGGTCTTCATTTGCTCACCGAACCTCTCCAATCCTATCACTGCTGCGTTTATGTCCCTGTACACATGCTTGATTCTCTTTCGGAGACATAGCAATCCACAGGTTTTAAGATACTTAAGAGTCAGGTACATTCTTAGGCGTTTAATATGCGGTGTTGAGTCCATTTCGTTGAGCAAGGAGTAGCTCTTGTCTATTCCATATTTGGCTTAAGGAACTTTATCTGTGCTCATTTCAATCTCTGCTTTTATGCAGCATCCCAACTCACCTTTACCCTTAAGCAAGCATAAGTTGGTTTTCTAAATTTGAGTCCCTGTTCTGTTCTGTAATTCAGTTCCTGTGTAGCCAAGTTTACATTCCGTGTATTACTGATATCTTATGATGTTTCTTTTTCTGTGTGACTTATTTCAGTTAGAATCATCGTACCGAATCCACTCATTGTGCTGCTACGGGCCTGATGACATAGATTTCACTGCTGAGTGATACTGCATTGTACGTAAGTACCACAAGTTCTTTATCCATTTTTCACTTTCTGTGATATTGAACTTGTACGGTAAACGAGGTTCTTGTAAACAGAGGCGTCCCAAACTTTGGGGTGGCTGTGTCGTTTTGATTTTAATTTCCCTAAGCTATAGCGCCATAAGTGGAAGTGCCCTAGGCTCTGTTGCTTTGTTTTTTAGATGTTTCAGGAAACACCATACACTTCTCCCGAGTGTCTGTTGGCAATTTACATCCCGCCCATCAGCATAACAAGGCTCCCAGTTCTCCATGGCCTGTCCTGCCTTTCTGGATTTTACACTTTTTTCAGATGGCCCTTTTGACCGGGGGGAAGTGAGACTTCATTGTAGTGCAGATTTCCTTTGCAAGTTTGCTTGGTTGGCCAAAAAGGGCGTATGCGTTTTTTCCTGAATATATTCAGGAAAAAACGCATACGCCCTTTTTGGCCAAGTGCATCATTGTGGACGTTCTGCCTCTTTTCCTATGCTTTCAATGCAATTCCAGTCTACCTCCTGAAATCGGTTTCCTGCAATTCTGCCCCGCTTTCAAGTCCTCTTGGCAGCCTTACTTCAGTATATTTTTGGACGATAGCTGTCATTTATAACTCTGCAGGTTTGTGAATTACAGTGCCCCTGAGCTCCTTTCTTCAACTCGCTTTCTTGTGAGCTGGCCGCAACACCGCAGGATGGCTTCAGGCCCTAATCTTGATCCGGCATGGCACACTGAGCCTTTGGTTATTTCCTCTTCCTGGTGGGAAATGAGAGTTAAATTTGCCCGTCCAGACACCTCCAGCTAGTCTCTCATTGGTTCTCGCTATTCCTGTTCATCTTCCGCAGAAATTGCAAACTGGGCCAAACAGGAGGTTAAAGGCGCTGACTCTCCAAGTGGGGAGAGTGTTAGTAAAGCGTCTGGAATGTTGCACCCGAGTACCAGGGGAGGAAACCTGAGACATATTTGAACACGTCTCCCGTTCACACTGTTGATCATACTCCGGGTTCCACATGCATATTTTAGCTGAAGGAAGAATACCTTAAACCTGGAGAGTTGAGACCCGTGTAATGGGTACCATGCAATATGACTTCAAAGGGTCTTCATTTGCTCACCGAACCTCTCCAATCCTATCACTGCTGCGTTTATGCCCCTGTACACACGCTTGATTCTCTTATGGAGACATAGCAATCCATAGGTTTTAAGATACTTACTAGTCAGGTACATTCTTAAGCGTTTAATATGGGGTGTTGAGTCCATTTCGTTGAGCAAGGAGTAGCTCTTGTCTATTCCATATTTGGCTTAAGGAACTTTATCTGTGCTCATTTCAATCTCTGGTTTTATGCAGCACCCCAACTCACCTTTCCCCTTAAGCAAGCATAAGTTGGTTTTCTAAATTTGAGACCCTGTTCTGTTTTGGAATTCAGTTCCTGTGTAGCCAAGTTTACATTCCGTGTATTAGTGATATCTTATGATGTTTCTTTTTCTGTGTGACTTATTTCAGTTAGAATCATCGTACCTGAATCCACTCATTATGCTGCTACGGGCCTGATGACATAGATTTCATTGCTGAGTGATACTGCATTGTACGTAAGTACCACAAGTTCTTTATCCATTTTTCACTTTCTGTGATATTGAACTTGTACGGTAAACGAGGTTCATGTAAACAGAGGCGTCCCAAATTTTGGGGTGGCTGTGTCTTTTTGATTTTAATTTCCCTAAGCTATAGGACCATAAGTGAAAGTGCCCTAGGCTCTGTTGCTTTGTTTCTTAGATGTTTCAGGAAACACCATACACTTCTCCCGAGTGGCTGTTGGCAATTTACATCCCGCCCATCAGCATAACAAGGCTCCCAGTTCTCCATGGCCTGTCCTGCCTTTCTGGATTTTACACTTTTTTCAGATGGCCCTTTTGACCGGGGGGAAATGAGACTTCATTGTAGTGCAGATTTCCTTTGCAAGTTTGCTTGGTTGGCTAAAAAGGGCGTATGCGTTTTTTCCTGAATATATTCAGGAAAAAACGCATACGCCCTTTTTGGCCAAGTGCATCGTTGTGGACGTTCTGCCTCTTTTCCTATGCTTTCAATGCAATTCCAGTCTACCTCCTGAAATCGGTTTTCTGCAATTCTGCCCCGCTTTCAAGTCCTCTTGGCAGCCTTACTTCAGTATATTTTTGGACGATAGCTGTCATTTATAACTCTGCAGGTTTGTGAATTACAGTGCCCCTGAGCTCCTTTCTTCAACTTGCTTTTTGTGAGCTGGCCGCAACACCGCAGGATGGCTTCAGGCCCTAATCTTGTTCCGGCATGGCACGCTGAGCCTTTGGTTATTTCCTCTTCCTGGTGGGAAATGAGAGTTAAATTTGCCCGTCCAGACACCTCCAGCTAGTCTCTCATTGGTTCTCGCTATTCCTGTTCATCTTCCGCAGAAATTGCAAACTGGGCCAAACAGGAGGTTAAAGGCGCTGACTCTCCAAGTGGGGAGAGTGTTAGTAAAGCGTCTGGAATGTTGCACCCGAGTACCAGGGGAGGAAAACTGAGACATATTTGAACACGTCTCCCGTTCACACTGTTGATCATACTCTGGGTTCCACATGCACATTTTAGCTGAAGGAAGAATACCTTAAACCTGGAGAGTTGAGACCCGTGTAATGGGTACCATGCAATATGACTTCAAAGGGTCTTCATTTGCTCACCGAACCTCTCCAATCCTATCACTGCTGCGTTTATGTCCCTGTACACATGCTTGATTCTCTTTCGGAGACATAGCAATCCATAGGTTTTAAGATACTTAAGAGTCAGTATTTTCTTAGGCGTTTAATATGCGGTGTTGAGTCCATTTCGTTGAGCAAGGAGTAGCTCTTGTCTATTCCATATTTGGCTTAAGGAACTTTATCTGTGCTCATTTTAATCTCTGGTTTTATGCAGCACCCCAACTCACCTTTCCCCTTAAGCAAGCATAAGTTGGTTTTCTAAATTTGAGACCCTGTTCTGTTCTGTAATTCAGTTCCTGTGTAGCCAAGTTTACATTCCGTGTATTACTGATATCTTATGATGTTTCTTTTTCTGTGTGACTTATTTCAGTTAGAATCATCATACCTGAATCCACTCATTGTGCTGCTACGGGCCTGATGACATAGATTTCACTGCTGAGTGATACTGCATTGTACGTAAGTACCACAAGTTCTTTATCCATTTTTCACTTTCTGTGATATTGAACTTGTACGGTAAACGAGGTTCTTGTAAACAGAGGCGTCCCAAACATTGGGGTGGCTGTATCTTTTTGATTTTAATTTCCCTCAGCTATAGGACCATAAGTGGAAGTGCCCTAGGCTCTGTTGCTTTGTTTTTTAGATGTTTCAGGAAACACCATACACTTCTCCCGAGTGTCTGTTGGCAATTTACATCCCGCCCATCAGCATAACAAGGCTCCCAGTTCTCCATGGCCTGTCCTGCCTTTCTGGATTTTACACTTTTTTCAGATGGCCCTTTTGACCGGGGGGAAGTGAGACTTCATTGTAGTGCAGATTTCCTTTGCAAGTTTGCTTGGTTGGCCAAAAAGGGCGTATGCGTTTTTTCCTGAATATAGTCAGGAAAAAACGCATACGCCCTTTTCGGCCACGTGCATCATTGTGGACGTTCTGCCTCTTTTCCTATGCTTTCAATGCAATTCCAGTGTACCTCCTGAAATCGGTTTCCTGCAATTCTGCTCCGCTTTCAAGTCCTCTTGGCAGCCTTACTTCAGTATATTTTAGGACGATAGTTGTCATTTATAACTCTGCAGGTTTGTGAATTACAGTGCCCCTGAGCTCCTTTCTTCAACTCGCTTTCTTGTGAGCTGGCCGCAACACCGCAGGATGGCTTCAGGCCCTAATCTGGTTCCGGCACGGCACACCGAGCGTTTGGTTAATTCCTCTTCCTGGTGGGAAATGAGAGTTAAATTTGCCCGTCCAGACACCTCCAGCTAGTCTCTCATTGGTTCTCGCTATTCCTGTTCATCTTCCGCAGAAATTGCAAACTGGGCCAAACAGGAGGTTAAAGGGACTGACTCTCCAAGTCGGGAGAGTGTTAGTAAAGCGTCTGGAATGTTGCACCCGAGTACCAGGGTACGAAAACTGAGACATATTTGAACACGTCTCCCGATCACATGGTTGATCATACTCTAGGTTCTACATGCATGTTTTAGCTGAAGGAAGAATACCTTAAACCTGGGTAGTTGAAACCCGTGTAATGGGTACCATGCAATATGACTTCAAAGGGTCTTCATTTGCTCACCGAACCTCTCCAATCCTATCACTGCTGCGTTTATGTCCCTGTACACATGCTTGATTCTCTTTCGGAGACATAGCAATCCATAGGTTTTAAGATACTTAAGTGTCAGGTACATTCTTAGGCGTTTAATATGCGGTGTTGAGTCCATTTCGTTGAGCAAGGAGTAGCTCTTGTCTATTCCATATTTGGCTTAAGGAACTTTATCTGTGCTCATTTCAATCTCTGGTTTTATGCAGCATCCCAACTCACCTTTACCCTTAAACAAGCATAAGTTGGTTTTCTAAATTTGAGACCCTGTTCTGTTCTGTAATTCAGTTCCTGTGTAGCCAAGTTTACATTCCGTGTATTACTGATATCTTATGATGTTTCTTTTTCTGTGTGACTTATTTCAGTTAGAATCATCGTACCTGAATCCACTCATTGTGCTGCTACGGGCCTGATGACATAGATTTCACTGCTGAGTGATACTGCATTGTACGTAAGTACCACAAGTTCTTTATCCATTTTTCACTTTCTGTGATATTGAACTTGTACGGTAAATGAGGTTCTTGTAAACAGAGGCGTCCCAAACATTGGGGTGGCTGTATCTTTTTGATTTTAATTTCCCTAAGCTATAGGACCATAAGTGGAAGTGCCCTAGGCTCTGTTGCTTTGTTTTTTAGATGTTTCAGGAAACACCATACACTTCTCCCGAGCGTCTGTTGGCAATTTACATCCCGCCCATCAGCATAACAAGGCTCCCAGTTCTCCATGGCCTGTCCTGCCTTTCTGGATTTTACACTTTTTTCAGATGACCCTTTTGACCGGGGGGAAGTGAGACTTCATTGTAGTGCAGATTTCCTTTGCAAGCTTGCTTGGTTGGCCAAAAAGGGCGTATGCGTTTTTTCCTGAATATATTCAGGAAAAAACGCATACGCCCTTTTTGGCCAAGTGCATCATTGTGGACGTTCTGCCTCTTTTCCTATGCTTTCAATGCAATTCCAGTCTACCTCCTGAAATCGGTTTCCTGCAATTCTGCTCCGCTTTCAAGTCCTCTTGGTAGCCTTACTTCAGTATATTTTTGGACGATAGTTGTCATTTATAACTCTGCAGGTTTGTGAATTACAGTGCCCCTGAGCTCCTTTCTTCAACTCGTTTTCTTGTGAGCTGGCCGCAACACCGCAGGATGGCTTCAGGCCCTAATCTGGTTCCGGCACGGCACGCTGAGCCTTTGGTTATTTCCTCTTCCTGGTGGGAAATGAGAGTTAAATTTGCCCGTCCAGACACCTCCAGCTAGTCTCTCATTGGTTCTCGCTATTCCTGTTCATCTTCCGCAGAAATTGCAAACTGGGCCAAACAGGAGGTTAAAGGGACTGACTCTCCAAGTCGGGAGAGTGTTAGTAAAGCGTCTGGAATGTTGCACCCGAGTACCAGGGTACGAAAACTGAGACATATTTGAACACGTCTCCCGATCACATGGTTGATCATACTCTAGGTTCCACATGCATGTTTTAGCTGAAGGAAGAATACCTTAAACCTGGGTAGTTGAAACCCGTGGAATGGGTACCATGCAGTATGACTTCAAAGGGTCTTCATTTGCTCACCGAACCTCTCCAATCCTATCACTGCTGCGTTTATGTCCCTGTACACATGCTTGATTCTCTTTCGGAGACATAGCAATCCATAGGTTTTAAGATACTTAAGAGTCAGGTACATTCTTAGGCGTTTAATATGCGGTGTTGAATCCATTTCGTTGAGCAAGGAGTAGCTCTTGTCTATTCCATATTTGGCTTAAGGAACTTTATCTGTGCTCATTTCAATCTCTGCTTTTATGCAGCATCCCAACTCACCTTTACCCTTAAGCAAGCATAAGTTGGTTTTCTAAATTTGAGTCCCTGTTCTGTTCTGTAATTCAGTTCCTGTGTAGCCAAGTTTACATTCCGTGTATTACTGATATCTTATGATGTTTCTTTTTCTGTGTGACTTATTTCAGTTAGAATCATCGTACCTGAATCCACTCATTGTGCTGCTACGGGCCTGATGACATAGATTTCACTGCTGAGTGATACTGCATTGTACGTAAGTACCACAAGTTCTTTATCCATTTTTCACTTTCTGTGATATTGAACTTGTACGGTAAACGAGGTTCTTGTAAACAGAGGCGTCCCAAACATTGGGGTGGCTGTGTCGTTTTGATTTTAATTTCCCTAAGCTATAGGGCCATAAGTGGAAGTGCCCTAGGCTCCGTTGCTTTGTTTTTTAGATGTTTCAGGAAACACCATACACTTCTCCCGAGTGTCTGTTGGCAATTTACATCCCGCCCATCAGCATAACAAGGCTCCCAGTTCTCCATGGCCTGTCCTGCCTTTCTGGATTTTACACTTTTTTCAGATGGCCCTTTTGACCGGGGGGAAGTGAGACTTCATTGTAGTGCAGATTTCCTTTGCAAGTTTGCTTGGTTGGCCAAAAAGGGCGTATGCGTTTTTTCCTGAATATAGTCAGGAAAAAACGCATACGCCCTTTTTGGCCACGTGCATCATTGTGGACGTTCTGCCTCTTTTCCTATGCTTTCAATGCAATTCCAGTGTACCTCCTGAAATCGGTTTCCTGCAATTCTGCTCCGCTTTCAAGTCATCTTGGCAGCCTTACTTCAGTATATTTTAGGACGATAGTTGTCATTTATAACTCTGCAGGTTTGTGAATTACAGTGCCCCTGAGCTCCTTTCTTCAACTCGCTTTCTTGTGAGCTGGCCGCAACACCGCAGGATGGCTTCAGGCCCTAATCTGGTTCCGGCACGGCACGCCGAGCCTTTGGTTAATTCCTCTTCCTGGTGGGAAATGAGAGTTAAATTTGCCCGTCCAGAGACCTCCAGCTAGTCTCTCATTGGTTCTCGCTATTCCTGTTCATCTTCCGCAGAAATTGCAAACTGGGCCAAACAGGAGGTTAAAGGGACTGACTCTCCAAGTCGGGAGAGTGTTAGTAAAGCGTCTGGAATGTTGCACCCGAGTACCAGGGTACGAAAACTGAGACATATTTGAACACGTCTCCCGATCACATGGTTGATCATACTCTAGGTTCCACATGCATGTTTTAGCTGAAGGAAGAATACCTTAAACCTGGGTAGTTGAAACCCGTGGAATGGGTACCATGCAATATGACTTCAAAGGGTCTTCATTTGCTCACCGAACCTCTCCAATCCTATCACTGCTGCGTTTACGTCCCTGTACACATGCTTGATTCTCTTTCGGAGACATAGCAATCCATAGGTTTTAAGATACTTAAGAGTCAGGTACATTCTTAGGCGTTTAATATGCGGTGTTGAGTCCATTTCGTTGAGCAAGGAGTAGCTCTTGTCTATTCCATATTTGGCTTAAGGAACTTTATCTGTGCTCATTTCAATCTCTGGTTTTATGCAGCACCCCAACTCACCTTTACCCTTAAACAAGCATAAGTTGGTTTTCTAAATTTGAGACCCTGTTCTGTTCTGTAATTCAGTTCCTGTGTAGCCAAGTTTACATTCCGTGTATTACTGATATCTTATGATGTTTCTTTTTCTGTGTGACTTATTTCAGTTAGAATCATCGTACCTGAATCCACTCATTGTGCTGCTACGGGCCTGATGACATAGATTTCACTGCTGAGTGATACTGCATTGTACGTAAGTACCACAAGTTCTTTATCCATTTTTCACTTTCTGTGATATTGAACTTGTACGGTAAACGAGGTTCTTGTAAACAGAGGCGTCCCAAACATTGGGGTGGCTGTATCTTTTTGATTTTAATTTCCCTACGCTATAGGACCATAAGTGGAAGTGCCCTAGGCTCTGTTGCTTTGTTTTTTAGATGTTTCAGGAAACACCATACACTTCTCCCGAGTGTCTGTTGGCAATTTACATCCCGCCCATCAGCATAACAAGGCTCCCAGTTCTCCATGGCCTGTCCTGCCTTTCTGGATTTTACACTTTTTTCAGATGGCCCTTTTGACCGGGGGGAAGTGAGACTTCATTGTAGTGCAGATTTCCTTTGCAAGCTTGCTTGGTTGGCCAAAAAGGGCGTATGCGTTTTTTCCTGAATATATTCAGGAAAAAACGCATACGCCCTTTTTGGCCAAGTGCATCATTGTGGACGTTCTGCCTCTTTTCCTATGCTTTCAATGCAATTCCAGTCTACCTCCTGAAATCGGTTTCCTGCAATTCTGCCCCGCTTTCAAGTCCTCTTGGCAGCCTTACTTCAGTATATTTTTGGACGATAGTTGTCATTTATAACTCTGCAGGTTTGTGAATTACAGTGCCCCTGAGCTCCTTTCTTCAACTCGCTTTCTTGTGAGCTGGCCGCAACACCGCAGGATGGCTTCAGGCCCTAATCTGGTTCCGGCACGGCATGCTGAGCCTTTGGTTATTTCCTCTTCCTGGTGGGAAATGAGAGTTAAATTTGCCCGTCCAGACACCTCCAGCTAGTCTCTCATTGGTTCTCGCTATTCCTGTTCATCTTCCGCAGAAATTGCAAACTGGGCCAAACAGGAGGTTAAAGGGACTGACTCTCCAAGTCGGGAGAGTGTTAGTAAAGCGTCTGGAATGTTGCACCCGAGTACCAGGGTACGAAAACTGAGACATATTTGAACACGTCTCCCGATCACATGGTTGATCATACTCTAGGTTCCACATGCATGTTTTAGCTGAAGGAAGAATACCTTAAACCTGGGTAGTTGAAACCCGTGGAATGGGTACCATGCAATATGACTTCAAAGGGTCTTCATTTGCTCACCGAACCTCTCCAATCCTATCACTGCTGCGTTTATGTCCCTGTACACATGCTTGATTCTCTTTCGGAGACATAGCAATCCATAGGTTTTAAGATACTTAAGTGTCAGGTACATTCTTAGGCGTTTAATATGCGGTGTTGAGTCCATTTCGTTGAGCAAGGAGTAGCTCTTGTCTATTCCATATTTGGCTTAAGGAACTTTATCTGTGCTCATTTCAATCTCTGGTTTTATGCAGCATCCCAACTCACCTTTACCCTTAAACAAGCATAAGTTGGTTTTCTAAATTTGAGACCCTGTTCTGTTCTGTAATTCAGTTCCTGTGTAGCCAAGTTTACATTCCGTGTATTACTGATATCTTATGATGTTTCTTTTTCTGTGTGACTTATTTCAGTTAGAATCATCGTACCTGAATCCACTCATTGTGCTGCTACGGGCCTGATGACATAGATTTCACTGCTGAGTGATACTGCATTGTACGTAAGTACCACAAGTTCTTTATCCATTTTTCACTTTCTGTGATATTGAACTTGTACGGTAAATGAGGTTCTTGTAAACAGAGGCGTCCCAAACATTGGGGTGGCTGTATCTTTTTGATTTTAATTTCCCTAAGCTATAGGACCATAAGTGGAAGTGCCCTAGGCTCTGTTGCTTTGTTTTTTAGATGTTTCAGGAAACACCATACACTTCTCCCGAGTGTCTGTTGGCAATTTACATCCCGCCCATCAGCATAACAAGGCTCCCAGTTCTCCATGGCCTGTCCTGCCTTTCTGGATTTTACACTTTTTTCAGATGACCCTTTTGACCGGGGGGAAGTGAGACTTCATTGTAGTGCAGATTTCCTTTGCAAGCTTGCTTGGTTGGCCAAAAAGGGCGTATGCGTTTTTTCCTGAATATATTCAGGAAAAAACGCATACGCCCTTTTTGGCCAAGTGCATCATTGTGGACGTTCTGCCTCTTTTCCTATGCTTTCAATGCAATTCCAGTCTACCTCCTGAAATCGGTTTCCTGCAATTCTGCTCCGCTTTCAAGTCCTCTTGGTAGCCTTACTTCAGTATATTTTTGGACGATAGTTGTCATTTATAACTCTGCAGGTTTGTGAATTACAGTGCCCCTGAGCTCCTTTCTTCAACTCGTTTTCTTGTGAGCTGGCCGCAACACCGCAGGATGGCTTCAGGCCCTAATCTGGTTCCGGCACGGCACGCTGAGCCTTTGGTTATTTCCTCTTCCTGGTGGGAAATGAGAGTTAAATTTGCCCGTCCAGACACCTCCAGCTAGTCTCTCATTGGTTCTCGCTATTCCTGTTCATCTTCCGCAGAAATTGCAAACTGGGCCAAACAGGAGGTTAAAGGGACTGACTCTCCAAGTCGGGAGAGTGTTAGTAAAGCGTCTGGAATGTTGCACCCGAGTACCAGGGTACGAAAACTGAGACATATTTGAACACGTCTCCCGATCACATGGTTGATCATACTCTAGGTTCCACATGCATGTTTTAGCTGAAGGAAGAATACCTTAAACCTGGGTAGTTGAAACCCGTGGAATGGGTACCATGCAATATGACTTCAAAGGGTCTTCATTTGCTCACCGAACCTCTCCAATCCTATCACTGCTGCGTTTATGTCCCTGTACACATGCTTGATTCTCTTTCGGAGACATAGCAATCCACAGGTTTTAAGATACTTAAGAGTCAGGTACATTCTTAGGCGTTTAATATGCGGTGTTGAGTCCATTTCGTTGAGCAAGGAGTAGCTCTTGTCTATTCCATATTTGGCTTAAGGAACTTTATCTGTGCTCATTTCAATCTCTGCTTTTATGCAGCATCCCAACTCACCTTTACCCTTAAGCAAGCATAAGTTGGTTTTCTAAATTTGAGTCCCTGTTCTGTTCTGTAATTCAGTTCCTGTGTAGCCAAGTTTACATTCCGTGTATTACTGATATCTTATGATGTTTCTTTTTCTGTGTGACTTATTTCAGTTAGAATCATCGTACCGAATCCACTCATTGTGCTGCTACGGGCCTGATGACATAGATTTCACTGCTGAGTGATACTGCATTGTACGTAAGTACCACAAGTTCTTTATCCATTTTTCACTTTCTGTGATATTGAACTTGTACGGTAAACGAGGTTCTTGTAAACAGAGGCGTCCCAAACTTTGGGGTGGCTGTGTCGTTTTGATTTTAATTTCCCTAAGCTATAGCGCCATAAGTGGAAGTGCCCTAGGCTGTGTTGCTTTGTTTTTTAGATGTTTCAGGAAACACCATACACTTCTCCCGAGTGTCTGTTGGCAATTTACATCCCGCCCATCAGCATAACAAGGCTCCCAGTTCTCCATGGCCTGTCCTGCCTTTCTGGATTTTACACTTTTTTCAGATGGCCCTTTTGACCGGGGGGAAGTGAGACTTCATTGTAGTGCAGATTTCCTTTGCAAGTTTGCTTGGTTGGCCAAAAAGGGCGTATGCGTTTTTTCCTGAATATATTCAGGAAAAAACGCATACGCCCTTTTTGGCCAAGTGCATCATTGTGGACGTTCTGCCTCTTTTCCTATGCTTTCAATGCAATTCCAGTCTACCTCCTGAAATCGGTTTCCTGCAATTCTGCCCCGCTTTCAAGTCCTCTTGGCAGCCTTACTTCAGTATATTTTTGGACGATAGTTGTCATTTATAACTCTGCAGGTTTGTGAATTACAGTGCCCCTGAGCTCCTTTCTTCAACTCGCTTTCTTGTGAGCTGGCCGCAACACCGCAGGATGGCTTCAGGCCCTAATCTTGATCCGGCATGGCACACTGAGCCTTTGGTTATTTCCTCTTCCTGGTGGGAAATGAGAGTTAAATTTGCCCGTCCAGACACCTCCAGCTAGTCTCTCATTGGTTCTCGCTATTCCTGTTCATCTTCCGCAGAAATTGCAAACTGGGCCAAACAGGAGTTTAAAGGGACTGACTCTCCAAGTCGGGAGAGTGTTAGTAAAGCGTCTGGAATGTTGCACCCGAGTACCAGGGTACGAAAACTGAGACATATTTGAACACGTCTCCCGATCACATGGTTGATCATACTCTAGGTTCCACATGCATGTTTTAGCTGAAGGAAGAATACCTTAAACCTGGGTAGTTGAAACCCGTGGAATGGGTACCATGCAATATGACTTCAAAGGGTCTTCATTTGCTCACCGAACCTCTCCAATCCTATCACTGCTGCGTTTATGTCCCTGTACACATGCTTGATTCTCTTTCGGAGACATAGCAATCCATAGGTTTTAAGATACTTAAGTGTCAGGTACATTCTTAGGCGTTTAATATGCGGTGTTGAGTCCATTTCGTTGAGCAAGGAGTAGCTCTTGTCTATTCCATATTTGGCTTAAGGAACTTTATCTGTGCTCATTTCAATCTCTGCTTTTATGCAGCATCCCAACTCACCTTTACCCTTAAGCAAGCATAAGTTGGTTTTCTAAATTTGAGTCCCTGTTCTGTTGTGTAATTCAGTTCCTGTGTAGCCAAGTTTACATTCCGTGTATTACTGATATCTTATGATGTTTCTTTTTCTGTGTGACTTATTTCAGTTAGAATCATCGTACCGAATCCACTCATTGTGCTGCTACGGGCCTGATGACATAGATTTCACTGCTGAGTGATACTGCATTGTACGTAAGTACCACAAGTTCTTTATCCATTTTTCACTTTCTGTGATATTGAACTTGTACGGTAAACGAGGTTCTTGTAAACAGAGGCGTCCCAAACTTTGGGGTGGCTGTGTCGTTTTGATTTTAATTTCCCTAAGCTATAGCGCCATAAGTGGAAGTGCCCTAGGCTGTGTTGCTTTGTTTTTTAGATGTTTCAGGAAACACCATACACTTCTCCCGAGTGTCTGTTGGCAATTTACATCCCGCCCATCAGCATAACAAGGCTCCCAGTTCTCCATGGCCTGTCCTGCCTTTCTGGATTTTACACTTTTTTCAGATGGCCCTTTTGACCGGGGGGAAGTGAGACTTCATTGTAGTGCAGATTTCCTTTGCAAGTTTGCTTGGTTGGCCAAAAAGGGCGTATGCGTTTTTTCCTGAATATATTCAGGAAAAAACGCATACGCCCTTTTTGGCCAAGTGCATCATTGTGGACGTTCTGCCTCTTTTCCTATGCTTTCAATGCAATTCCAGTCTACCTCCTGAAATCGGTTTCCTGCAATTCTGCCCCGCTTTCAAGTCCTCTTGGCAGCCTTACTTCAGTATATTTTTGGACGATAGCTGTCATTTATAACTCTGCAGGTTTGTGAATTACAGTGCCCCTGAGCTCCTTTCTTCAACTCGCTTTCTTGTGAGCTGGCCGCAACACCGCAGGATGGCTTCAGGCCCTAATCTTGATCCGGCATGGCACACTGAGCCTTTGGTTATTTCCTCTTCCTGGTGGGAAATGAGAGTTAAATTTGCCCGTCCAGACACCTCCAGCTAGTCTCTCATTGGTTCTCGCTATTCCTGTTCATCTTCCGCAGATATTGCAAACTGGGCCAAACAGGAGGTTAAAGGCGCTGACTCTCCAAGTGGGGAGAGTGTTAGTAAAGCGTCTGGAATGTTGCACCCGAGTACCAGGGGAGGAAACCTGAGACATATTTGAACACGTCTCCCGTTCACACTGTTGATCATACTCCGGGTTCCACATGCATATTTTAGCTGAAGGAAGAATACCTTAAACCTGGAGAGTTGAGACCCGTGTAATGGGTACCATGCAATATGACTTCAAAGGGTCTTCATTTGCTCACCGAACCTCTCCAATCCTATCACTGCTGCGTTTATGCCCCTGTACACACGCTTGATTCTCTTATGGAGACATAGCAATCCATAGGTTTTAAGATACTTACTAGTCAGGTACATTCTTAAGCGTTTAATATGGGGTGTTGAGTCCATTTCGTTGAGCAAGGAGTAGCTCTTGTCTATTCCATATTTGGCTTAAGGAACTTTATCTGTGCTCATTTCAATCTCTGGTTTTATGCAGCACCCCAACTCACCTTTCCCCTTAAGCAAGCATAAGTTGGTTTTCTAAATTTGAGACCCTGTTCTGTTTTGGAATTCAGTTCCTGTGTAGCCAAGTTTATATTCCGTGTATTAGTGATATCTTATGATGTTTCTTTTTCTGTGTGACTTATTTCAGTTAGAATCATCGTACCTGAATCCACTCATTATGCTGCTACGGGCCTGATGACATAGATTTCATTGCTGAGTGATACTGCATTGTACGTAAGTACCACAAGTTCTTTATCCATTTTTCACTTTCTGTGATAGAGAACTTGTACGGTAAACGAGGTTCATGTAAACAGAGGCGTCCCAAATTTTGGGGTGGCTGTGTCTTTTTGATTTTAATTTCCCTATGCTATAGGACCATAAGTGAAAGTGCCCTAGGCTCTGTTGCTTTGTTTCTTAGATGTTTCAGGAAACACCATACACTTCTCCCGAGTGGCTGTTGGCAATTTACATCCCGCCCATCAGCATAACAAGGCTCCCAGTTCTCCATGGCCTGTCCTGCCTTTCTGGATTTTACACTTTTTTCAGATGGCCCTTTTGACCGGGGGGAAATGAGACTTCATTGTAGTGCAGATTTCCTTTGCAAGTTTGCTTGGTTGGCTAAAAAGGGCGTATGCGTTTTTTCCTGAATATATTCAGGAAAAAACGCATACGCCCTTTTTGGCCAAGTGCATCATTGTGGACGTTCTGCCTCTTTTCCTATGCTTTCAATGCAATTCCAGTCTACCTCCTGAAATCGGTTTTCTGCAATTCTGCCCCGCTTTCAAGTCCTCTTGGCAGCCTTACTTCAGTATATTTTTGGACGATAGCTGTCATTTATAACTCTGCAGGTTTGTGAATTACAGTGCCCCTGAGCTCCTTTCTTCAACTTGCTTTTTGTGAGCTGGCCGCAACACCGCAGGATGGCTTCAGGCCCTAATCTTGTTCCGGCATGGCACGCTGAGCCTTTGGTTATTTCCTCTTCCTGGTGGGAAATGAGAGTTAAATTTGCCCGTCCAGACACCTCCAGCTAGTCTCTCATTGGTTCTCGCTATTCCTGTTCATCTTCCGCAGAAATTGCAAACTGGGCCAAACAGGAGGTTAAAGGCGCTGACTCTCCAAGTGGGGAGAGTGTTAGTAAAGCGTCTGGAATGTTGCACCCGAGTACCAGGGGAGGAAAACTGAGACATATTTGAACACGTCTCCCGTTCACACTGTTGATCATACTCTGGGTTCCACATGCACATTTTAGCTGAAGGAAGAATACCTTAAACCTGGAGAGTTGAGACCCGTGTAATGGGTACCATGCAATATGACTTCAAAGGGTCTTCATTTGCTCACCGAACCTCTCCAATCCTATCACTGCTGCGTTTATGTCCCTGTACACATGCTTGATTCTCTTTCGGAGACATAGCAATCCATAGGTTTTAAGATACTTAAGAGTCAGGTACATTCTTAGGCGTTTAATATGCGGTGTTGAGTCCATTTCGTTGAGCAAGGAGTAGCTCTTGTCTATTCCATATTTGGCTTAAGGAACTTTATCTGTGCTCATTTTAATCTCTGGTTTTATGCAGCACCCCAACTCACCTTTCCCCTTAAGCAAGCATAAGTTGGTTTTCTAAATTTGAGACCCTGTTCTGTTCTGTAATTCAGTTCCTGTGTAGCCAAGTTTACATTCCGTGTATTACTGATATCTTATGATGTTTCTTTTTCTGTGTGACTTATTTCAGTTAGAATCATCGTACCTGAATCCACTCATTGTGCTGCTACGGGCCTGATGACATAGATTTCACTGCTGAGTGATACTGCATTGTACGTAAGTACCACAAGTTCTTTATCCATTTTTCACTTTCTGTGATATTGAACTTGTACGGTAAACGAGGTTCTTGTAAACAGAGGCGTCCCAAACATTGGGGTGGCTGTATCTTTTTGATTTTAATTTCCCTCAGCTATAGGACCATAAGTGGAAGTGCCCTAGGCTCTGTTGCTTCGTTTTTTAGATGTTTCAAGAAACACCATACACTTCTCCCGAGTGTCTGTTGGCAATTTACATCCCGCCCATCAGCATAACAAGGCTCCCAGTTCTCCATGGCCTGTCCTGCCTTTCTGGATTTTACACTTTTTTCAGATGGCCCTTTTGACCGGGGGGAAGTGAGACTTCATTGTAGTGCAGATTTCCTTTGCAAGTTTGCTTGGTTGGCCAAAAAGGGCGTATGCGTTTTTTCCTGAATATATTCAGGAAAAAACGTATACACCCTTTTTGGCCAAGTGCATCATTGTGGACGTTCTGCCTCTTTTCCTATGCTTTCAATGCAATTCCAGTCTACCTTCTGAAATCGGTTTCCTGCAATTCTGCTCCGCTTTCAAGTCCTCTTGGTAGCCTTACTTCAGTATATTTTTGGACGATAGTTGTCATTTATAACTCTGCAGGTTTGTGAATTACAGTGCCCCTGAGCTCCTTTCTTCAACTCGTTTTCTTGTGAGCTGGCCGCAACACCGCAGGATGGCTTCAGGCCCTAATCTGGTTCCGGCACGGCACGCTGAGCCTTTGGTTATTTCCTCTTCCTGGTGGGAAATGAGAGTTAAATTTGCCCGTCCAGACACCTCCAGCTAGTCTCTCATTGGTTCTCGCTATTCCTGTTCATCTTCCGCAGAAATTGCAAACTGGGCCAAACAGGAGGTTAAAGGGACTGACTCTCCAAGTCGGGAGAGTGTTAGTAAAGCGTCTGGAATGTTGCACCCGAGTACCAGGGTACGAAAACTGAGACATATTTGAACACGTCTCCCGATCACATGGTTGATCATACTCTAGGTTCCACATGCATGTTTTAGCTGAAGGAAGAATACCTTAAACCTGGGTAGTTGAAACCCATGGAATGGGTACCATGCAGTATGACTTCAAAGGGTCTTCATTTGCTCACCGAACCTCTCCAATCCTATCACTGCTGCGTTTATGTCCCTGTACACATGCTTGATTCTCTTTCGGAGACATAGCAATCCATAGGTTTTAAGATACTTAAGAGTCAGGTACATTCTGAGGCGTTTAATATGCGGTGTTGAGTCCATTTCGTTGAGCAAGTAGTAGCTCTTGTCTATTCCATATTTGGCTTAAGGAACTTTATCTGTGCTCATTTCAATCTCTGCTTTTATGCAGCATCCCAACTCACCTTTACCCTTAAGCAAGCATAAGTTGGTTTTCTAAATTTGAGTCCCTGTTCTGTTCTGTAATTCAGTTCCTGTGTAGCCAAGTTTACATTCCGTGTATTACTGATATCTTATGATGTTTCTTTTTCTGTGTGACTTATTTCAGTTAGAATCATCGTTCCTGAATCCACTCATTGTGCTGCTACGGGCCTGATGACATAGATTTCACTGCTGAGTGATACTGCATTGTACGTAAGTACCACAAGTTCTTTATCCATTTTTCACTTTCTGTGATATTGAACTTGTACGGTAAACGAGGTTCTTGTAAACAGAGGCGTCCCAAACTTTGGGGTGGCTGTGTCGTTTTGATTTTAATTTCCCTAAGCTATAGGGCCATAAGTGGAAGTGCCCTAGGCTCTGTTGCTTTGTTTTTTAGATGTTTCAGGAAACACCATACACTTCTCCCGAGTGTCTGTTGGCAATTTACATCCCGCCCATCAGCATAACAAGGCTCCCAGTTCTCCATGGCCTGTCCTGCCTTTCTGGATTTTACACTTTTTTCAGATGGCCCTTTTGACCGGGGGGAAGTGAGACTTCATTGTAGTGCAGATTTCCTTTGCAAGTTTGCTTGGTTGGCCAAAAAGGGCGTATGCGTTTTTTCCTGAATATAGTCAGGAAAAAACGCATACGCCCTTTTTGGCCACGTGCATCATTGTGGACGTTCTGCCTCTTTTCCTATGCTTTCAATGCAATTCCAGTCTACCTCCTGAAATCGGTTTCCTGCAATTCTGCTCCGCTTTCAAGTCCTCTTGGCAGCCTTACTTCAGTATATTTTAGGACGATAGTTGTCATTTATAACTCTGCAGGTTTGTGAATTACAGTGCCCCTGAGCTCCTTTCTTCAACTCGCTATCTTGTGAGCTGGCCGCAACACCGCAGGATGGCTTCAGGCCCTAATCTGGTTCCGGCACGGCACGCCGAGCCTTTGGTTAATTCCTCTTCCTGGTGGGAAATGAGAGTTAAATTTGCCCGTCCAGACACCTCCAGCTAGTCTCTCATTGGTTCTCGCTATTCCTGTTCATCTTCCGCAGAAATTGCAAACTGGGCCAAACAGGAGGTTAAAGGGACTGACTCTCCAAGTCGGGAGAGTGTTAGTAAAGCGTCTGGAATGTTGCACCCGAGTACCAGGGTACGAAAACTGAGACATATTTGAACACCTCTCCCGATCACATGGTTGATCATACTCTAGGTTCTACATGCATGTTTTAGCTGAAGGAAGAATACCTTAAACCTGGGTAGTTGAAACCCGTGTAATGGGTACCATGCAATATGACTTCAAAGGGTCTTCATTTGCTCACCGAACCTCTCCAATCCTATCACTGCTGCGTTTATGTCCCTGTACACATGCTTGATTCTCTTTCGGAGACATAGCAATCCATAGGTTTTAAGATACTTAAGTGTCAGGTACATTCTTAGGCGTTTAATATGCGGTGTTGAGTCCATTTCGTTGAGCAAGGAGTAGCTCTTGTCTATTCCATATTTGGCTTAAGGAACTTTATCTGTGCTCATTTCAATCTCTGGTTTTATGCAGCATCCCAACTCACCTTTCCCCTTAAACAAGCATAAGTTGGTTTTCTAAATTTGAGACCCTGTTCTGTTCTGTAATTCAGTTCCTGTGTAGCCAAGTTTACATTCCGTGTATTACTGATATCTTATGATGTTTCTTTTTCTGTGTGACTTATTTCAGTTAGAATCATCGTACCTGAATCCACTCATTGTGCTGCTACGGGCCTGATGACATAGATTTCACTGCTGAGTGATACTGCATTGTACGTAAGTACCACAAGTTCTTTATCCATTTTTCACTTTCTGTGATATTGAACTTGTACGGTAAATGAGGTTCTTGTAAACAGAGGCGTCCCAAACATTGGGGTGGCTGTATCTTTTTGATTTTAATTTCCCTAAGCTATAGGACCATAAGTGGAAGTGCCCTAGGCTCTGTTGCTTTGTTTTTTAGATGTTTCAGGAAACACCATACACTTCTCCCGAGTGTCTGTTGGCAATTTACATCCCGCCCATCAGCATAACAAGGCTCCCAGTTCTCCATGGCCTGTCCTGCCTTTCTGGATTTTACACTTTTTTCAGATGACCCTTTTGACCGGGGGGAAGTGAGACTTCATTGTAGTGCAGATTTCCTTTGCAAGCTTGCTTGGTTGGCCAAAAAGGGCGTATGCGTTTTTTCCTGAATATATTCAGGAAAAAACGCATACGCCCTTTTTGGCCAAGTGCATCATTGTGGACGTTCTGCCTCTTTTCCTATGCTTTCAATGCAATTCCAGTCTACCTCCTGAAATCGGTTTCCTGCAATTCTGCTCCGCTTTCAAGTCCTCTTGGCAGCCTTACTTCAGTATATTTTTGGACGATAGTTGTCATTTATAACTCTGCAGGTTTGTGAATTACAGTGCCCCTGAGCTCCTTTCTTCAACTCGTTTTCTTGTGAGCTGGCCGCAACACCGCAGGATGGCTTCAGGCCCTAATCTGGTTCCGGCACGGCACGCTGAGCCTTTGGTTATTTCCTCTTCCTGGTGGGAAATGAGAGTTAAATTTGCCCGTCCAGACACCTCCAGCTAGTCTCTCATTGGTTCTCGCTATTCCTGTTCATCTTCCGCAGAAATTGCAAACTGGGCCAAACAGGAGGTTAAAGGGACTGACTCTCCAAGTCGGGAGAGTGTTAGTAAAGCATCTGGAATGTTGCACCCGAGTACCAGGGTACGAAAACTGAGACATATTTGAACACGTCTCCCGATCACATGGTTGATCATACTCTAGGTTCCACATGCATGTTTTAGCTGAAGGAAGAATACCTTAAACCTGGGTAGTTGAAACCCGTGGAATGGGTACCATGCAGTATGACTTCAAAGGGTCTTCATTTGCTCACCGAACCTCTCCAATCCTATCACTGCTGCGTTTATGTCCCTGTACACATGCTTGATTCTCTTTCGGAGACATAGCAATCCATAGGTTTTAAGATACTTAAGAGTCAGGTACATTCTTAGGCGTTTAATATGCGGTGTTGAATCCATTTCGTTGAGCAAGGAGTAGCTCTTGTCTATTCCATATTTGGCTTAAGGAACTTTATCTGTGCTCATTTCAATCTCTGCTTTTATGCAGCATCCCAACTCACCTTTACCCTTAAGCAAGCATAAGTTGGTTTTCTAAATTTGAGTCCCTGTTCTGTTCTGTAATTCAGTTCCTGTGTAGCCAAGTTTACATTCCGTGTATTACTGATATCTTATGATGTTTCTTTTTCTGTGTGACTTATTTCAGTTAGAATCATCGTACCTGAATCCACTCATTGTGCTGCTACGGGCCTGATGACATAGATTTCACTGCTGAGTGATACTGCATTGTACGTAAGTACCACAAGTTCTTTATCCATTTTTCACTTTCTGTGATATTGAACTTGTACGGTAAACGAGGTTCTTGTAAACAGAGGCGTCCCAAACTTTGGGGTGGCTGTGTCGTTTTGATTTTAATTTCCCTAAGCTATAGGGCCATAAGTGGAAGTGCCCTAGGCTCTGTTGCTTTGTTTTTTAGATGTTTCAGGAAACACCATACACTTCTCCCGAGTGTCTGTTGGCAATTTACATCCCGCCCATCAGCATAACAAGGCTCCCAGTTCTCCATGGCCTGTCCTGCCTTTCTGGATTTTACACTTTTTTCAGATGGCCCTTTTGACCGGGGGGAAGTGAGACTTCATTGTAGTGCAGATTTCCTTTGCAAGTTTGCTTGGTTGGCCAAAAAGGGCGTATGCGTTTTTTCCTGAATATAGTCAGGAAAAAACGCATACGTCCTTTTTGGCCACGTGCATCATTGTGGACGTTCTGCCTCTTTTCCTATGCTTTCAATGCAATTCCAGTGTACCTCCTGAAATCGGTTTCCTGCAATTCTGCTCCGCTTTCAAGTCATCTTGGCAGCCTTACTTCAGTATATTTTAGGACGATAGTTGTCATTTATAACTCTGCAGGTTTGTGAATTACAGTGCCCCTGAGCTCCTTTCTTCAACTCGCTTTCTTGTGAGCTGGCCGCAACACCGCAGGATGGCTTCAGGCCCTAATCTGGTTCCGGCACGGCACGCCGAGCCTTTGGTTAATTCCTCTTCCTGGTGGGAAATGAGAGTTAAATTTGCCCGTCCAGAGACCTCCAGCTAGTCTCTCATTGGTTCTCGCTATTCCTGTTCATCTTCCGCAGAAATTGCAAACTGGGCCAAACAGGAGGTTAAAGGGACTGACTCTCCAAGTCGGGAGAGTGTTAGTAAAGCGTCTGGAATGTTGCACCCGTGTACCAGGGTACGAAAACTGAGACATATTTGAACACGTCTCCCGTTCACACGGTTGATCATACTCTGGGTTCCACATGCATGTTTTAGCTGAAGGAAGAATACCTTAAACCTGGGTAGTTGAAACCCGTGGAATGGGTACCATGCAATATGACTTCAAAGGGTCTTCATTTGCTCACCGAACCTCTCCAATCCTATCACTGCTGCGTTTATGTCCCTGTACACATGCTTGATTCTCTTTCGGAGACATAGCAATCCATAGGTTTTAAGATACTTAAGAGTCAGGTACATTCTTAGGCGTTTAATATTTGGTGTTGAGTCCATTTCGTTGAGCAAGGAGTAGCTCTTGTCTATTCCATATTTGGCTTAAGGAACTTTATCTGTGCTCATTTCAATCTCTGGTTTTATGCAGCACCCCAACTCACCTTTACCCTTAAGCAAGCATAAGTTGGTTTTCTAAATTTGAGACCCTGTTCTGTTCTGTAATTCAGTTCCTGTGTAGCCAAGTTTACATTCCGTGTATTACTGATATCTTATGATGTTTCTTTTTCTGTGTGACTTATTTCAGTTAGAATCATCGTACCTGAATCCACTCATTGTGCTGCTACGGGCCTGATGACATAGATTTCACTGCTGAGTGATACTGCATTGTACGTAAGTACCACAAGTTCTTTATCCATTTTTCACTTTCTGTGATATTGAACTTGTACGGTAAACGAGGTTCTTGTAAACAGAGGCGTCCCAAACATTGGGGTGGCTGTATCTTTTTGATTTTAATTTCCCTAAGCTATAGGACCATAAGTGGAAGTGCCCTAGGCTCTGTTGCTTTGTTTTTTAGATGTTTCAGGAAACACCATACACTTCTCCCGAGTGTCTGTTGGCAATTTACATCCCGCCCATCAGCATAACAAGGCTCCCAGTTCTCCATGGCCTGTCCTGCCTTTCTGGATTTTACACTTTTTTCAGATGGCCCTTTTGACCGGGGGGAAGTGAGACTTCATTGTAGTGCAGATTTCCTTTGCAAGCTTGCTTGGTTGGCCAAAAAGGGCGTATGCGTTTTTTCCTGAATATATTCAGGAAAAAACGCATACGCCCTTTTTGGCCAAGTGCATCATTGTGGACGTTCTGCCTCTTTTCCTATGCTTTCAATGCAATTCCAGTCTACCTCCTGAAATCGGTTTCCTGCAATTCTGCCCCGCTTTCAAGTCCTCTTGGCAGCCTTACTTCAGTATATTTTTGGACGATAGTTGTCATTTATAACTCTGCAGGTTTGTGAATTACAGTGCCCCTGAGCTCCTTTCTTCAACTCGTTTTCTTGTGAGCTGGCCGCAACACCGCAGGATGGCTTCAGGCCCTAATCTGTTTCCGGCACGGCACGCTGAGCCTTTGGTTATTTCCTCTTCCTGGTGGGAAATGAGAGTTAAATTTGCCCGTCCAGACACCTCCAGCTAGTCTCTCATTGGTTCTCGCTATTCCTGTTCATCTTCCGCAGAAATTGCAAACTGGGCCAAACAGGAGGTTAAAGGGACTGACTCTCCAAGTCGGGAGAGTGTTAGTAAAGCGTCTGGAATGTTGCACCCGAGTACCAGGGTACGAAAACTGAGACATATTTGAACACGTCTCCCGATCACATGGTTGATCATACTCTAGGTTCCACATGCATGTTTTAGCTGAAGGAAGAATACCTTAAACCTGGGTAGTTGAAACCCGTGGAATGGGTACCATGCAATATGACTTCAAAGGGTCTTCATTTGCTCACCGAACCTCTCCAATCCTATCACTGCTGCGTTTACGTCCCTGTACACATGCTTGATTCTCTTTCGGAGACATAGCAATCCATAGGTTTTAAGATACTTAAGAGTCAGGTACATTCTTAGGCGTTTAATATGCGGTGTTGAGTCCATTTCGTTGAGCAAGGAGTAGCTCTTGTCTATTCCATATTTGGCTTAAGGAACTTTATCTGTGCTCATTTCAATCTCTGGTTTTATGCAGCACCCCAACTCACCTTTACCCTTAAACAAGCATAAGGTGGTTTTCTAAATTTGAGACCCTGTTCTGTTCTGTAATTCAGTTCCTGTGTAGCCAAGTTTACATTCCGTGTATTAGTGATATCTTATGATGTTTCTTTTTCTGTGTGACTTATTTCAGTTAGAATCATCGTACCTGAATCCACTCATTGTGCTGCTACGGGCCTGATGACATAGATTTCACTGCTGAGTGATACTGCATTGTACGTAAGTACCACAAGTTCTTTATCCATTTTTCACTTTCTGTGATATTGAACTTGTACGGTAAACGAGGTTCTTGTAAACAGAGGCGTCCCAAACATTGGGGTGGCTGTATCTTTTTGATTTTAATTTCCCTAAGCTATAGGACCATAAGTGGAAGTGCCCTAGGCTCTGTTGCTTTGTTTTTTAGATGTTTCAGGAAACACCATACACTTCTCCCGAGTGTCTGTTGGCAATTTACATCCCGCCCATCAGCATAACAAGGCTCCCAGTTCTCCATGGCCTGTCCTGCCTTTCTGGATTTTACACTTTTTTCAGATGGCCCTTTTGACCGGGGGGAAGTGAGACTTCATTGTAGTGCAGATTTCCTTTGCAAGCTTGCTTGGTTGGCCAAAAAGGGCGTATGCGTTTTTTCCTGAATATATTCAGGAAAAAACGCATACGCCCTTTTTGGCCAAGTGCATCATTGTGGACGTTCTGCCTCTTTTCCTATGCTTTCAATGCAATTCCAGTCTACCTCCTGAAATCGGTTTCCTGCAATTCTGCCCCGCTTTCAAGTCCTCTTGGCAGCCTTACTTCAGTATATTTTTGGACGATAGTTGTCATTTATAACTCTGCAGGTTTGTGAATTACAGTGCCCCTGAGCTCCTTTCTTCAACTCGCTTTCTTGTGAGCTGGCCGCAACACCGCAGGATGGCTTCAGGCCCTAATCTGGTTCCGGCACGGCATGCTGAGCCTTTGGTTATTTCCTCTTCCTGGTGGGAAATGAGAGTTAAATTTGCCCGTCCAGACACCTCCAGCTAGTCTCTCATTGGTTCTCGCTATTCCTGTTCATCTTCCGCAGAAATTGCAAACTGGGCCAAACAGGAGGTTAAAGGGACTGACTCTCCAAGTCGGGAGAGTGTTAGTAAAGCGTCTGGAATGTTGCACCCGAGTACCAGGGTACGAAAACTGAGACATATTTGAACACGTCTCCCGATCACATGGTTGATCATACTCTAGGTTCCACATGCATGTTTTAGCTGAAGGAAGAATACCTTAAACCTGGGTAGTTGAAACCCGTGGAATGGGTACCATGCAATATGACTTCAAAGGGTCTTCATTTGCTCACCGAACCTCTCCAATCCTATCACTGCTGCGTTTATGTCCCTGTACACATGCTTGATTCTCTTTCGGAGACATAGCAATCCATAGGTTTTAAGATACTTAAGTGTCAGGTACATTCTTAGGCGTTTAATATGCGGTGTTGAGTCCATTTCGTTGAGCAAGGAGTAGCTCTTGTCTATTCCATATTTGGCTTAAGGAACTTTATCTGTGCTCATTTCAATCTCTGGTTTTATGCAGCATCCCAACTCACCTTTACCCTTAAACAAGCATAAGTTGGTTTTCTAAATTTGAGACCCTGTTCTGTTCTGTAATTCAGTTCCTGTGTAGCCAAGTTTACATTCCGTGTATTACTGATATCTTATGATGTTTCTTTTTCTGTGTGACTTATTTCAGTTAGAATCATCGTACCTGAATCCACTCATTGTGCTGCTACGGGCCTGATGACATAGATTTCACTGCTGAGTGATACTGCATTGTACGTAAGTACCACAAGTTCTTTATCCATTTTTCACTTTCTGTGATATTGAACTTGTACGGTAAATGAGGTTCTTGTAAACAGAGGCGTCCCAAACATTGGGGTGGCTGTATCTTTTTGATTTTAATTTCCCTAAGCTATAGGACCATAAGTGGAAGTGCCCTAGGCTCTGTTGCTTTGTTTTTTAGATGTTTCAGGAAACACCATACACTTCTCCCGAGTGTCTGTTGGCAATTTACATCCCGCCCATCAGCATAACAAGGCTCCCAGTTCTCCATGGCCTGTCCTGCCTTTCTGGATTTTACACTTTTTTCAGATGACCCTTTTGACCGGGGGGAAGTGAGACTTCATTGTAGTGCAGATTTCCTTTGCAAGCTTGCTTGGTTGGCCAAAAAGGGCGTATGCGTTTTTTCCTGAATATATTCAGGAAAAAACGCATACGCCCTTTTTGGCCAAGTGCATCATTGTGGACGTTCTGCCTCTTTTCCTATGCTTTCAATGCAATTCCAGTCTACCTCCTGAAATCGGTTTCCTGCAATTCTGCTCCGCTTTCAAGTCCTCTTGGTAGCCTTACTTCAGTATATTTTTGGACGATAGTTGTCATTTATAACTCTGCAGGTTTGTGAATTACAGTGCCCCTGAGCTCCTTTCTTCAACTCGTTTTCTTGTGAGCTGGCCGCAACACCGCAGGATGGCTTCAGGCCCTAATCTGGTTCCGGCACGGCACGCTGAGCCTTTGGTTATTTCCTCTTCCTGGTGGGAAATGAGAGTTAAATTTGCCCGTCCAGACACCTCCAGCTAGTCTCTCATTGGTTCTCGCTATTCCTGTTCATCTTCCGCAGAAATTGCAAACTGGGCCAAACAGGAGGTTAAAGGGACTGACTCTCCAAGTCGGGAGAGTGTTAGTAAAGCGTCTGGAATGTTGCACCCGAGTACCAGGGTACGAAAACTGAGACATATTTGAACACGTCTCCCGATCACATGGTTGATCATACTCTAGGTTCCACATGCATGTTTTAGCTGAAGGAAGAATACCTTAAACCTGGGTAGTTGAAACCCGTGGAATGGGTACCATGCAATATGACTTCAAAGGGTCTTCATTTGCTCACCGAACCTCTCCAATCCTATCACTGCTGCGTTTATGTCCCTGTACACATGCTTGATTCTCTTTCGGAGACATAGCAATCCATAGGTTTTAAGATACTTAAGTGTCAGGTACATTCTTAGGCGTTTAATATGCGGTGTTGAGTCCATTTCGTTGAGCAAGGAGTAGCTCTTGTCTATTCCATATTTGGCTTAAGGAACTTTATCTGTGCTCATTTCAATCTCTGGTTTTATGCAGCATCCCAACTCACCTTTACCCTTAAACAAGCATAAGTTGGTTTTCTAAATTTGAGACCCTGTTCTGTTCTGTAATTCAGTTCCTGTGTAGCCAAGTTTACATTCCGTGTATTACTGATATCTTATGATGTTTCTTTTTCTGTGTGACTTATTTCAGTTAGAATCATCGTACCTGAATCCACTCATTGTGCTGCTACGGGCCTGATGACATAGATTTCACTGCTGAGTGATACTGCATTGTACGTAAGTACCACAAGTTCTTTATCCATTTTTCACTTTCTGTGATATTGAACTTGTACGGTAAATGAGGTTCTTGTAAACAGAGGCGTCCCAAACATTGGGGTGGCTGTATCTTTTTGATTTTAATTTCCCTAAGCTATAGGACCATAAGTGGAAGTGCCCTAGGCTCTGTTGCTTTGTTTTTTAGATGTTTCAGGAAACACCATACACTTCTCCCGAGTGTCTGTTGGCAATTTACATCCCGCCCATCAGCATAACAAGGCTCCCAGTTCTCCATGGCCTGTCCTGCCTTTCTGGATTTTACACTTTTTTCAGATGACCCTTTTGACCGGGGGGGAAGTGAGACTTCATTGTAGTGCAGATTTCCTTTGCAAGCTTGCTTGGTTGCCAAAAAGGGCGTATGCGTTTTTTCCTGAATATATTCAGGAAAAAACGCATACGCCCTTTTTGGCCAAGTGCATCATTGTGGACGTTCTGCCTCTTTTCCTATGCTTTCAATGCAATTCCAGTCTACCTCCTGAAATCGGTTTCCTGCAATTCTGCTCCGCTTTCAAGTCCTCTTGGTAGCCTTACTTCAGTATATTTTTGGACGATAGTTGTCATTTATAACTCTGCAGGTTTGTGAATTACAGTGCCCCTGAGCTCCTTTCTTCAACTCGTTTTCTTGTGAGCTGGCCGCAACACCGCAGGATGGCTTCAGGCCCTAATCTGGTTCCGGCACGGCACGCTGAGCCTTTGGTTATTTCCTCTTCCTGGTGGGAAATGAGAGTTAAATTTGCCCGTCCAGACACCTCCAGCTAGTCTCTCATTGGTTCTCGCTATTCCTGTTCATCTTCCGCAGAAATTGCAAACTGGGCCAAACAGGAGGTTAAAGGGACTGACTCTCCAAGTCGGGAGAGTGTTAGTAAAGCGTCTGGAATGTTGCACCCGAGTACCAGGGTACGAAAACTGAGACATATTTGAACACGTCTCCCGATCACATGGTTGATCATACTCTAGGTTCCACATGCATGTTTTAGCTGAAGGAAGAATACCTTAAACCTGGGTAGTTGAAACCCGTGGAATGGGTACCATGCAATATGACTTCAAAGGGTCTTCATTTGCTCACCGAACCTCTCCAATCCTATCACTGCTGCGTTTATGTCCCTGTACACATGCTTGATTCTCTTTCGGAGACATAGCAATCCATAGGTTTTAAGATACTTAAGTGTCAGGTACATTCTTAGGCGTTTAATATGCGGTGTTGAGTCCATTTCGTTGAGCAAGGAGTAGCTCTTGTCTATTCCATATTTGGCTTAAGGAACTTTATCTGTGCTCATTTCAATCTCTGGTTTTATGCAGCATCCCAACTCACCTTTACCCTTAAACAAGCATAAGTTGGTTTTCTAAATTTGAGACCCTGTTCTGTTCTGTAATTCAGTTCCTGTGTAGCCAAGTTTACATTCCGTGTATTACTGATATCTTATGATGTTTCTTTTTCTGTGTGACTTATTTCAGTTAGAATCATCGTACCTGAATCCACTCATTGTGCTGCTACGGGCCTGATGACATAGATTTCACTGCTGAGTGATACTGCATTGTACGTAAGTACCACAAGTTCTTTATCCATTTTTCACTTTCTGTGATATTGAACTTGTACGGTAAATGAGGTTCTTGTAAACAGAGGCGTCCCAAACATTGGGGTGGCTGTATCTTTTTGATTTTAATTTCCCTAAGCTATAGGACCATAAGTGGAAGTGCCCTAGGCTCTGTTGCTTTGTTTTTTAGATGTTTCAGGAAACACCATACACTTCTCCCGAGTGTCTGTTGGCAATTTACATCCCGCCCATCAGCATAACAAGGCTCCCAGTTCTCCATGGCCTGTCCTGCCTTTCTGGATTTTACACTTTTTTCAGATGACCCTTTTGACCGGGGGGAAGTGAGACTTCATTGTAGTGCAGATTTCCTTTGCAAGCTTGCTTGGTTGGCCAAAAAGGGCGTATGCGTTTTTTCCTGAATATATTCAGGAAAAAACGCATACGCCCTTTTTGGCCAAGTGCATCATTGTGGACGTTCTGCCTCTTTTCCTATGCTTTCAATGCAATTCCAGTCTACCTCCTGAAATCGGTTTCCTGCAATTCTGCTCCGCTTTCAAGTCCTCTTGGTAGCCTTACTTCAGTATATTTTTGGACGATAGTTGTCATTTATAACTCTGCAGGTTTGTGAATTACAGTGCCCCTGAGCTCCTTTCTTCAACTCGTTTTCTTGTGAGCTGGCCGCAACACCGCAGGATGGCTTCAGGCCCTAATCTGGTTCCGGCACGGCACGCTGAGCCTTTGGTTATTTCCTCTTCCTGGTGGGAAATGAGAGTTAAATTTGCCCGTCCAGACACCTCCAGCTAGTCTCTCATTGGTTCTCGCTATTCCTGTTCATCTTCCGCAGAAATTGCAAACTGGGCCAAACAGGAGGTTAAAGGGACTGACTCTCCAAGTCGGGAGAGTGTTAGTAAAGCGTCTGGAATGTTGCAACCGAGTACCAGGGTACGAAAACTGAGACATATTTGAACACGTCTCCTGATCACATGGTTGATCATACTCTAGGTTCCACATGCATGTTTTAGCTGAAGGAAGAATACCTTAAACCTGGGTAGTTGAAACCCGTGGAATGGGTACCATGCAATATGACTTCAAAGGGTCTTCATTTGCTCACCGAACCTCTCCAATCCTATCACTGCTGCGTTTATGTCCCTGTACACATGCTTGATTCTCTTTCGGAGACATAGCAATCCATAGGTTTTAAGATACTTAAGTGTCAGGTACATTCTTAGGCGTTTAATATGCGGTGTTGAGTCCATTTCGTTGAGCAAGGAGTAGCTCTTGTCTATTCCATATTTGGCTTAAGGAACTTTATCTGTGCTCATTTCAATCTCTGGTTTTATGCAGCATCCCAACTCACCTTTACCCTTAAACAAGCATAAGTTGGTTTTCTAAATTTGAGACCCTGTTCTGTTCTGTAATTCAGTTCCTGTGTAGCCAAGTTTACATTCCGTGTATTACTGATATCTTATGATGTTTCTTTTTCTGTGTGACTTATTTCAGTTAGAATCATCGTACCTGAATCCACTCATTGTGCTGCTACGGGCCTGATGACATAGATTTCACTGCTGAGTGATACTGCATTGTACGTAAGTACCACAAGTTCTTTATCCATTTTTCACTTTCTGTGATATTGAACTTGTACGGTAAATGAGGTTCTTGTAAACAGAGGCGTCCCAAACATTGGGGTGGCTGTATCTTTTTGATTTTAATTTCCCTAAGCTATAGGACCATAAGTGGAAGTGCCCTAGGCTCTGTTGCTTTGTTTTTTAGATGTTTCAGGAAACACCATACACTTCTCCCGAGTGTCTGTTGGCAATTGACATCCCGCCCATCAGCATAACAAGGCTCCCAGTTCTCCATGGCCTGTCCTGCCTTTCTGGATTTTACACTTTTTTCAGATGACCCTTTTGACCGGGGGGAAGTGAGACTTCATTGTAGTGCAGATTTCCTTTGCAAGCTTGCTTGGTTGGCCAAAAAGGGCATATGCGTTTTTTCCTGAATATATTCAGGAAAAAACGCATACGCCCCTTTTGGCCAAGTGCATCATTGTGGACGTTCTGCCTCTTTTCCTATGCTTTCAATGCAATTCCAGTCTACCTCCTGAAATCGGTTTCCTGCAATTCTGCTCCGCTTTCAAGTCCTCTTGGTAGCCTTACTTCAGTATATTTTTGGACGATTGTTGTCATTTATTACTCTGCAGGTTTGTGAATTACAGTGCCCCTGAGCTCCTTTCTTCAACTCGTTTTCTTGTGAGCTGGCCGCAACACCGCAGGATGGCTTCAGGCCCTAATCTGGTTCCGGCACGGCACGCTGAGCCTTTGGTTATTTCCTCTTCCTGGTGGGAAATGAGAGTTAAATTTGCCCGTCCAGACACCTCCAGCTAGTCTCTCATTGGTTCTCGCTATTCCTGTTCATCTTCCGCAGAAATTGCAAACTGGGCCAAACAGGAGGTTAAAGGGACTGACTCTCCAAGTCGGGAGAGTGTTAGTAAAGCGTCTGGAATGTTGCACCCGAGTACCAGGGTACGAAAACTGAGACATATTTGAACACGTCTCCCGATCACATGGTTGATCATACTCTAGGTTCCACATGCATGTTTTAGCTGAAGGAAGAATACCTTAAACCTGGGTAGTTGAAACCCGTGGAATGGGTACCATGCAATATGACTTCAAAGGGTCTTCATTTGCTCACCGAACCTCTCCAATCCTATCACTGCTGCGTTTATGTCCCTGTACACATGCTTGATTCTCTTTCGGAGACATAGCAATCCATAGGTTTTAAGATACTTAAGTGTCAGGTACATTCTTAGGCGTTTAATATGCGGTGTTGAGTCCATTTCGTTGAGCAAGGAGTAGCTCTTGTCTATTCCATATTTGGCTTAAGGAACTTTATCTGTGCTCATTTCAATCTCTGGTTTTATGCAGCATCCCAACTCACCTTTACCCTTAAACAAGCATAAGTTGGTTTTCTAAATTTGAGACCCTGTTCTGTTCTGTAATTCAGTTCCTGTGTAGCCAAGTTTACATTCCGTGTATTACTGATATCTTATGATGTTTCTTTTTCTGTGTGACTTATTTCAGTTAGAATCATCGTACCTGAATCCACTCATTGTGCTGCTACGGGCCTGATGACATAGATTTCACTGCTGAGTGATACTGCATTGTACGTAAGTACCACAAGTTCTTTATCCATTTTTCACTTTCTGTGATATTGAACTTGTACGGTAAATGAGGTTCTTGTAAACAGAGGCGTCCCAAACATTGGGGTGGCTGTATCTTTTTGATTTTAATTTCCCTAAGCTATAGGACCATAAGTGGAAGTGCCCTAGGCTCTGTTGCTTTGTTTTTTAGATGTTTCAGGAAACACCATACACTTCTCCCGAGTGTCTGTTGGCAATTGACATCCCGCCCATCAGCATAACAAGGCTCCCAGTTCTCCATGGCCTGTCCTGCCTTTCTGGATTTTACACTTTTTTCAGATGACCCTTTTGACCGGGGGGAAGTGAGACTTCATTGTAGTGCAGATTTCCTTTGCAAGCTTGCTTGGTTGGCCAAAAAGGGCGTATGCGTTTTTTCCTGAATATATTCAGGAAAAAACGCATACGCCCTTTTTGGCCAAGTGCATCATTGTGGACGTTCTGCCTCTTTTCCTATGCTTTCAATGCAATTCCAGTCTACCTCCTGAAATCGGTTTCCTGCAATTCTGCTCCGCTTTCAAGTCCTCTTGGTAGCCTTACTTCAGTATATTTTTGGACGATAGTTGTCATTTATAACTCTGCAGGTTTGTGAATTACAGTGCCCCTGAGCTCCTTTCTTCAACTCGTTTTCTTGTGAGCTGGCCGCAACACCGCAGGATGGCTTCAGGCCCTAATCTGGTTCCGGCACGGCATGCTGAGCCTTTGGTTATTTCCTCTTCCTGGTGGGAAATGAGAGTTAAATTTGCCCGTCCAGACACCTCCAGCTAGTCTCTCATTGGTTCTCGCTATTCCTGTTCATCTTCCGCAGAAATTGCAAACTGGGCCAAACAGGAGGTTAAAGGGACTGACTCTCCAAGTCGGGAGAGTGTTAGTAAAGCGTCTGGAATGTTGCACCCGAGTACCAGGGTACGAAAACTGAGACATATTTGAACACGTCTCCCGATCACATGGTTGATCATACTCTAGGTTCCACATGCATGTTTTAGCTGAAGGAAGAATACCTTAAACCTGGGTAGTTGAAACCCGTGGAATGGGTACCATGCAGTATGACTTCAAAGGGTCTTCATTTGCTCACCGAACCTCTCCAATCCTATCACTGCTGCGTTTATGTCCCTGTACACATGCTTGATTCTCTTTCGGAGACATAGCAATCCATAGGTTTTAAGATACTTAAGAGTCAGGTACATTCTTAGGCGTTTAATATGTGGTGTTGAGTCCATTTCGTTGAGCAAGGAGTAGCTCTTGTCTACTCCATATTTGGCTTAAGGAACTTTATCTGTGCTCATTTCAATCTCTGGTTTTATGCAGCACCCCAACTCACCTTTACCCTTAAGCAAGCGTAAGTTGGTTTTCTAAATTTGAGACCCTGTTCTGTTCTGTAATTCAGTTCCTGTGTAGCCAAGTTTACATTCCGTGTATTACTGATATCTTATGATGTTTCTTTTTCTGTGTGACTTATTTCAGTTAGAATCATCGTACCTGAATCCACTCATTGTGCTGCTACGGGCCTGATGACTTAGATTTCACTGCTGAGTGATACTGCATTGTACGTAAGTACCACAAGTTCTTTATCCATTTTTCACTTTCTGTGATATTGAACTTGTACGGTAAACGAGGTTCTTGTAAACAGAGGCGTCCCAAACATTGGGGTGGCTGTATCTTTTTTATTTTAATTTCCCTAAGCTATAGGACCATAAGTGGAAGTGCCCTAGGCTCTGTTGCTTTGTTTTTTAGATGTTTCAGGAAACACCATACACTTCTCCCGAGTGTCTGTTGGCAATTTACATCCCGCCCATCAGCATAACAAGGCTCCCAGTTCTCCATGGCCTGTTCTGCGTTTCTGGATTTTACACTTTTTTCAGATGGCCCTTTTGACCGGGGGGAAGTGAGACTTCATTGTAGTGCAGATTTCCTTTGCAAGCTTGCTTGGTTGGCCAAAAAGGGCGTATGCGTTTTTTCCTGAATATATTCAGGAAAAAATGCATACGCACTTTTTGGCCAAGTGCATCATTGTGGACGTTCTGCCTCTATTCCTATGCTTTCAATGCAATTCCAGTCTACCTCCTGAAATCGGTTTCCTCCAATTCTGCCCCGCTTTCAAGTCCTCTTGGCAGCCTTACTTCAGTATATTTTTGGACGATAGTTGTCATTTATAACTCTGCAGGTTTGTGAATTACAGTGCCCCTGAGCTCCTTTCTTCAACTCGTTTTCTTGTGAGCTGGCCGCAACACCGCAGGATGGCTTCAGGCCCTAATCTGGTTCCGGCACGGCACGCTGAGCCTTTGGTTATTTCCTCTTCCTGGTGGGAAATGAGAGTTAAATTTGCCCGTCCAGACACCTCCAGCTAGTCTCTCATTGGTTCTCGCTATTCCTGTTCATCTTCCGCAGAAATTGCAAACTGGGCCAAACAGGAGGTTAAAGGGACTGACTCTCCAAGTCGGGAGAGTGTTAGTAAAGCGTCTGGAATGTTGCACCCGAGTACCAGGGTACGAAAACTGAGACATATTTGAACACGTCTCCCGATCACATGGTTGATCATACTCTAGGTTCCACATGCATGTTTTAGCTGAAGGAGGAATACCTTAAACTTGGGTAGTTGAAACCCGTGGAATGGGTACCATGCAATATGACTTCAAAGGGTCTTCATTTGCTCACCGAACCTCTCCAATCCTATCACTGCTTTGTTTATATCCCTGTACACATGCTTGATTCTCTTTCGGAGACATAGCAATCCATAGGTTTTAAGATACTTAAGAGTCAGGTACATTCTTAGGCGTTTAATATGCGGTGTTGAGTCAATTTCGTTGAGAAAGGAGTAGCTATTGTCTATTCCATATTTGGCTTAAGGAACTTTATCTGTGCTCATTTCAATCTCTGGTTTTATGCAGCACCCCAACTCACCTTTACCCTTAAACAAGCATAAGTTGGTTTTCTAAATTTGAGACCCTGTTCTGTTCTGTAATTCAGTTCCTGTGTAGCCAAGTTTACATTCCGTGTATTAGTGATATCTTATGATGTTTCTTTTTCTGTGTGACTTATTTCAGTTAGAATCATCGTACCTGAATCCACTCATTGTGCTGCTACGGGCCTGATGACATAGATTTCACTGCTGAGTGATACTGCATTGTACGTAAGTACCACAAGTTCTTTATCCATTTTTCACTTTCTGTGATATTGAACTTGTACGGTAAACGAGGTTCTTGTAAACAGAGGCGTCCCAAACATTGGGGTGGCTGTATCTTTTTGATTTTAATTTCCCTAAGCTATAGGACCATAAGTGGAAGTGCCCTAGGCTCTGTTGCTTTGTTTTTTAGATGTTTCAGGAAACACCATACACTTCTCCCGAGTGTCTGTTGGCAATTTACATCCCGCCCATCAGCATAACAAGGCTCCCAGTTCTCCATGGCCTGTCCTGCCTTTCTGGATTTTACACTTTTTTCAGATGGCCCTTTTGACTGGGGGGAAGTGAGACTTCATTGTAGTGCAGATTTCCTTTGCAAGTTTGCTTGGTTGGCCAAAAAGTGCGTATGCGTTTTTTCCTGAATATATTCAGGAAAAAATGCATACGTCCTTTTTGGCCAAGTGCATCATTGTGAACGTTCTGCCTCTTTTCCTATGCTTTCAATGCAATTCCAGTGTACCTCCTGAAATCGGTTTCCTGCAATTCTGCCCCGCTTTCAAGTCCTCTTGGCAGCCTTACTTCAGTATATTTTTGGACGATAATTGTCATTTATAACTCTGCAGGTTTGTGAATTACAGTGCCCCTGAGCTCCTTTCTTCAACTCACTTTCTTGTGAGCTGGCCGCAACACCGCAGGATGGCTTCAGGCCCTAATCTGGTTCCGGCACGGCACGCCGAGCCTTTGGTTAATTCCTCTTCCTGGTGGGAAATGAGAGTTAAATTTGCCCGTCCAGAGACCTCCAGCTAGTCTCTCATTGGTTCTCGCTATTCCTGTTCATCTTCCGCAGAAATTGCAAACTGGGCCAAACAGGAGGTTAAAGGGACTGACTCTCCAAGTTGGGAGAGTGTTAGTAAAGCGTCTGGAATGTTGCACCCGTGTACCAGGGTACGAAAACTGAGACATATTTGAACAGGTCTCCCGATCACACGGTTGATCATACTCTGGGTTCCACATGCATGTTTTAGCTGAAGGAAGAATACCTTAAACGTGGGTAGTTGAAACCCGTGGAATGGGTACCATGCAATATGACTTCAAAGGGTCTTCATTTGCTCACCGAACCTCTCCAATCCTATCACTGCTGCGTTTATGCCCCTGTACACACGCTTGATTCTCTTTTGGAGACATAGCAATCCATAGGTTTTAAGATACTTACTAGTCAGGTACATTCTTAGGCGTTTAATATGGGGTGTTGAGTCCATTTCGTTGAGCAAGGAGTAGCTCTTTTCTATTCCATATTTGGCTTAAGGAACTTTATCTGTGCTCATTTCAATCTCTGGTTTTATGCAGCACCCCAACTCACCTTTCCCCTTAAGCAAGCATAAGTTGGTTTTCTAAATTTGAGACCCTGTTGTGTTTTGGAATTCAGTTCCTGTGTAGCCAAGTTTACATTCCGTGTATTAGTGATATCTTATGATGTTTCTTTTTCTGTGTGACTTATTTCAGTTAGAATCATCATACCTGAATCCACTCATTATGCTGCTACGGGCCTGATGACATAGATTTCATTGCTGAGTGATACTGCATTGTACGTAAGTACCACAAGTTCTTTATCCATTTTTCACTTTCTGTGATATTGAACTTGTACGGTAAACGAGGTTCTTGTAAACAGAGGCGTCCCAAACTTTGGGGTAGCTGTGTCTTTTTGATTTTAATTTCCCTAAGCTATAGGACCATAAGTGAAAGTGCCCTAGGCTCTGTTGCTTTGTTTCTTAGATGTTTCAGGAAACACCATACACTTCTCCCAAGTGTCTGTTGGCAATTTACATCCCGCCCATCAGCATAACAAGGCTCCCAGTTCTCCATGGCCTGTCCTGCCTTTCTGGATTTTACACCTTTTTCAGATGGCCCTTTTGACCGGGGGGAAGTGAGACTTCATTGTAGTGCAGATTTCCTTTGCAAGTTTGCTTGGTTGGCCAAAAAGGGCGTATGCGTTTTTTCCTGAATATATTCAGGAAAAAACGCATACGCCCTTTTTGGCCAAGTGCATCATTGTGGACGTTCTGCCTCTTTTCCTATGCTTTCAATGCAATTCCAGTCTACCTCCTGAAATCGGTTTCCTGCAATTCTGCCCCGCTTTCAAGTCCTCTTGGCAGCCTTACTTCAGTATATTTTTGGACGATAGCTGTCATTTATAACTCTGCAGGTTTGTGAATTACAGTGCCCCTGAGCTCCTTTCTTCAACTTGCTTTCTTGTGAGCTGGCCGCAACACCGCAGGATGGCTTCAGGCCCTATTCTGGTTCCGGCACGGCACGCTGAGCCTTTGGTTCTTTCCTCTTCCTGGTGGGAAATGAGAGTTAAATTTGCCCGTCCAGACACCTCCAGCTAGTCTCTCATTGGTTCTCGCTATTCCTGTTCATCTTCCGCAGAAATTGCAAACTGGGCCAAACAGGAGGTTAAAGGCGCTGACTCTCCAAGTGGGGAGAGTGTTAGTAAAGCGTCTGGAATGTTGCACCCGAGTACCAGGGGAGGAAAACTGAGACATATTTGAACACGTCTCCCGTTCACACGATTGATCATACTCTGGGTTCCACATGCATGTTTTAGCTGAAGGAAGAATACCTTAAACCTGGAGAGTTGAGACCCGTGGAATGGGTACCATGCAATATGACTTCAAAGGGTCTTCATTTGCTCACCGAACCTCTCCAATCCTATCACTGCTGCGTTTATGTCCCTGTACACATGCTTGATTCTCTTTCGGAGACATAGCAATCCATAGGTTTTAAGATACTTAAGAGTCAGGTACATTCTTAGGCGTTTAATATGTGGTGTTGAGTCCATTTCGTTGAGCAAGGAGTAGCTCTTGTCTATTCCATATTTGGCTTAAGGAACTTTATCTGTGCTCATTTCAATCTCTGGTTTTATGCAGCACCCCAACTCACCTTTACCCTTAAGCAAGCATAAGTTGGTTTTCTAAATTTGAGACCCTGTTCTGTTCTGTAATTCAGTTCCTGTGTAGCCAAGTTTACATTCCGTGTATTACTGATATCTTATGATGTTTCTTTTTCTGTGTGACTTATTTCAGTTAGAATCATCGTACCTGAATCCACTCATTGTGCTGCTACGGGCCTGATGACTTAGATTTCACTGCTGAGTGATACTGCATTGTACGTAAGTACCACAAGTTCTTTATCCATTTTTCACTTTCTGTGATATTGAACTTGTACGGTAAACGAGGTTCTTGTAAACAGAGGCGTCCCAAACATTGGGGTGGCTGTATCTTTTTGATTTTAATTTCCCTAAGCTATAGGGCCATAAGTGGAAGTGCCCTAGGCTCTGTTGCTTTGTTTTTCAGATGTTTCAGGAAACACCATACACTTCTCCCGAGTGGCTGTTGGCAATTTACATCCCGCCCATCAGCATAACAAGGCTCCCAGTTCTCCATGGCCTGTCCTGTCTTTCTGGATTTTACACTTTTTTCAGATGGCCCTTTTGACTGGGGGGAAGTGAGACTTCATTGTAGTGCAGATTTCCTTTGCAAGTTTGCTTGGTTGGCCAAAAAGGGCGTATGCGTTTTTTCCTGAATATATTCAGGAAAAAACGCATACGTCCTTTTTGGCCAAGTGCATCATTGTGAACGTTCTGCCTCTTTTCCTATGCTTTCAATGCAATTCCAGTGTACCTCCTGAAATCGGTTTCCTGCAATTCTGCCCCGCTTTCAAGTCCTCTTGGCAGCCTTACTTCAGTATATTTTTGGACGATAATTGTCATTTATAACTCTGCAGGTTTGTGAATTACAGTGCCCCTGAGCTCCTTTCTTCAACTCGCTTTCTTGTGAGCTGGCCGCAACACCGCAGGATGGCTTCAGGCCCTAATCTGGTTCCGGCACGGCACGCTGAGCCTTTGGTTATTTCCTCTTCCTGGTGGGAAATGAGAGTTAAATTTGCCCGTCCAGACACCTCCAGCTAGTCTCTCATTGGTTCTCGCTATTCCTGTTCATCTTCCGCAGAAATTGCAAACTGGGCCAAACAGGAGGTTAAAGGGACTGACTCTCCAAGTCGGGAGAGTGTTAGTAAAGCGTCTGGAATGTTGCACCCGAGTACCAGGGTACGAAAACTGAGACATATTTGAACACGTCTCCCGATCACATGGTTGATCATACTCTAGGTTCCACATGCATGTTTTAGCTGAAGGAGGAATACCTTAAACCTGGGTAGTTGAAACCCGTGGAATGGGTACCATGCAATATGACTTCAAAGGGTCTTCATTTGCTCACCGAACCTCTCCAATCCTATCACTGCTTTGTTTATGTCCCTGTACACATGCTTGATTCTCTTTCGGAGACATAGCAATCCATAGGTTTTAAGATACTTAAGAGTCAGGTACATTCTTAGGCGTTTAATATGCGGTGTTGAGTCCATTTCGTTGAGCAAGGAGTAGCTCTTGTCTATTCCATATTTGGCTTAAGGAACTTTATCTGTGCTCATTTCAATCTCTGGTTTTATGCAGCACCCCAACTCACCTTTACCCTTAAACAAGCATAAGTTGGTTTTCTAAATTTGAGACCCTGTTCTGTTCTGTAATTCAGTTCCTGTGTAGCCAAGTTTACATTCCGTGTATTACTGATATCTTATGATGTTTCTTTTTCTGTGTGACTTATTTCAGTTAGAATCATCGTACCTGAATCCACTCATTGTGCTGCTACGGGCCTGATGACATAGATTTCACTGCTGAGTGATACTGCATTGTACGTAAGTACCACAAGTTCTTTATCCATTTTTCACTTTCTGTGATATTGAACTTGTACGGTAAACGAGGTTCTTGTAAACAGAGGCGTCCCAAACATTGGGGTGGCTGTATCTTTTTGATTTTAATTTCCCTAAGCTATAGGACCATAAGTGGAAGTGCCCTAGGCTCTGTTGCTTTGTTTTTTAGATGTTTCAGGAAACACCATACACTTCTCCCGAGTGTCTGTTGGCAATTTACATCCCGCCCATCATCATAACAAGGCTCCCAGTTCTCCATGGCCTGTCCTGCCTTTCTGCATTTTACACTTTTTTCAGATGGCCCTTTTGACCGGGGGGAAGTGAGACTTCATTGTAGTGCACATTTCCTTTGCAAGTTTGCTTGGTTGGCCAAAAAGGGCGTATGCGTTTCTTCCTGAATATATTCAGGAAAAAACGCATACGCCCTTTTCGGCCAAGTGCATCATTGTGGACGTTCTGCCTCTTTTCCTATGCTTTTAATGCAATTCCAGTCTACCTCCTGAAATCGGTTTCCTGCAATTCTGCCCCGCTTTCAAGTCCTCTTGGCAGCCTTACTTCAGTATATTTTTGGACGATAGCTGTCATTTATAACTCTGCAGGTTTGTGAATTACAGTGCCCCTGAGCCCCTTTCTTCAACTCGCTTTCTTGTGACCTGGCCTCAACACCGCAGGAGGGCTTCAGGCCCTAATCTTGTTCCGGCATGGCACGCTGAGCCTTTGGTTATTTCCTCTTCCTGGTGGGAAATGAGAGTTAAATTTGCCCGTCCAGACACCTCCAGCTAGTCTCTCATTGGTTCTCGCTATTCCTGTTCATCTTCCGCAGAAATTGCAAACTGGGCCAAACAGGAGGTTAAAGGGACTGACTCTCCAAGTCGGGAGAGTGTTAGTAAAGCGTCTGGAATGTTGCACCCGAGTACCAGGGTACGAAAACTGAGACATATTTGAACACGTCTCCCGATCACATGGTTGATCATACTCTAGGTTCCACATGCATGTTTTAGCTGAAGGAAGAATACCTTAAACCTGGGTAGTTGAAACCCGTGGAATGGGTACCATGCAATATGACTTCAAAGGGTCTTCATTTGCTCACCGAACCTCTCCAATCCTATCACTGCTGCGTTTATGTCCCTGTACACATGCTTGATTCTCTTTCGGAGACATAGCAATCCATAGGTTTTAAGATACTTAAGAGTCAGGTACATTCTTAGGCGTTTAATATGCGGTGTTGAGTCCATTTCGTTGAGCAAGGAGTAGCTCTTGTCTATTCCATATTTGTCTTAAGGAACTTTATCTGTGCTCATTTCAATCTCTGGTTTTATGCAGCACCCCAACTCACCTTTACCCTTAAACAAGCATAAGTTGGTTTTCTAAATTTGAGACCCTGTTCTGTTCTGTAATTCAGTTCCTGTGTAGCCAAGTTTACATTCCGTGTATTACTGATATCTTATGATGTTTCTTTTTCTGTGTGACTTATTTCAGTTAGAATCATCGTACCTGAATCCACTCATTGTGCTGCTACGGGCCTGATGACATAGATTTCACTGCTGAGTGATACTGCATTGTACGTAAGTACCACAAGTTTTTTATCCATTTTTCACTTTCTCTGATATTGAACTTGTACGGTAAACGAGGTTCTTGTAAACAGAGGCGTCCCAAACTTTGGGGTGGCTGTGTCGTTTTGATTTTAATTTCCCTAAGCTATAGGGCCATAAGTGGAAGTGCCCTAGGCTCTGTTGCTTTGTTTTTCAGATGTTTCAGGAAACACCATACACTTCTCCCGAGTGGCTGTTGGCAATTTACATCCCGCCCATCAGCATAACAAGGCTCCCAGTTCTCCATGGCCTGTCCTGCCTTTCTGGATTTTACACTTTTTTCAGATGGCCCTTTTGACTGGGGGGAAGTGAGACTTCATTGTAGTGCAGATTTCCTTTGCAAGTTTGCTTGGTTGGCCAAAAAGGGCGTATGCGTTTTTTCCTGAATATATTCAGGAAAAAACGCATACGTCCTTTTTGGCCAAGTGCATCATTGTGAACGTTCTGCCTCTTTTCCTATGCTTTCAATGCAATTCCAGTGTACCTCCTGAAATCGGTTTCCTGCAATTCTGCCCCGCTTTCAAGTCCTCTTGGCAGCCTTACTTCAGTATATTTTTGGACGATAATTGTCATTTATAACTCTGCAGGTTTGTGAATTACAGTGCCCCTGAGCTCCTTTCTTCAACTCGTTTTCTTGTGAGCTGGCCGCAACACCGCAGGATGGCTTCAGGCCCTAATCTGGTTCCGGCACGGCACGCCTAGCCTTTGGTTAATTCCTCTTCCTGGTGGGAAATGAGAGTTAAATTTGCCCGTCCAGAGACCTCCAGCTAGTCTCTCATTGGTTCTCGCTATTCCTGTTCATCTTCCGCAGAAATTGCAAACTGGGCCAAACAGGAGGTTAAAGGGACTGACTCTCCAAGTCGGGAGAGTGTTAGTAAAGCGTCTGGAATGTTGCACCCGTGTACCAGGGTACGAAAACTGAGACATATTTGAACAGGTCTCCCGATCACATGGTTGATCATACTCTAGGTTCCACATGCATGTTTTAGCTGAAGGAAGAATACCTTAAACGTGGGTAGTTGAAACCCGTGGAATGGGTACCATGCAATATGACTTCAAAGGGTCTTCATTTGCTCACCGAACCTCTCCAATCCTATCACTGCTGCGTTTATGCCCCTGTACACACGCTTGATTCTCTTTTGGAGACATAGCAATCCATAGGTTTTAAGATACTTACTAGTAAGGTACATTCTTAGGCGTTTAATATGGGGTGTTGAGTCCATTTCGTTGAGCAAGGAGTAGCTCTTTTCTATTCCATATTTGGCTTAAGGAACTTTATCTGTGCTCATTTCAATCTCTGGTTTTATGCAGCACCCCAACTCACCTTTTCCCTTAAGCAAGCATAAGTTGGTTTTCTAAATTTGAGACCCTGTTGTGTTTTGGAATTCAGTTCCTGTGTAGCCAAGTTTACATTCCGTGTATTAGTGATATCTTATGATGTTTCTTTTTCTGTGTGACTTATTTCAGTTAGAATCATCATACCTGAATCCACTCATTATGCTGCTACGGGCCTGATGACATAGATTTCATTGCTGAGTGATACTGCATTGTACGTAAGTACCACAAGTTCTTTATCCATTTTTCACTTTCTGTGATATTGAACTTGTACGGTAAACGAGGTTCTTGTAAACAGAGGCGTCCCAAACTTTGGGGTAGCTGTGTCTTTTTGATTTTAATTTCCCTAAGCTATAGGACCATAAGTGAAAGTGCCCTAGGCTCTGTTGCTTTGTTTCTTAGATGTTTCAGGAAACACCATACACTTCTCCCAAGTGTCTGTTGGCAATTTACATCCCGCCCATCAGCATAACAAGGCTCCCAGTTCTCCATGGCCTGTCCTGCCTTTCTGGATTTTACACCTTTTTCAGATGGCCCTTTTGACCGGGGGGAAGTGAGACTTCATTGTAGTGCAGATTTCCTTTGCAAGTTTGCTTGGTTGGCCAAAAAGGGCGTATGCGTTTTTTCCTGAATATATTCAGGAAAAAACGCATACGCCCTTTTTGGCCAAGTGCATCATTGTGGACGTTCTGCCTCTTTTCCTATGCTTTCAATGCAATTCCAGTCTACCTCCTGAAATCGGTTTCCTGCAATTCTGCCCCGCTTTCAAGTCCTCTTGGCAGCCTTACTTCAGTATATTTTTGGACGATAGCTGTCATTTATAACTCTGCAGTTTTGTGAATTACAGTGCCCCTGAGCTCCTTTCTTCAACTTGCTTTCTTGTGAGCTGGCCGCAACACCGCAGGATGGCTTCAGGCCCTATTCTGGTTCCGGCACGGCACGCTGAGCCTTTGGTTATTTCCTCTTCCTGGTGGGAAATGAGAGTTAAATTTGCCCGTCCAGACACCTCCAGCTAGTCTCTCATTGGTTCTCGCTATTCCTGTTCATCTTCCGCAGAAATTGCAAACTGGGCCAAACAGGAGGTTAAAGGCGCTGACTCTCCAAGTGGGGAGAGTGTTAGTAAAGCGTCTGGAATGTTGCACCCGAGTACCAGGGGAGGAAAACTGAGACATATTTGAACACGTCTCCCGTTCACACGATTGATCATACTCTGGGTTCCACATGCATGTTTTAGCTGAAGGAAGAATACCTTAAACCTGGAGAGTTGAGACCCGTGGAATGGGTACCATGCAATATGACTTCAAAGGGTCTTCATTTGCTCACCGAACCTCTCCAATCCTATCACTGCTGCGTTTATGTCCCTGTACACATGCTTGATTCTCTTTCGGAGACATAGCAATCCATAGGTTTTAAGATACTTAAGAGTCAGGTACATTCTTAGGCGTTTAATATGTGGTGTTGAGTCCATTTCGTTGAGCAAGGAGTAGCTCTTGTCTATTCCATATTTGGCTTAAGGAACTTTATCTGTGCTCATTTCAATCTCTGGTTTTATGCAGCACCCCAACTCACCTTTACCCTTAAGCAAGCATAAGTTGGTTTTCTAAATTTGAGACCCTGTTCTGTTCTGTAATTCAGTTCCTGTGTAGCCAAGTTTACATTCCGTGTATTACTGATATCTTATGATGTTTCTTTTTCTGTGTGACTTATTTCAGTTAGAATCATCGTACCTGAATCCACTCATTGTGCTGCTACGGGCCTGATGACTTAGATTTCACTGCTGAGTGATACTGCATTGTACGTAAGTACCACAAGTTCTTTATCCATTTTTCACTTTCTGTGATATTGAACTTGTACGGTAAACGAGGTTCTTGTAAACAGAGGCGTCCCAAACATTGGGGTGGCTGTATCTTTTTGATTTTAATTTCCCTAAGCTATAGGACCATAAGTGGAAGTGCCCTAGGCTCTGTTGCTTTGTTTCTTAGATGTTTCAGGAAACACCATACACTTCTCCCGAGTGTCTGTTGGCAATTGACATCCCGCCCATCAGCATAACAAAGCTCCCAGTTCTCCATGGCCTGTTCTGCGTTTCTTGATTTTACACTTTTTTCAGATGGCCCTTTTGACCGGGGGGAAGTGAGACTTCATTGTAGTGCAGATTTCCTTTGCAAGCTTGCTTGGTTGGCCAAAAAGGGCGTATGCGTTTTTTCCTGAATATATTCAGGAAAAAACACATACGCCCTTTTTGGCCAAGTGCATCATTGTGGACGTTCTGCCTCTTTTCCTATGCTTTCAATGCAATTCCAGTCTACCTCCTGAAATCGGTTTCCTGCAATTCTGCCCCGCTTTCAAGTCCTCTTGGCAGCCTTACTTCAGTATATTTTTGGACGATAGTTGTCATTTATAACTCTGCAGGTTTGTGAATTACAGTGCCCCTGAGCTCCTTTCTTCAACTCGTTTTCTTGTGAGCTGGCCGCAACAACGCAGGATGGCTTCAGGCCCTAATCTGGTTCCGGCACGGCACGCTGAGCCTTTGGTTATTTCCTCTTCCTGGTGGGAAATGAGAGTTAAATTTGCCCGTCCAGACACCTCCAGCTAGTCTCTCATTGGTTCTCGCTATTCCTGTTCATCTTCCGCAGAAATTGCAAACTGGGCCAAACAGGAGGTTAAAGGCGCTGACTCTCCAAGTGGGGAGAGTGTTAGTAAAGCGTCTGGAATGTTGCACCCGAGTACCAGGGGAGGAAAACTGAGACATATTTGAACACGTCTCCCGTTCACACGATTGATCATACTCTGGGTTCCACATGCATGTTTTAGCTGAAGGAAGAATACCTTAAACCTGGAGAGTTGAGACCCGTGGAATGGGTACCATGCAATATGACTTCAAAGGGTCTTCATTTGCTCACCGAACCTCTCCAATCCTATCACTGCTGCGTTTATGTCCCTGTACACATGCTTGATTCTCTTTCGGAGACATAGCAATCCATAGGTTTTAAGATACTTAAGAGTCAGGTACATTCTTAGGCGTTTAATATGTGGTGTTGAGTCCATTTCGTTGAGCAAGGAGTAGCTCTTGTCTATTCCATATTTGGCTTAAGGAACTTTATCTGTGCTCATTTCAATCTCTGGTTTTATGCAGCACCCCAACTCACCTTTACCCTTAAGCAAGCATAAGTTGGTTTTCTAAATTTGAGACCCTGTTCTGTTCTGTAATTCAGTTCCTGTGTAGCCAAGTTTACATTCCGTGTATTACTGATATCTTATGATGTTTCTTTTTCTGTGTGACTTATTTCAGTTAGAATCATCGTACCTGAATCCACTCATTGTGCTGCTACGGGCCTGATGACTTAGATTTCACTGCTGAGTGATACTGCATTGTACGTAAGTACCACAAGTTCTTTATCCATTTTTCACTTTCTGTGATATTGAACTTGTACGGTAAACGAGGTTCTTGTAAACAGAGGCGTCCCAAACATTGGGGTGGCTGTATCTTTTTGATTTTAATTTCCCTAAGCTATAGGACCATAAGTGGAAGTGCCCTAGGCTCTGTTGCTTTGTTTTTTAGATGTTTCAGGAAACACCATACACTTCTCCCGAGTGTCTGTTGGCAATTGACATCCCGCCCATCAGCATAACAAAGCTCCCAGTTCTCCATGGCCTGTTCTGCGTTTCTTGATTTTACACTTTTTTCAGATGGCCCTTTTGACCGGGGGGAAGTGAGACTTCATTGTAGTGCAGATTTCCTTTGCAAGCTTGCTTGGTTGGCCAAAAAGGGCGTATGCGTTTTTTCCTGAATATATTCAGGAAAAAACACATACGCCCTTTTTGGCCAAGTGCATCATTGTGGACGTTCTGCCTCTTTTCCTATGCTTTCAATGCAATTCCAGTCTACCTCCTGAAATCGGTTTCCTGCAATTCTGCCCCGCTTTCAAGTCCTCTTGGCAGCCTTACTTCAGTATATTTTTGGACGATAGTTGTCATTTATAACTCTGCAGGTTTGTGAATTACAGTGCCCCTGAGCTCCTTTCTTCAACTCGTTTTCTTGTGAGCTGGCCGCAACACCGCAGGATGGCTTCAGGCCCTAATCTGGTTCCGGCACGGCACGCTGAGCCTTTGGTTATTTCCTCTTCCTGGTGGGAAATGAGAGTTAAATTTGCCCGTCCAGACACCTCCAGCTAGTCTCTCATTGGTTCTCGCTATTCCTGTTCATCTTCCGCAGAAATTGCAAACTGGGCCAAACAGGAGGTTAAAGGGACTGACTCTCCAAGTCGGGAGAGTGTTAGTAAAGCGTCTGGAATGTTGCACCCGAGTACCAGGGTACGAAAACTGAGACATATTTGAACACGTCTCCCGATCACATGGTTGATCATACTCTAGGTTCCACATGCATGTTTTAGCTGAAGGAGGAATACCTTAAACCTGGGTAGTTGAAACCCGTGGAATGGGTACCATGCAATATGACTTCAAAGGGTCTTCATTTGCTCACCGAACCTCTCCAATCCTATCACTGCTTTGTTTATGTCCCTGTACACATGCTTGATTCTCTTTCGGAGACATAGCAATCCATAGGTTTTAAGATACTTAAGAGTCAGGTACATTCTTAGGCGTTTAATATGCGGTGTTGAGTCCATTTCGTTGAGCAAGGAGTAGCTCTTGTCTATTCCATATTTGGCTTAAGGAACTTTATCTGTGCTCATTTCAATCTCTGGTTTTATGCAGCACCCCAACTCACCTTTCCCCTTAAGCAAGCATAAGTTGGTTTTCTAAATTTGAGACCCTGTTGTGTTTTGGAATTCAGTTCCTGTGTAGCCAAGTTTACATTCCGTGTATTACTGATATCTTATGATGTTTCTTTTTCTGTGTGACTTATTTCAGTTAGAATCATCATACCTGAATCCACTCATTATGCTGCTATGGGCCTGATGACATAGATTTCATTGCTGAGTGATACTGCATTGTACGTAAGTACCACAAGTTCTTTATCCATTTTTCACTTTCTGTGATATTGAACTTGTACGGTAAACGAGGTTCTTGTAAACAGAGGCGTCCCAAACTTTGGGGTAGCTGTGTCTTTTTGATTTTAATTTCCCTAAGCTATAGGACCATAAGTGAAAGTGCCCTAGGCTCTGTTGCTTTGTTTCTTAGATGTTTCAGGAAACACCATACACTTCTCCCAAGTGTCTGTTGGCAATTTACATCCCGCCCATCAGCATAACAAGGCTCCCAGTTCTCCATGGCCTGTCCTGCCTTTCTGGATTTTACACCTTTTTCAGATGGCCCTTTTGACCGGGGGGAAGTGAGACTTCATTGTAGTGCAGATTTCCTTTGCAAGTTTGCTTGGTTGGCCAAAAAGGGCGTATGCGTTTTTTCCTGAATATATTCAGGAAAAAACGCATACGCCCTTTTTGGCCAAGTGCATCATTGTGGACGTTCTGCCTCTTTTCCTATGCTTTCAATGCAATTCCAGTCTACCTCCTGAAATCGGTTTCCTGCAATTCTGCCCCGCTTTCAAGTCCTCTTGGCAGCCTTACTTCAGTATATTTTTGGACGATAGCTGTCATTTATAACTCTGCAGGTTTGTGAATTACACTGCCCCTGAGCTCCTTTCTTCAACTTGCTTTCTTGTGAGCTGGCCGCAACACCGCAGGATGGCTTCAGGCCCTATTCTGGTTGGCACGGCACGCTGAGCCTTTGGTTATTTCCTCTTCCTGGTGGGAAATGAGAGTTAAATTTGCCCGTCCAGACACCTCCAGCTAGTCTCTCATTGGTTCTCGCTATTCCTGTTCATCTTCCGCAGAAATTGCAAACTGGGCCAAACAGGAGGTTAAAGGCGCTGACTCTCCAAGTGGGGAGAGTGTTAGTAAAGCGTCTGGAATGTTGCACCCGAGTACCAGGGGAGGAAAACTGAGACATATTTGAACACGTCTCCCGTTCACACGATTGATCATACTCTGGGTTCCACATGCATGTTTTAGCTGAAGGAAGAATACCTTAAACCTGGAGAGTTGAGACCCGTGGAATGGGTACCATGCAATATGACTTCAAAGGGTCTTCATTTGCTCACCGAACCTCTCCAATCCTATCACTGCTGCGTTTATGTCCCTGTACACATGCTTGATTCTCTTTCGGAGACATAGCAATCCATAGGTTTTAAGATACTTAAGAGTCAGGTACATTCTTAGGCATTTAATATGTGGTGTTGAGTCCATTTCGTTGAGCAAGGAGTAGCTCTTGTCTATTCCATATTTGGCTTAAGGAACTTTATCTGTGCTCATTTCAATCTCTGGTTTTATGCAGCACCCCAACTCACCTTTACCCTTAAGCAAGCATAAGTTGGTTTTCTAAATTTGAGACCCTGTTCTGTTCTGTAATTCAGTTCCTGTGTAGCCAAGTTTACATTCCGTGTATTACTGATATCTTATGATGTTTCTTTTTCTGTGTGACTTATTTCAGTTAGAATCATCGTACCTGAATCCACTCATTGTGCTGCTACGGGCCTGATGACTTAGATTTCACTGCTGAGTGATACTGCATTGTACGTAAGTACCACAAGTTCTTTATCCATTTTTCACTTTCTGTGATATTGAACTTGTACGGTAAACGAGGTTCTTGTAAACAGAGGCGTCCCAAACATTGGGGTGGCTGTATCTTTTTGATTTTAATTTCCCTAAGCTATAGGACCATAAGTGGAAGTGCCCTAGGCTCTGTTGCTTTGTTTCTTAGATGTTTCAGGAAACACCATACACTTCTCCCGAGTGTCTGTTGGCAATTGACATCCCGCCCATCAGCATAACAAAGCTCCCAGTTCTCCATGGCCTGTTCTGCGTTTCTTGATTTTACACTTTTTTCAGATGGCCCTTTTGACCGGGGGGAAGTGAGACTTCATTGTAGTGCAGATTTCCTTTGCAAGCTTGCTTGGTTGGCCAAAAAGGGCGTATGCGTTTTTTCCTGAATATATTCAGGAAAAAACACATACGCCCTTTTTGGCCAAGTGCATCATTGTGGACGTTCTGCCTCTTTTCCTATGCTTTCAATGCAATTCCAGTCTACCTCCTGAAATCGGTTTCCTGCAATTCTGCCCCGCTTTCAAGTCCTCTTGGCAGCCTTACTTCAGTATATTTTTGGACGATAGTTGTCATTTATAACTCTGCAGGTTTGTGAATTACAGTGCCCCTGAGCTCCTTTCTTCAACTCGTTTTCTTGTGAGCTGGCCGCAACACCGCAGGATGGCTTCAGGCCCTAATCTGGTTCCGGCACGGCACGCTGAGCCTTTGGTTATTTCCTCTTCCTGGTGGGAAATGAGAGTTAAATTTGCCCGTCCAGACACCTCCAGCTAGTCTCTCATTGGTTCTCGCTATTCCTGTTCATCTTCCGCAGAAATTGCAAACTGGGCCAAACAGGAGGTTAAAGGCGCTGACTCTCCAAGTGGGGAGAGTGTTAGTAAAGCGTCTGGAATGTTGCACCCGAGTACCAGGGGAGGAAAACTGAGACATATTTGAACACGTCTCCCGTTCACACGATTGATCATACTCTGGGTTCCACATGCATGTTTTAGCTGAAGGAAGAATACCTTAAACCTGGAGAGTTGAGACCCGTGGAATGGGTACCATGCAATATGACTTCAAAGGGTCTTCATTTGCTCACCGAACCTCTCCAATCCTATCACTGCTGCGTTTATGTCCCTGTACACATGCTTGATTCTCTTTCAGAGACATAGCAATCCATAGGTTTTAAGATACTTAAGAGTCAGGTACATTCTTAGGCGTTTAATATGTGGTGTTGAGTCCATTTCGTTGAGCAAGGAGTAGCTCTTGTCTATTCCATATTTGGCTTAAGGAACTTTATCTGTGCTCATTTCAATCTCTGGTTTTATGCAGCACCCCAACTCACCTTTACCCTTAAGCAAGCATAAGTTGGTTTTCTAAATTTGAGACCCTGTTCTGTTCTGTAATTCAGTTCCTGTGTAGCCAAGTTTACATTCCGTGTATTACTGATATCTTATGATGTTTCTTTTTCTGTGTGACTTATTTCAGTTAGAATCATCGTACCTGAATCCACTCATTGTGCTGCTACGGGCCTGATGACTTAGATTTCACTGCTGAGTGATACTGCATTGTACGTAAGTACCACAAGTTCTTTATCCATTTTTCACTTTCTGTGATATTGAACTTGTACGGTAAACGAGGTTCTTGTAAACAGAGGCGTCCCAAACATTGGGGTGGCTGTATCTTTTTGATTTTAATTTCCCTAAGCTATAGGACCATAAGTGGAAGTGCCCTAGGCTCTGTTGCTTTGTTTTTTAGATGTTTCAGGAAACACCATACACTTCTCCCGAGTGTCTGTTGGCAATTGACATCCCGCCCATCAGCATAACAAAGCTCCCAGTTCTCCATGGCCTGTTCTGCGTTTCTTGATTTTACACTTTTTTCAGATGGCCCTTTTGACCGGGGGGAAGTGAGACTTCATTGTAGTGCAGATTTCCTTTGCAAGCTTGCTTGGTTGGCCAAAAAGGGCGTATGCGTTTTTTCCTGAATATATTCAGGAAAAAACACATACGCCCTTTTTGGCCAAGTGCATCATTGTGGACGTTCTGCCTCTTTTCCTATGCTTTCAATGCAATTCCAGTCTACCTCCTGAAATCGGTTTCCTGCAATTCTGCCCCGCTTTCAAGTCCTCTTGGCAGCCTTACTTCAGTATATTTTTGGACGATAGTTGTCATTTATAACTCTGCAGGTTTGTGAATTACAGTGCCCCTGAGCTCCTTTCTTCAACTCCTTTTCTTGTGAGCTGGCCGCAACACCGCAGGATGGCTTCAGGCCCTAATCTGGTTCCGGCACGGCACGCTGAGCCTTTGGTTATTTCCTCTTCCTGGTGGGAAATGAGAGTTAAATTTGCCCGTCCAGACACCTCCAGCTAGTCTCTCATTGGTTCTCGCTATTCCTGTTCATCTTCCGCAGAAATTGCAAACTGGGCCAAACAGGAGGTTAAAGGGACTGACTCTCCAAGTCGGGAGAGTGTTAGTAAAGCGTCTGGAATGTTGCACCCGACTACCAGGGTACGAAAACTGAGACATATTTGAACACGTCTCCCGATCACATGGTTGATCATACTCTAGGTTCCACATGCATGTTTTAGCTGAAGGAGGAATACCTTAAACCTGGGTAGTTGAAACCCGTGGAATGGGTACCATGCAATATGACTTCAAAGGGTCTTCATTTGCTCACCGAACCTCTCCAATCCTATCACTGCTTTGTTTATGTCCCTGTACACATGCTTGATTCTCTTTCGGAGACATAGCAATCCATAGGTTTTAAGATACTTAAGAGTCAGGTACATTCTTAGGCGTTTAATATGCGGTGTTGAGTCCATTTCGTTGAGCAAGGAGTAACTCTTGTCTATTCCATATTTGGCTTAAGGAACTTTATCTGTGCTCATTTCAATCTCTGGTTTTATGCAGCACCCCAACTCACCTTTACCCTTAAACAAGCATAAGTTGGTTTTCTAAATTTGAGACACTGTTCTGTTCTGTAATTCAGTTCCTGTGTAGCCAAGTTTACATTCCGTGTATTACTGATATCTTATGATGTTTCTTTTTCTGTGTGACTTATTTCAGTTAGAATCATCGTACCTGAATCCACTCATTGTGCTGCTACGGGCCTGATGACATAGATTTCACTGCTGAGTGATACTGCATTGTACGTAAGTACCACAAGTTCTTTATCCATTTTTCACTTTCTGTGATATTGAACTTGTACGGTAAACGAGGTTCTTGTAAACAGAGGCGTCCCAAACATTGGGGTGGCTGTATCTTTTTGATTTTAATTTCCCTAAGCTATAGGACCATAAGTGGAATTGCCCTAGGCTCTGTTGCTTTGTTTTTTAGATGTTTCAGGAAACACCATACACTTCTCCCGAGTGTCTGTTGGCAATTTACATCCCGCCCATCAGCATAACAAGGCTCCCAGTTCTCCATGGCCTGTCCTGCCTTTCTGGATTTTACACTTTTTTCAGATGGCCCTTTTGACCGGGGGGAAGTGAGACTTCATTGTAGTGCAGATTTCCTTTGCAAGCTTGCTTGGTTGGCCAAAAAGGGCGTATGCGTTTTTTCCTGAATATATTCAGGAAAAAACGCATACGCTCTTTTTGGCCAAGTGCATCATTGTGGACGTTCTGCCTCTTTTCCTATGCTTTCAATGCAATTCCAGTCTACCTCCTGAAATCAGTTTCCTGCAATTCTGCCCCGCTTTCAAGTCCTCTTGGCAGCCTTACTTCAGTATATTTTTGGACGATAGTTGTCATTTATAACTCTGCAGGTTTGTGAATTACAGTGCCCCTGAGCTCCTTTCTTCAACTCCTTTTCTTGTGAGCTGGCCGCAACACCGCAGGATGGCTTCAGGCCCTAATCTGGTTCCGGCACGGCACGCTGAGCCTTTGGTTATTTCCTCTTCCTGGTGGGAAATGAGAGTTAAATTTGCCCGTCCAGACACCTCCAGCTAGTCTCTCATTGGTTCTCGCTATTCCTGTTCATCTTCCGCAGAAATTGCAAACTGGGCCAAACAGGAGGTTAAAGGGACTGACTCTCCAAGTCGGGAGAGTGTTAGTAAAGCGTCTGGAATGTTGCACCCGAGTACCAGGGTACGAAAACTGAGACATATTTGAACACGTCTCCCGATCACATGGTTGATCATACTCTAGGTTCCACATGCATGTTTTAGCTGAAGGAAGAATACCTTAAACCTGGGTAGTTGAAACCCGTGGAATGGGTACCATGCAATATGACTTCAAAGGGTCTTCATTTGCTCACCGAACCTCTCCAATCCTATCACTGCTGCGTTTATGTCCCTGTACACATGCTTGATTCTCTTTCGGAGACATAGCAATCCATAGGTTTTAAGATACTTACGAGTCAGGTACATTCTTAGGCGTTTAATATGCGGTGTTGAGCCATTTCGTTGAGCAAGGAGTAGCTCTTGTCTATTCCATATTTGGCTTAAGGAACTTTATCTGTGCTCATTTCAATCTCTGGTTTTATGCAGCACCCCAACTCACCTTTACCCTTAAACAAGCATAAGTTGGTTTTCTAAATTTGAGACCCTGTTCTGTTCTGTAATTCAGTTCCTGTGTAGCCAAGTTTACATTCCGTGTATTACTGATATCTTATGATGTTTCTTTTTCTGTGTGACTTATTTCAGTTAGAATCATCGTACCTGAATCCACTCATTGTGCTGCTACGGGCCTGATGACATAGATTTCACTGCTGAGTGATACTGCATTGTACGTAAGTACCACAAGTTCTTTATCCATTTTTCACTTTCTGTGATATTGAACTTGTACGGTAAACGAGGTTCTTGTAAACAGAGGCGTCCCAAACATTGGGGTGGCTGTATCTTTTTGATTTTAATTTCCCTAAGCTATAGGACCATAAGTGGAAGTGCCCTAGGCTCTGTTGCTTTGTTTTTTAGATGTTTCAGGAAACACCATACACTTCTCCCGAGTGTCTGTTGGCAATTGACATCCCGCCCATCAGCATAACAAGGCTCCCAGTTCTCCATGGCCTGTCCTGCCTTTCTGGATTTTACAATTTTTTCAGATGGCCCTTTTGACCGGGGGGAAGTGAGACTTCATTGTAGTGCAGATTTCCTTTGCAAGCTTGCTTGGTTGGCCAAAAAGGGCGTATGCGTTTTTTCCTGAATATATTCAGGAAAAAACACATACGCCCTTTTTGGCCAAGTGCATCATTGTGGACGTTCTGCCTCTTTTCCTATGCTTTCAATGCAATTCCAGTCTACCTCCTGAAATCGGTTTCCTGCAATTCTGCCCCGCTTTCAAGTCCTCTTGGCAGCCTTACTTCAGTATATTTTTGGACGATAGTTGTCATTTATAACTCTGCAGGTTTGTGAATTACAGTGCCCCTGAGCTCCTTTCTTCAACTCGTTTTCTTGTGAGCTGGCCGCAACACCGCAGGATGGCTTCAGGCCCTAATCTGGTTCCGGCACGGCACGCTGAGCCTTTGGTTATTTCCTCTTCCTGGTGGGAAATGAGAGTTAAATTTGCCCGTCCAGACACCTCCAGCTAGTCTCTCATTGGTTCTCGCTATTCCTGTTCATCTTCCGCAGAAATTGCAAACTGGGCCAAACAGGAGGTTAAAGGGACTGACTCTCCAAGTCGGGAGAGTGTTAGTAAAGCGTCTGGAATGTTGCACCCGACTACCAGGGTACGAAAACTGAGACATATTTGAACACGTCTCCCGATCACATGGTTGATCATACTCTAGGTTCCACATGCATGTTTTAGCTGAAGGAGGAATACCTTAAACCTGGGTAGTTGAAACCCGTGGAATGGGTACCATGCAATATGACTTCAAAGGGTCTTCATTTGCTCACCGAACCTCTCCAATCCTATCACTGCTTTGTTTATGTCCCTGTACACATGCTTGATTCTCTTTCGGAGACATAGCAATCCATAGGTTTTAAGATACTTAAGAGTCAGGTACATTCTTAGGCGTTTAATATGCGGTGTTGAGTCCATTTCGTTGAGCAAGGAGTAACTCTTGTCTATTCCATATTTGGCTTAAGGAACTTTATCTGTGCTCATTTCAATCTCTGGTTTTATGCAGCACCCCAACTCACCTTTACCCTTAAACAAGCATAAGTTGGTTTTCTAAATTTGAGACACTGTTCTGTTCTGTAATTCAGTTCCTGTGTAGCCAAGTTTACATTCCGTGTATTACTGATATCTTATGATGTTTCTTTTTCTGTGTGACTTATTTCAGTTAGAATCATCGTACCTGAATCCACTCATTGTGCTGCTACGGGCCTGATGACATAGATTTCACTGCTGAGTGATACTGCATTGTACGTAAGTACCACAAGTTCTTTATCCATTTTTCACTTTCTGTGATATTGAACTTGTACGGTAAACGAGGTTCTTGTAAACAGAGGCGTCCCAAACATTGGGGTGGCTGTATCTTTTTGATTTTAATTTCCCTAAGCTATAGGACCATAAGTGGAATTGCCCTAGGCTCTGTTGCTTTGTTTTTTAGATGTTTCAGGAAACACCATACACTTCTCCCGAGTGTCTGTTGGCAATTTACATCCCGCCCATCAGCATAACAAGGCTCCCAGTTCTCCATGGCCTGTCCTGCCTTTCTGGATTTTACACTTTTTTCAGATGGCCCTTTTGACCGGGGGGAAGTGAGACTTCATTGTAGTGCAGATTTCCTTTGCAAGCTTGCTTGGTTGGCCAAAAAGGGCGTATGCGTTTTTTCCTGAATATATTCAGGAAAAAACGCATACGCTCTTTTTGGCCAAGTGCATCATTGTGGACGTTCTGCCTCTTTTCCTATGCTTTCAATGCAATTCCAGTCTACCTCCTGAAATCAGTTTCCTGCAATTCTGCCCCGCTTTCAAGTCCTCTTGGCAGCCTTACTTCAGTATATTTTTGGACGATAGTTGTCATTTATAACTCTGCAGGTTTGTGAATTACAGTGCCCCTGAGCTCCTTTCTTCAACTCCTTTTCTTGTGAGCTGGCCGCAACACCGCAGGATGGCTTCAGGCCCTAATCTGGTTCCGGCACGGCACGCTGAGCCTTTGGTTATTTCCTCTTCCTGGTGGGAAATGAGAGTTAAATTTGCCCGTCCAGACACCTCCAGCTAGTCTCTCATTGGTTCTCGCTATTCCTGTTCATCTTCCGCAGAAATTGCAAACTGGGCCAAACAGGAGGTTAAAGGGACTGACTCTCCAAGTCGGGAGAGTGTTAGTAAAGCGTCTGGAATGTTGCACCCGAGTACCAGGGTACGAAAACTGAGACATATTTGAACACGTCTCCCGATCACATGGTTGATCATACTCTAGGTTCCACATGCATGTTTTAGCTGAAGGAAGAATACCTTAAACCTGGGTAGTTGAAACCCGTGGAATGGGTACCATGCAATATGACTTCAAAGGGTCTTCATTTGCTCACCGAACCTCTCCAATCCTATCACTGCTGCGTTTATGTCCCTGTACACATGCTTGATTCTCTTTCGGAGACATAGCAATCCATAGGTTTTAAGATACTTACGAGTCAGGTACATTCTTAGGCGTTTAATATGCGGTGTTGAGCCATTTCGTTGAGCAAGGAGTAGCTCTTGTCTATTCCATATTTGGCTTAAGGAACTTTATCTGTGCTCATTTCAATCTCTGGTTTTATGCAGCACCCCAACTCACCTTTACCCTTAAACAAGCATAAGTTGGTTTTCTAAATTTGAGACCCTGTTCTGTTCTGTAATTCAGTTCCTGTGTAGCCAAGTTTACATTCCGTGTATTACTGATATCTTATGATGTTTCTTTTTCTGTGTGACTTATTTCAGTTAGAATCATCGTACCTGAATCCACTCATTGTGCTGCTACGGGCCTGATGACATAGATTTCACTGCTGAGTGATACTGCATTGTACGTAAGTACCACAAGTTCTTTATCCATTTTTCACTTTCTGTGATATTGAACTTGTACGGTAAACGAGGTTCTTGTAAACAGAGGCGTCCCAAACATTGGGGTGGCTGTATCTTTTTGATTTTAATTTCCCTAAGCTATAGGACCATAAGTGGAAGTGCCCTAGGCTCTGTTGCTTTGTTTTTTAGATGTTTCAGGAAACACCATACACTTCTCCCGAGTGTCTGTTGGCAATTTACATCCCGCCCATCAGCATAACAAGGCTCCCAGTTCTCCATGGCCTGTCCTGCCTTTCTGGATTTTACAATTTTTTCAGATGGCCCTTTTGACCGGGGGGAAGTGAGACTTCATTGTAGTGCAGATTTCCTTTGCAAGCTTGCTTGGTTGGCCAAAAAGGGCGTATGCGTTTTTTCCTGAATATATTCAGGAAAAAACGCATACGCCCTTTTTGGCCAAGTGCATCATTGTGGACGTTCTGCCTCTTTTCCTATGCTTTCAATGCAATTCCAGTCTACCTCCTGAAATCAGTTTCCTGCAATTCTGCCCCGCTTTCAAGTCCTCTTGGCAGCCTTACTTCAGTATATTTTTGGACGATAGTTGTCATTTATAACTCTGCAGGTTTGTGAATTACAGTGCCCCTGAGCTCCTTTCTTCAACTCCTTTTCTTGTGAGCTGGCCGCAACACCGCAGGATGGCTTCAGGCCCTAATCTGGTTCCGGCACGGCACGCTGAGCCTTTGGTTATTTCCTCTTCCTGGTGGGAAATGAGAGTTAAATTTGCCCGTCCAGACACCTCCAGCTAGTCTCTCATTGGTTCTCGCTATTCCTGTTCATCTTCCGCAGAAATTGCAAACTGGGCCAAACAGGAGGTTAAAGGGACTGACTCTCCAAGTCGGGAGAGTGTTAGTAAAGCGTCTGGAATGTTGCACCCGAGTACCAGGGTACGAAAACTGAGACATATTTGAACACTTCTCCCGATCACATGGTTGATCATACTCTAGGTTCCACATGCATGTTTTAGCTGAAGGAAGAATACCTTAAACCTGGGTAGTTGAAACCCGTGGAATGGGTACCATGCAATATGACTTCAAAGGGTCTTCATTTGCTCACCGAACCTCTCCAATCCTATCACTGCTGCGTTTATGTCCCTGTACACATGCTTGATTCTCTTTCGGAGACATAGCAATCCATAGGTTTTAAGATACTTAAGAGTCAGGTACATTCTTAGGCGTTTAATATGCGGTGTTGAGTCCATTTCGTTGAGCAAGGAGTAGCTCTTGTCTATTCCATATTTGGCTTAAGGAACTTTATCTGTGCTCATTTCAATCTCTGGTTTTATGCAGCACCCCAACTCACCTTTACCCTTAAACAAGCATAAGTTGGTTTACTAAATTTGAGACCCTGTTCTGTTCTGTAATTCAGTTCCTGTGTAGCCAAGTTTACATTCCATGTATTACTGATATCTTATGATGTTTCTTTTTCTGTGTGACTTATTTCAGTTAGAATCATCGTACCTGAATCCACTCATTGTGCTGCTACGGGCCTGATGACATAGATTTCACTGCTGAGTGATACTGCATTGTACGTAAGTACCACAAGTTCTTTATCCATTTTTCACTTTCTGTGATATTGAACTTGTACGGTAAACGAGGTTCTTGTAAACAGAGGCGTCCCAAACATTGGGGTGGCTGTATCTTTTTGATTTTAATTTCCCTAAGCTATAGGACCATAAGTGGAAGTGCCCTAGGCTCTGTTGCTTTGTTTTTTAGATGTTTCAGGAAACACCATACACTTCTCCCGAGTGTCTGTTGGCAATTTACATCCCGCCCATCAGCATAACAAGGCTCCCAGTTCTCCATGGCCTGTCCTGCCTTTCTGGATTTTACACTTTTTTCAGATGGCCCTTTTGACCGGGGGGAAGTGAGACTTCATTGTAGTGCAGATTTCCTTTGCAAGCTTGCTTGGTTGGCCAAAAAGGGCGTATGCGTTTTTTCCTGAATATATTCAGGAAAAAACGCATACGCCCTTTTTGGCCAAGTGCATCATTGTGGACGTTCTGCCTCTTTTCCTATGCTTTCAATGCAATTCCAGTCTACCTCCTGAAATCAGTTTCCTGCAATTCTGCCCCGCTTTCAAGTCCTCTTGGCAGCCTTACTTCAGTATATTTTTGGACGATAGTTGTCATTTATAACTCTGCAGGTTTGTGAATTACAGTGCCCCTGAGCTCCTTTCTTCAACTCGTTTTCTTGTGAGCTGGCCGCACACCGCAGGATGGCTTCAGGCCCTAATCTGGTTCCGGCACGGCACGCTGAGCCTTTGGTTATTTCCTCTTCCTGGTGGGAAATGAGAGTTAAATTTGCCCGTCCAGACACCTCCAGCTAGTCTCTCATTGGTTCTCGCTATTCCTGTTCATCTTCCGCAGAAATTGCAAACTGGGCCAAACAGGAGGTTAAAGGGACTGACTCTCCAAGTCGGGAGAGTGTTAGTAAAGCATCTGGAATGTTGCACCCGAGTACCAGGGTACGAAAACTGAGACATATTTGAACACGTCTCCCGATCACATGGTTGATCATACTCTGGGTTACACATGCATGTTTTAGCTGAAGGAGGAATACCTTAAACCTGGGTAGTTGAAACCCGTGGAATGGGTACCATGCAATATGACTTCAAAGGGTCTTCATTTGCTCACCGAACCTCTCCAATCCTATCACTGCTGCATTTATGTCCCTGTACACATGCTTGATTCTCTTTCGGAGACATAGCAATCCATAGGTTTTAAGATACTTAAGAGTCAGGTACATTCTTAGGCGTTTAATATGCGGTGTTGAGTCCATTTCGTTGAGCAAGGAGTAGCTCTTGTCTATTCCATATTTGGCTTAAGGAACTTTATCTGTGCTCATTTCAATCTCTGGTTTTATGCAGCACCCCAACTCACCTTTACCCTTAAACAAGCATAAGTTGGTTTTCTAAATTTGAGACCCTGTTCTGTTCTGTAATTCAGTTCCTGTGTAGCCAAGTTTACATTCCGTGTATTACTGATATCTTATGATGTTTCTTTATCTGTGTGACTTATTTCAGTTAGAATCATCGTACCTGAATCCACTCATTGTGCTGCCACGGGCCTGATGACGTAGATTTCACTGCTGAGTGATACTGCATTGTACGTAAGTACCACAAGTTCTTTATCCATTTTTCACTTTCTGTGATATTGAACTTGTACGGTAAACGAGGTTCTTGTAAACAGAGGCGTCCCAAACATTGGAGTGGCTGTATCTTTTGGATTTTAATTTCCCTAAGCGATAGGACCATAAGTGGAAGTGCCCTAGGCTCTGTTGCTTTGTTTTTTAGACGTTTCAGGAAACACCATACACTTCTCCCGAGTGTCTGTTGGCAATTTACATCCCGCCCATCAGCATAACAAGGCTCCCAGTTCTCCATGGCCTGTCCTGCCTTTCTGGATTTTACACTTTTTTCAGATGGCCCTTTTGACCGGGGGGAAGTGAGACTTCATTGTAGTGCAGATTTCCTTTGCAAGCTTGCTTGGTTGGCCAAAAAGGGCGTATGCGTTTTTTCCTGAATATATTCAGGAAAAAACGCATACGCCCTTTTTGGCCAAGTGCATCATTGTGGACGTTCTGCCTCTTTTCCTATGCTTTCAATGCAATTCCAGTCTACCTCCTGAAATCGGTTTCCTGCAATTCTGCCCCGCTTTCAAGTCCTCTTGGCAGCCTTACTTCAGTATATTTTTGGACGATAGTTGTCATTTATAACTCTGCAGGTTTGTGAATTACAGTGCCCCTGAGCTCCTTTCTTCAACTCGTTTTCTTGTGAGCTGGCCGCACACCGCAGGATGGCTTCAGGCCCTAATCTGGTTCCGGCACGGCACGCTGAGCCTTTGGTTATTTCCTCTTCCTGGTGGGAAATGAGAGTTAAATTTGCCCGTCCAGACACCTCCAGCTAGTCTCTCATTGGTTCTCGCTATTCCTGTTCATCTTCCGCAGAAATTGCAAACTGGGCCAAACAGGAGGTTAAAGGGACTGACTCTCCAAGTCGGGAGAGTGTTAGTAAAGCGTCTGGAATGTTGCACCCGAGTACCAGGGTACGAAAACTGAAACATATTTGAACACGTCTCCCGATCACATGGTTGATCATACTCTGGGTTCCACATGCATGTTTTAGCTGAAGGAAGAATACCTTAAACCTGGGTAGTTGAAACCCGTGGAATGGGTACCATGCAATATGACTTCAAAGGGTCTTCATTTGCTCACCGAACCTCTCCAATCCTATCACTGCTGCGTTTATGTCCCTGTACACATGCTTGATTCTCTTTCGGAGACATAGCAATCCATAGGTTTTAAGATACTTAAGAGTCAGGTACATTCTTAGGCGTTTAATATGCGGTGTTGAGTCCATTTCGTTGAGCAAGGAGTAGCTCTTGTCTATTCCATATTTGGCTTAAGGAACTTTATCTGTGCTCATTTCAATCTCTGGTTTTATGCAGCACCCCAACTCACCTTTACCCTTAAACAAGCATAAGTTGGTTTTCTAAATTTGAGACCCTGTTCTGTTCTGTAATTCAGTTCCTGTGTAGCCAAGTTTACATTCCGTGTATTACTGATATCTTATGATGTTTCTTTTTCTGTGTGACTTATTTCAGTTAGAATCATCGTACCTGAATCCACTCATTGTGCTGCTACGGGCCTGATGACATAGATTTCACTGCTGAGTGATACTGCATTGTACGTAAGTACCACAAGTTCTTTATCCATTTTTCACTTTCTGTGATATTGAACTTGTACGGTAAACGAGGTTCTTGTAAACAGAGGCGTCCCAAACATTGGGGTGGCTGTATCTTTTTGATTTTAATTTCCCTAAGCTATAGGACCATAAGTGGAAGTGCCCTAGGCTCTGTTGCTTTGTTTTTTAGATGTTTCAGGAAACACCATACACTTCTCCCGAGTGTCTGTTGGCAATTTACATCCCGCCCATCAGCATAACAAGGCTCCCAGTTCTCCATGGCCTGTCCTGCCTTTCTGGATTTTACACTTTTTTCAGATGGCCCTTTTGACCGGGGGGAAGTGAGACTTCATTGTAGTGCAGATTTCCTTTGCAAGCTTGCTTGGTTGGCCAAAAAGGGCGTATGCGTTTTTTCCTGAATATATTCAGGAAAAAACGCATACGCCCTTTTTGGCCAAGTGCATCATTGTGGACGTTCTGCCTCTTTTCCTATGCTTTCAATGCAATTCCAGTCTACCTCCTGAAATCGGTTTCCTGCAATTCTGCCCCGCTTTTAAGTCCTCTTGGCAGCCTTACTTCAGTATATTTTTGGACGATAGTTGTCATTTATAACTCTGCAGGTTTGTGAATTACAGTGCCCCTGAGCTCCTTTCTTCAACTCGTTTTCTTGTGAGCTGGCCGCAACACCGCAGGATGGCTTCAGGCCCTAATCTGGTTCCGGCACGGCACGCTGAGCCTTTGGTTATTTCCTCTTCCTGGTGGGAAATGAGAGTTAAATTTGCCCGTCCAGACACCTCCAGCTAGTCTCTCATTGGTTCTCGCTATTCCTGTTCATCTTCCGCAGAAATTGCAAACTGGGCCAAACAGGAGGTTAAAGGGACTGACTCTCCAAGTCGGGAGAGTGTTAGTAAAGCGTCTGGAATGTTGCACCCGAGTACCAGGGTACGAAAACTGAGACATATTTGAACACGTCTCCCGATCACATGGTTGGTCATACTCTAGGTTCCACATGCATGTTTTAGCTGAAGGAAGAATACCTTAAACCTGGGTAGTTGAAACCCGTGGAATGGGTACCATGCAATATGACTTCAAAGGGTCTTCATTTGCTCACCGAACCTCTCCAATCCTATCACTGCTGCGTTTATGTCCCTGTACACACGCTTGATTCTCTTTCGGAGACATAGCAATCCATAGGTTTTAAGATACTTAAGAGTCAGGTACATTCTTAGGCGTTTAATATGCGGTGTTGAGTCCATTTCGTTGAGCAAGGAGTAGCTCTTGTCTATTCCATATTTGGCTTAAGGAACTTTATCTGTGCTCATTTCAATCTCTGGTTTTATGCAGCACCCCAACTCACCTTTACCCTTAAACAAGCATAAGTTGGTTTTCTAAATTTGAGACCCTGTTCTGTTCTGTAATTCAGTTCCTGTGTAGCCAAGTTTACATTCCGTGTATTACTGATATCTTATGATGTTTCTTTTTCTGTGTGACTTATTTCAGTTAGAATCATCGTACCTGAATCCACTCATTGTGCTGCTACGGGCCTGATGACATAGATTTCACTGCTGAGTGATACTGCATTGTACGTAAGTACCACAAGTTCTTTATCCATTTTTCACTTTCTGTGATATTGAACTTGTACGGTAAACGAGGTTCTTGTAAACAGAGGCGTCCCAAACATTGGGGTGGCTGTATCTTTTTGATTTTAATTTCCCTAAGCTATAGGACCATAAGTGGAAGTGCCCTAGGCTCTGTTGCTTTGTTTTTTAGACGTTTCAGGAAACACCATACACTTCTCCCAAGTGTCTGTTGGCAATTTACATCCCGCCCATCAGCATAACAAGGCTCCCAGTTCTCCATGGCCTGTCCTGCCTTTCTGGATTTTACACTTTTTTCAGATGGCCCTTTTGACCGGGGGGAAGTGAGACTTCATTGTAGTGCAGATTTCCTTTGCAAGCTTGCTTGGTTGGCCAAAAAGGGCGTATGCGTTTTTTCCTGAGGAAAAAACGCATACGCCCTTTTTGGCCAAGTGCATCATTGTGGACGTTCTGCCTCTTTTCCTATGCTTTCAATGCAATTCCAGTCTACCTCCTGAAATCGGTTTCCTGCAATTCTGCCCCGCTTTCAAGTCCTCTTGGCAGCCTTACTTCAGTATATTTTTGGACGATAGTTGTCATTTATAACTCTGCAGGTTTGTGAATTACAGTGCCCCTGAGCTCCTTTCTTCAACTCGTTTTCTTGTGAGCTGGCCGCAACACCGCAGGATGGCTTCAGGCCCTAATCTGGTTCCGGCACGGCACGCTGAGCCTTTGTTTATTTCCTCTTCCTGGTGGGAAATGAGAGTTAAATTTGCCCGTCCAGACACCTCCAGCTAGTCTCTCATTGGTTCTCGCTATTCCTGTTCATCTTCCGCAGAAATTGCAAACTGGGCCAAACAGGAGGTTAAAGGGACTGACTCTCCAAGTCGGGAGAGTGTTAGTAAAGCGTCTGGAATGTTGCACCCGAGTACCAGGGTACGAAAACTGAGACATATTTGAACACGTCTCCCGATCACATGGTTGATCATACTCTAGGTTCCACATGCATGTTTTAGCTGAAGGAAGAATACCTTAAACCTGGGTAGTTGAAACCCGTGGAATGGGTACCATGCAATATGACTTCAAAGGGTCTTCATTTGCTCACCGAACCTCTCCAATCCTATCACTGCTGCGTTTATGTCCCTGTACACATGCTTGATTCTCTTTCGGAGACATAGCAATCCATAGGTTTTAAGATACTTACTATTCAGGTACATTCTTAGGCGTTTAATATGCGGTGTTGAGTCCATTTCGTTGAGCAAGGAGTAGCTCTTGTCTATTCCATATTTGGCTTAAGGAACTTTATCTGTGCTCATTTCAATCTCTGGTTTTATGCAGCACCCCAACTCACCTTTACCCTTAAACAAGCATAAGTTGGTTTTCTAAATTTGAGACCCTGTTCTGTTCTGTAATTCAGTTCCTGTGTAGCCAAGTTTACATTCCGTGTATTACTGATATCTTATGATGTTTCTTTTTCTGTGTGACTTATTTCAGTTAGAATCATCGTACCTGAATCCACTCATTGTGCTGCTACGGGCCTGATGACATAGATTTCACTGCTGAGTGATACTGCATTGTACGTAAGTACCACAAGTTCTTTATCCATTTTTCACTTTCTGTGATATTGAACTTGTACGGTAAACGAGGTTCTTGTAAACAGAGGCGTCCCAAACATTGGGGTGGCTGTATCTTTTTGATTTTAATTTCCCTAAGCGATAGGACCATAAGTGGAAGTGCCCTAGGCTCTGTTGCTTTGTTTTTTAGATGTTTCAGGAAACACCATACACTTCTCCCGAGTGTCTGTTGGCAATTTACATCCCGCCCATCAGCATAACAAGGCTCCCAGTTCTCCATGGCCTGTCCTGCCTTTCTGGATTTTACACTTTTTTCAGATGGCCCTTTTGACCGGGGGGAAGTGAGACTTCATTGTAGTGCAGATTTCCTTTGCAAGCTTGCTTGGTTGGCCAAAAAGGGCGTATGCGTTTTTTCCTGAATATATTCAGGAAAAAACGCATACGCCCTTTTTGGCCAAGTGCATCATTGTGGACGTTCTGCCTCTTTTCCTATGCTTTCAATGCAATTCCAGTCTACCTCCTGAAATCGGTTTCCTGCAATTCTGCCCCGCTTTCAAGTCCTCTTGGCAGCCTTACTTCAGTATATTTTTGGACGATAGTTGTCATTTATAACTCTGCAGGTTTGTGAATTACAGTGCCCCTGAGCTCCTTTCTTCAACTCGCTTTCTTGTGAGCTGGCCGCAACACCGCAGGATGGCTTCAGGCCCTAATCTGGTTCCGGCACGGCACGCTGAGCCTTTGGTTATTTCCTCTTCCTGGTGGGAAATGAGAGTTAAATTTGCCCGTCCAGACACCTCCAGCTAGTCTCTCATTGGTTCTCGCTATTCCTGTTCATCTTCCGCAGAAATTGCAAACTGGGCCAAACAGGAGGTTAAAGGGACTGACTCTCCAAGTCGGGAGAGTGTTAGTAAAGCGTCTGGAATGTTGCACCCGAGTACCAGGGTACGAAAACTGAGACATATTTGAACACGTCTCCCGATCACATGGTTGATCATACTCTAGGTTCCACATGCATGTTTTAGCTGAAGGAAGAATACCTTAAACCTGGGTAGTTGAAACCCGTGGAATGGGTACCATGCAATATGACTTCAAAGGGTCTTCATTTGCTCACCGAACCTCTCCAATCCTATCACTGCTGCGTTTATGTCCCTGTACACATGCTTGATTCTCTTTCGGAGACATAGCAATCCATAGGTTTTAAGATACTTAAGAGTCAGGTACATTCTTAGGCGTTTAATATGCGGTGTTGAGTCCATTTCGTTGAGCAAGGAGTAGCTCTTGTCTATTCCATATTTGGCTTAAGGAACTTTATCTGTGCTCATTTCAATCTCTGGTTTTATGCAGCACCCCAACTCACCTTTACACTTAAACAAGCATAAGTTGGTTTTCTAAATTTGAGACCCTGTTCTGTTCTGTAATTCAGTTCCTGTGTAGCCAAGTTTACATTCCGTGTATTACTGATATCTTATGATGTTTCTTTTTCTGTGTGACTTATTTCAGTTAGAATCATCGTACCTGAATCCACTCATTGTGCTGCTACGGGCCTGATGACATAGATTTCACTGCTGAGTGATACTGCATTGTACGTAAGTACCACAAGTTCTTTATCCATTTTTCACTTTCTGTGATATTGAACTTGTACGGTAAACGAGGTTCTTGTAAACAGAGGCGTCCCAAACATTGGGGTGGCTGTATCTTTTTGATTTTAATTTCCCTAAGCTATAGGACCATAAGTGGAAGTGCCCTAGGCTCTGTTGCTTTGTTTTTTAGACGTTTCAGGAAACACCATACACTTCTCCCGAGTGTCTGTTGGCAATTTACATCCCGCCCATCAGCATAACAAGGCTCCCAGTTCTCCGTGGCCTTTCCTGCCTTTCTGGATTTTACACTTTTTTCAGATGGCCCTTTTGACCGGGGGGAAGTGAGACTTCATTGTAGTGCAGATTTCCTTTGCAAGCTTGCTTGGTTGGCCAAAAAGGGCGTATGCGTTTTTTCCTGAATATATTCAGGAAAAAACGCATACGCCCTTTTTGGCCAAGTGCATCATTGTGGACGTTCTGCCTCTTTTCCTATGCTTTCAATGCAATTCCAGTCTACCTCCTGAAATCGGTTTCCTGCAATTCTGCCCCGCTTTCAAGTCCTCTTGGCAGCCTTACTTCAGTATATTTTTGGATGATAGTTGTCATTTATAACTCTGCAGGTTTGTGAATTACAGTGCCCCTGAGCTCCTTTCTTCAACTCGTTTTCTTGTGAGCTGGCCGCAACACCGCAGGATGGCTTCAGGCCCTAATCTGGTTCCGGCACGGCACGCTGAGCCTTTGGTTATTTCCTCTTCCTGGTGGGAAATGAGAGTTAAATTTGCCCGTCCAGACACCTCCAGCTAGTCTCTCATTGGTTCTCGCTATTCCTGTTCATCTTCCGCAGAAATTGCAAACTGGGCCAAACAGGAGGTTAAAGGCACTGACTCTCCAAGTCGGGAGAGTGTTAGTAAAGCGTCTGGAATGTTGCACCCGAGTACCAGGGTACGAAAACTGAGACATATTTGAACACGTCTCCCGATCACATGGTTGATCATACTCTAGGTTCCACATGCATGTTTTAGCTGAAGGAAGAATACCTTAAACCTGGGTAGTTGAAACCCGTGGAATGGGTACCATGCAATATGACTTCAAAGGGTCTTCATTTGCTCACCGAACCTCTCCAATCCTATCACTGCTGCGTTTATGTCCCTGTACACATGCTTGATTCTCTTTCGGAGACATAGCAATCCATAGGTTTTAAGATACTTAAGAGTCAGGTACATTCTTAGGCGTTTAATATGCGGTGTTGAGTCCATTTCGTTGAGCAAGGAGTAGCTCTTGTCTATTCCATATTTGGCTTAAGGAACTTTATCTGTGCTCATTTCAATCTCTGGTTTTATGCAGCACCCCAACTCACCTTTCCCCTTAAACAAGCATAAGTTGGTTTTCTAAATTTGAGACCCTGTTCTGTTCTGTAATTCAGTTCCTGTGTAGCCAAGTTTACATTCCGTGTATTACTGATATCTTATGATGTTTCTTTTTCTGTGTGACTTATTTCAGTTAGAATCATCGTACCTGAATCCACTCATTGTGCTGCTACGGGCCTGATGACATAGATTTCACTGCTGAGTGATACTGCATTGTACGTAAGTACCACAAGTTCTTTATCCATTTTTCACTTTCTGTGATATTGAACTTGTACGGTAAACGAGGTTCTTGTAAACAGAGGCATCCCAAACATTGGGGTGGCTGTATCTTTTTGATTTTAATTTCCCTAAGCTATAGGACCATAAGTGGAAGTGCCCTAGGCTCTGTTGCTTTGTTTTTTAGATGTTTCAGGAAACACCATACACTTCTCCCGAGTGTCTGTTGGCAATTTACATCCCGCCCATCAGTATAACAAGGCTCCCAGTTCTCCATGGCCTGTCCTGCCTTTCTGGATTTTACACTTTTTTCAGATGGCCCTTTTGACCGGGGGGAAGTGAGACTTCATTGTAGTGCACATTTCCTTTGCAAGCTTGCTTGGTTGGCCAAAAAGGGCGTATGCGTTTTTTCCTGAATATATTCAGGAAAAAACGCATACGCCCTTTTTGGCCAAGTGCATCATTGTGGACGTTCTGCCTCTTTTCCTATGCTTTCGATGCAATTCCAGTCTACCTCCTGAAATCGGTTTCCTGCAATTCTGCCCCGCTTTCAAGTCCTCTTGGCAGCCTTACTTCAGTATATTTTTGGACGATAGTTGTCATTTATAACTCTGCAGGTTTGTGAATTACAGTGCCCCTGAGCTCCTTTCTTCAACTCGCTTTCTTGTGAGCTGGCCGCAACACCGCAGGATGGCTTCAGGCCCTAATCTGGTTCCGGCACGGCACGCTGAGCCTTTGGTTATTTCCTCTTCCTGGTGGGAAATGAGAGTTAAATTTGCCCGTCCAGACACCTCCAGCTAGTCTCTCATTGGTTCTCGCTATTCCTGTTCATCTTCCGCAGAAATTGCAAACTGGGCCAAACAGGAGGTTAAAGGGACTGACTCTCCAAGTCGGGAGAGTGTTAGTAAAGCGTCTGGAATGTTGCACCCGAGTACCAGGGTACGAAAACTGAGACATATTTGAACACGTCTCCCGATCACATGGTTGGTCATACTCTAGGTTCCACATGCATGTTTTAGCTGAAGGAAGAATACCTTAAACCTGGGTAGTTGAAACCCGTGGAATGGGTACCATGCAATATGACTTCAAAGGGTCTTCATTTGCTCACCGAACCTCTCCAATCCTATCACTGCTGCGTTTATGTCCCTGTACACATGCTTGATTCTCTTTCGGAGACATAGCAATCCATAGGTTTTAAGATACTTAAGAGTCAGGTACATTCTTAGGCGTTTAATATGCGGTGTTGAGTCCATTTCGTTGAGCAAGGAGTAGCTCTTGTCTATTCCATATTTGGCTTAAGGAACTTTATCTGTGCTCATTTCAATCTCTGGTTTTATGCAGCTACCCAACTCACCTTTCCCCTTAAACAAGCATAAGTTGGTTTTCTAAATTTGAGACCCTGTTCTGTTCTGTAATTCAGTTCCTGTGTAGCCAAGTTTACATTCCGTGTGTTAGTGATATCTTATGATGTTTCTTTTTCTGTGTGACTTATTTCAGTTAGAATCATCGTACCTGAATCCACTCATTATGCTGCTACGGGCCTGATGACATAGATTTCATTGCTGAGTGATACTGCATTGTACGTAAGTACCACAAGTTCTTTATCCATTTTTCACTTTCTGTGATATTGAACTTGTACGGTAAACGAGGTTCTTGTAAACAGAGGCGTCCCAAACATTGGGGTGGCTGTATCTTTTTGATTTTAATTTCCCTAAGCTATAGGACCATAAGTGGAAGTGCCCTAGGCTCTGTTGCTTTGTTTTTTAGATGTTTCAGGAAACACCATACACTTCTCCCGAGTGTCTGTTGGCAATTTACATCCCGCCCATCAGCATAACAAGGCTCCCAGTTCTCCAGGGCCTGTCCTGCCTTTCTGGATTTTACACTTTTTGCAGATGGCCCTTTTGACCGGGGGGAAGTGAGACTTCATTGTAGTGCAGATTTCCTTTGCAAGCTTGCTTGGTTGGCCAAAAAGGGCGTATGCGTTTTTACGGAATATATTCAGGAAAAAACGCATACGCCCTTTTTGGCCAAGTGCATCATTGTGGACGTTCTGCCTCTTTTCCTATGCTTTCAATGCAATTCCAGTCTACCTCCTGAAATCGGTTTCCTGCAATTCTGCCCCGCTTTCAAGTCCTCTTGGCAGCCTTACTTCAGTATATTTTTGGACGATAGTTGTCATTTATAACTCTGCAGGTTTGTGAATTACAGTGCCCCTGAGCTCCTTTCTTCAACTCGCTTTCTTGTGAGCTGGCCGCAACACCGCAGGATGGCTTCAGGCCCTAATCTGGTTCCGGCACGGCACGCTGAGCCTTTGGTTATTTCCTCTTCCTGGTGGGAAATGAGAGTTAAATTTGCCCGTCCAGACACCTCCAGCTAGTCTCTCATTGGTTCTCGCTATTCCTGTTCATCTTCCGCAGAAATTGCAAACTGGGCCAAACAGGAGGTTAAAGGGACTGACTCTCCAAGTCGGGAGAGTGTTAGTAAAGCGTCTGGAATGTTGCACCCGAGTACCAGGGTACGAAAACTGAGACATATTTGAACACGTCTCCCGATCACATGGTTGGTCATACTCTAGGTTCCACATGCATGTTTTAGCTGAAGGAAGAATACCTTAAACCTGGGTAGTTGAAACCCGTGGAATGGGTACCATGCAATATGACTTCAAAGGGTCTTCATTTGCTCACCGAACCTCTCCAATCCTATCACTGCTGCGTTTATGTCCCTGTACACATGCTTGATTCTCTTTCGGAGACATAGCAATCCATAGGTTTTAAGATACTTAAGAGTCAGGTACATTCTTAGGCGTTTAATATGCGGTGTTGAGTCCATTTCGTTGAGCAAGGAGTAGCTCTTGTCTATTCCATATTTGGCTTAAGGAACTTTATCTGTGCTCATTTCAATCTCTGGTTTTATGCAGCTACCCAACTCACCTTTCCCCTTAAACAAGCATAAGTTGGTTTTCTAAATTTGAGACCCTGTTCTGTTCTGTAATTCAGTTCCTGTGTAGCCAAGTTTACATTCCGTGTGTTAGTGATATCTTATGATGTTTCTTTTTCTGTGTGACTTATTTCAGTTAGAATCATCGTACCTGAATCCACTCATTATGCTGCTACGGGCCTGATGACATAGATTTCATTGCTGAGTGATACTGCATTGTACGTAAGTACCACAAGTTCTTTATCCATTTTTCACTTTCTGTGATATTGAACTTGTACGGTAAACGAGGTTCTTGTAAACAGAGGCGTCCCAAACATTGGGGTGGCTGTATCTTTTTGATTTTAATTTCCCTAAGCTATAGGACCATAAGTGGAAGTGCCCTAGGCTCTGTTGCTTTGTTTTTTAGATGTTTCAGGAAACACCATACACTTCTCCCGAGTGTCTGTTGGCAATTTACATCCCGCCCATCAGCATAACAAGGCTCCCAGTTCTCCAGGGCCTGTCCTGCCTTTCTGGATTTTACACTTTTTGCAGATGGCCCTTTTGACCGGGGGGAAGTGAGACTTCATTGTAGTGCAGATTTCCTTTGCAAGCTTGCTTGGTTGGCCAAAAAGGGCGTATGCGTTTTTACGGAATATATTCAGGAAAAAACGCATACGCCCTTTTTGGCCAAGTGCATCATTGTGGACGTTCTGCCTCTTTTCCTATGCTTTCAATGCAATTCCAGTCTACCTCCTGAAATCGGTTTCCTGCAATTCTGCCCCGCTTTCAAGTCCTCTTGGCAGCCTTACTTCAGTATATTTTTGGACGATAGTTGTCATTTATAACTCTGCAGGTTTGTGAATTACAGTGCCCCTGAGCTCCTTTCTTCAACTCGCTTTCTTGTGAGCTGGCCGCAACACCGCAGGATGGCTTCAGGCCCTAATCTGGTTCCGGCACGGCACGCTGAGCCTTTGGTTATTTCCTCTTCCTGGTGGGAAATGAGAGTTAAATTTGCCCGTCCAGACACCTCCAGCTAGTCTCTCATTGGTTCTCGCTATTCCTGTTCATCTTCCGCAGAAATTGCAAACTGGGCCAAACAGGAGGTTAAAGGGACTGACTCTCCAAGTCGGGAGAGTGTTAGTAAAGCGTCTGGAATGTTGCACCCGAGTACCAGGGTACGAAAACTGAGACATATTTGAACACGTCTCCCGATCACATGGTTGATCATACTCTAGGTTCCACATGCATGTTTTAGCTGAAGGAAGAATACCTTAAACCTGGGTAGTTGAAACCCGTGGAATGGGTACCATGCAATATGACTTCAAAGGGTCTTCATTTGCTCACCGAACCTCTCCAATCCTATCACTGCTGCGTTTATGTCCCTGTACACATGCTTGATTCTCTTTCGGAGACATAGCAATCCATAGGTTTTAAGATACTTACTATTCAGGTACATTCTTAGGCGTTTAATATGCGGTTTTGAGTCCATTTCGTTGAGCAAGGAGTAGCTCTTGTCTATTCCATATTTGGCTTAAGGAACTTTATCTGTGCTCATTTCAATCTCTGGTTTTATGCAGCACCCCAACTCACCTTTCCCCTTAAACAAGCATAAGTTGGTTTTCTAAATTTGAGACCCTGTTCTGTTCTGTAATTCAGTTCCTGTGTAGCCAAGTTTACATTCCGTGTATTACTGATATCTTATGATGTTTCTTTTTCTGTGTGACTTATTTCAGTTAGAATCATCGTACCTGAATCCACTCATTGTGCTGCTACGGGCCTGATGACATAGATTTCACTGCTGAGTGATACTGCATTGTACGTAAGTACCACAAGTTCTTTATCCATTTTTCACTTTCTGTGATATTGAACTTGTACGGTAAACGAGGTTCTTGTAAACAGAGGCGTCCCAAACATTGGGGTGGCTGTATCTTTTTGATTTTAATTTCCCTAAGCTATAGGACCATAAGTGGAAGTGCCCTAGGCTCTGTTGCTTTGTTTTTTAGATGTTTCAGGAAACACCATACACTTCTCCCGAGTGTCTGTTGGCAATGTACATCCCGCCCATCAGCATAACAAGGCTCCCAGTTCTCCATGGCCTGTCCTGTCTTTCTGGATTTTACACTTTTTTCAGATGGCCCTTTTGACCGGGGGGAAGTGAGACTTCATTGTAGTGCAGATTTCCTTTGCAAGCTTGCTTGGTTGGCCAAAAAGGGCGTATGCGTTTTTTCCTGAATATATTCAGGAAAAAACGCATAAGCGCTTTTTGGCCAAGTGCATTCTTGTGGACCTTCTGCCTCTTTTCCTATGCTTTCAATGCAATTCCAGTCTACATCCTGAAATCGGTTTCCTGCAATTCTGCCCCGCTTTCAACTCCTTTTGGCAGCCTTACTTCAGTATATTTTTGGACGATAGCTGTCATTTATAACTCTGCAGGTTTGTGAATTACAGTGCCCCTGAGCTCCTTTCTTCAACTCGCTTTCTTGTGACCTGGCCGCAACACCGCAGGATGGCTTCAGGCCCTAATCTGGTTCCGGCACGGCACGCTGAGCCTTTGGTTATTTCCTCTTCCTGGTGGGAAATGAGAGTTAAATTTGCCCGTCCAGACACCTCCAGCTAGTCTCTCATTGGTTCTCGCTATTCCTGTTCATCTTCCGCAGAAATTGCAAACTGGGCCAAACAGGAGGTTAAAGGGACTGACTCTCCAAGTCAGGAGAGTGTTAGTAAAGCGTCTGGAATGTTGCACCCGAGTACCAGGGTACGAAAACTGAGACATATTTGAACACGTCCCCCGATCACATGGTTGATCATACTCTAGGTTCCACATGCATGTTTTAGCTGAAGGAAGAATACCTTAAACCTGGGTAGTTGAAACCCGTGGAATGGGTACCATGCAATATGACTTCAAAGGGTCTTCATTTGCTCACCGAACCTCTCCAATCCTATCACTGCTGCGTTTATGCCCCTGTACACACGCTTGATTCTCTTTCAGACATAGCCATCCATACGTTTTAAGATTCTTACTAGTCAGGTATATTCTTTGGCGTTTAATATGGGGTGTTGAGTCCATTTCGTTGAGCAAGGAGTAGCTCTTGTCTATTCCATATTTGGCTTAAGGAACTTTATCTGTGCTCATTTCAATCTCTGGTTTTATGCAGCACCCCAACTCACCTTTACCCTTAAGCAAGCATAAGTTGGTTTTCTAAATTGGAGACCCTGTTCTGTTCTGTAATTCAGTTCCTGAGTAGCCAAGTTTACATTCCGTGTATTACTGATATCTTATGATGTTTCTTTTTCTGTGTGACTTATTTCAGTTAGAATCATCATACCTGAATCCACTCATTGTGCTGCTAAGGGCCTGATGACATAGATTTCATTGCTGAGTGATATTGCATTGTACGTAAGTACCACAACTTCTTTATCCATTTTTCACTTTCTGCGATATTGAACTTGTACCGTAAACGAGGTTCTTGTAAACAGAGCCGTCCCAAACTTTGGGGTGGCTGTGTCTTTTTAATTTTAATTTCCCTAATCTATAGGACCATAAGTGGAAGTGCCCTAGGCTCTGTTGCTTTGTTTTTTAGATGTTTCAGGAAACACCATACACTTCTCCCGAGTGTCTGTTGGCAATTTCCATCCCGCCCATCAGCATAAGAAGGCTCCCAGTTCTCCATGCCCTGTCGTGCCTTTATGGATTTTACACTTTTTTCAGATGGCCCTTTTGACCGGGGGGAAGTGAGACTTCATTGTAGTGCAGATTTCCTTTGCAAGCTTGCTTGGTTGGCCAAAAAGTGTGTATGCGTTTTTTCCTGAATATATTCAGGAAAAAACACATACGCCCTTTTTGGCCAAGTGCATCATTGTCGAGGTTCTGACTCTCTTCATATGTTTTCAATGCAATTCCAGTCTACCTCCTGAAATCGGTTTCCTGCACTTCTGCCTTGCTTTCAATGTCTCTTCATAGCCTTACCTCAATATATTTTTTGAAAATAGTTGGCCTTTATAACTCTGCAGGTTTTTGAATTGCGGTGGCCCTTAGCCCCACTTTTCAGCTCTTATTTTTGTGGTCTTGCCCCATAACCACAGGATTCCTTGAAGCCCTATTTTTCTTCTGGGGCACCTTGCTGTGCCTTTGGTTAATTCTTCTTACTGATGTGGCGTTAGAGTGACATGTGCCCATTGAAACCGCTACAGCTTGTTTCTCACTGGTTCCCCCTATTCCCATTCATCCTCCACACTTGCAGACTGTGCGATACCAGAACTTAAAGGCATTGACTCCATGTGGGGATGTTGTTAGTAAAGCGGCTGGAATGTCGATCCGCAGCCCCAGGAGAGGAAAAATGAGGTGCGTTTTAGAAACCTTTCCCGATCATATGGTATACCAGTCGCTGGGTTTCCCAAGCATGGTTTAGCTGTAGGAAGATTCCCTTCAACCTGGAGTGTTGGGACCCTTGGACTGAGTAGCATGAAGTATTGCATTAAACTTTCGGCAGTTGCTCACCAAAGCTCACCAATCCTCTCAGCCCCAAGTGTCCAGCCTTATGTCTTATCCAGCTGTGGGTTTATATGTGGTCAATCCAGGTTGCAATCCAGGTTGCATCACAGCCCCTGAGCGAATTTTGTAAGAATTTTTCTCTCTTTCATTGTTTCAGCGTTTTCTTTTTAAAATTTATTTCTATAATGGGGTTTAGCTCATTTTCACTGCTGTGTTTGTGCCGCTCTGCACACACTTGATTCCCTTATGGAGATATATCAATACATGGGTTTTAAGATTCTTATTACTCAGATATATTTCTCTGCGGTGTATAGGGTGTGTTGAGGCCAGTTCATTGAGCAAGGTGTAGATCTTGTCTAATACCTATTTGGTTTATTGAATGGTATCTGTGCTAATTTCAAACTCTGGTTTTATGCATCACCCTACCTCTCCTTTCCCCTTAAGCTGACATAAGTGTGTTTTCTAAATGTGAGACACTGTTCTGTTCTGTAATTCATTTCTTGTGCAGCCATATTTACCCTCCCTCTATAAGTGATATCTTATGATATGTTTCTTTTTCTGTTTGACTTATTTCAAGTAGTATTATCGGACCTAAATCCACTCTTTATCCTTCTACTAGCCTTATTACATTGATTTCATGGTGAAGAGATATTCCATTGTACATAAGTACCACATCTTCTTTATCCATTGTTCTCTTTCCTGGGATATTTAAGGTGTACTGAAGTTGAGGTTCTTGTAAACAGAGTAGCCCTAAACTGTGGTGTGCTTGTGTCTTGTTGATTTTTAGACTTCCCTAGATATACTCCCATGATTGGAAGTGTCCTATGCTCTGTAGCTCTGTTTTTTAGATGATTTAGGAACCACCATACACTTCTCCAGAGTGGCTCTCGGCAGTTCACACACTGCCCATCAGCGTATAAAGGCTCCCTGTTCTCCATGGCCTGTCCTGCCTTTCTGGATTTTACACTTTTTTAGGATGGCCCTTTTGACCGGTGGGAAGTGAGACTTCTTTGTTGTGCACATTTGCATTGCTTACTTGCTTCGTTGCCCATAAAGTGCGTATGCGTTTTTTCCTGGATATAATCAGGAAAAAACGCATACGCCCTTTTGGGCCAACTGCATCATTGTCGAAATTCTGCCGCTTTTCATGTGCATTAAAGACGAGTCCAATCTATCTCTTGAAATCTGTTTCTTGCAATTCTGTCTTGCATTCAGATCCTCTTCTTTGCCTTACCTCAACATATTTTTGGACATTAGTTTTCATTTATAACTCTGCAGGTTTGTGAATTGCAGTGACCCTGAGCTCCATTTTTTAAGTTGCTCTTTTGTGAGCTGGCCTCAAACCCGCAGGATTGCTTCAGGCCCTATTTTGGCTCCGGCGAGGCAGGCTGAGCCTTTCTTTAATTCTTATTCTTAATGGGAAATTAGAGTGATATGTGCCCGTCCAAACCCCTACAACTATTCTCTCATTGGTTCCCCCTCTTCCCGTTCATCCTCCTCACAATTTGCAAAATGTGTGAAACAGAAGTTTAAATGTGCTGATTCTCCAAGTGGGGAGATTCTAAGTAACATGGCTGGAATGGTGAACAGGAGCACCAGGAGAGGATAAATGAGGTGCATTTTAGACACATCTCCCGATCACATGGTGTACAGTCCTCTGGGTTTTCCATGCATGTTTTAGCTGTAGGAAGATCCCTTGAACCTGCAGATTTGGGACCCATTGAATGGGTACCAGGTAGTATTACTTTAAAGGGTGTGCATTTCCTCACCCAACCTCACATTCCTCTTAGCGCAAACAGTTTCCAGCCTTATGTCTCATCCTGCTGTGGGTCTAGATGTGTTCAATCCATGTTGCATCACCGTCCCTGAGGAAAAGTTGTAAGAGGTTTTCTCTGTCTCTCTGTCGTTTATTTTTTTCAATTTATTACTATATTGGTTACAGCTGATTTTCAAAGCTCTGTTTCTTGCTGCTGTACATCCACTTGATTCACGTACAGAGAGTCATCAATAAATTCTTTTTCAGATTCTTACCAGTCGTATATATTCTTTTCCGGTGACTTGAGTGTGCTGAGTGCAGTTCTTTTAGCTACTGTGTAGGCCTTGTTGATTATCAGTTTGGTATTTGGAATGGTATCTTTGCTAATTTCAACCTCCTGGATGATGCCTCACCCCTCTCCACCTTTCCCGTTTAGCAGCCTTATGCGTGTTTTCTACATATTTGACTATGTTTTTGTTTTGTAATTTATTTCATGTGTAGCCATTTTGGATTCCACCTTTAAGTGATATCTTATGATATGTGTCTTTTTCTTTTTGAATTCTGTCACTTAGAATGATCATACGTAACTCCTCCGGAGTTGTTACAACTGGCCATATTTCATTGATTTCCAGGCTGAATAATATTCCACTCTACCTAAGTACCACATCTCTATCCAGTTTTTCCCTCCAGAGACATTTAAGTTATATCCTAGTCGAGGATCTTTTAAACAGAGAGGGGGTAAACATTGGGGTGCCTGTGTCCTCTCGATTTTTGTTTTTCCCAAGATATACGCCCATGAGTGCAAGTGCCCTATGCTCTGTAGCTCATTTTTTAGATGCTTTAGTAAACACAATACACTTCTCCAGAATGGCCGTTGGCAATATACATTTCCACTATAAGTCTCACAGGGCTCCCTCTTCTCGTTGCCCTGTCCTGCATTTCTGTTGTTTACGCTTTATGAGGATGGCTCTTCTGACTGATGCGAAGTGATATCTTTTGTAGTATTGACTTCCAGTGCCCACCTGTTTGGTTGGCTAAAAAAGTGTATGCCCTTTTCTTGAATATATACAGAAAAAAACGCATACACCCTTTTTGGCCAACTGCAATGTTGGCAATGTTGGCAATGTTCAGCTCCTTTTCTTGTGCTTAATGGCGAGTCCTTTCTACCTCCTCAAATCCCTTTCCTGCCATTCTCCCTTGCTTACAAGTCCTTTTCTCTGACTTTCCTCAAGACATTTTTCAGTGATGGATATTTTCAACTCTGCAGTTTTGTGAATTTTACTGCCCCTGAGTTCCATTGTTCAACTTGTGTTTATGGGAACTGGCCACAAAGCAGCGGGATTTCCTCAAGCCCTATACTGTTTCCATGGGCAACCCTAGCCTTTGGTCAATTCGTCTTCCTGATTGGAAATTAGAGTGACATGTGCCTGTCTGAACACCTAGGACTTGTCTCTCATTGTTCTTCATCCTTCCGCTTCATCCTCTGGACAAATTCCAAACTGTACGCAACAGGATGTTGACAGTGCTGACATCTCCAAGTGGGGAGACTGTTAGTAAAGACGCTGGAGGGGTGAACCCGAGCACCAGGAGATGAGGAGATGAGATGCCTTTTCCAAACTCTTCCCGATCAGACGGTATACCATCCTCTGGGTGTGACAGACATGTTTTAGCAGTAGGAAGAGTCCCATTCATGTAAGGAGAACACCAGGGCTTTTTCAAAATCAGTGTCTCCCCGAAACCCAAACTGGGGAAGTTTTTAAGCTACGGCTACACATATGTTCATTAAGGGCCTTGGGAAGTAGGCAGAGTCCAAACTTTAGATGATTGAAGTCTTCAGGGTCAGAAGCACTCACCACCAGCTTCCCTTAGGCTACACTTTAACTATCATTGATAGATGATGTCAATAAAAATATCTATTCTTTTTCAGATTATTTCCCCTTATAGGTTATTGCAAAATGTTGAGTGTAGTTCCCTGTGCTATACAGTAGTTCCTTGTTGATGATTTATTTTATACATAGCAGTGTGTATGTGTTAATTCCAAACTGTTAATTTATCCCTCCTCCCACCTTTCCCCTTTGGTAATAATAAATTATAAGATTTTATACTTCTCAGAAATGGGGGAGCTGAAAGAGAGGTATCATTTTCAATGGAAAAGCATTTAAAACAAGATTGAAGGTTTAACCAAGATTATTAGATGTACATCCTTGGAAAGAAATCACTTCGTTTCTCTAATATTGACCTGACAAATAAGACAAACCTTTTCACTGAACTTGCTTATAAAAAGTGATGGAAATATCAAATGGAAGTGTTAGAAACATCTTATTTTACCCGAGCCTTATACACTGTTCTATGTTAACTACAGTTTGGCTCACACATCTGTTCATTGAGGTTACAATAGTCTCAATTTCTGTTACTGATCCTCCAGAGTGGACCCCAACAAGTGTCCCCCTGCCCAGTGTCATTGGGGCCAACAGATCGAGACTGAGTTTGGTTCACAAGCAAAGGAAACTTTATATTTTGATCAGAGAATGGAGAGGTGAGAGCATGCACTACCCCGTGGGCTGTGGGCTGGGCTGCTGTGTAGAGATCCTGTCAGAGTCAGTGGGAGGGAGGGAGGCGGCAGAGCTCTCGAGGGCCGGGTTGGCTGTAGCTCAGGCTCTATATCGTGGAGTCTGCACTGGGCCCCAGGAGCTGAGGTGTCGACCCAGCCATTCTGCACTAGGAAATCTGGTCTGAAGTGCCGGGTGTGGAACCTCTGCATGCGGGACCCTAGGAGCACGTGAAATTAGACAAAGCACAAAGGATAAAAAAGGTTAGACTTGACTTTATTGCCCAGATTCTATTTTTATCTCCCAGGGATTTTTAATGGGCTTTGCTGGGGACAAACCCCTCCTCTGCCTTTTGTCCCGTTCCTCATTCTTGGAGTGCTGAGGGTGCAGACCCTTCTTCTGTAACTGCTGAGTGCTGAGTTGGGAGCCCTCATACCCTGGGGCGAGGGTCAGAGCTTCTCCCCAGCAGCCTCCCGGTGACGTTGATTGTCCCCAGGACCCCTGCCTCCCTGCTCGTCCACCTGAGCACCAGCATTGGAAGTGTTATAGATTCTAATGACCTTTAAGGGTCCAGGAAAGAGATGTGCAGAGACGCTGTGGGGGCCGGTTTCACCCCGCCCCACATTTGTTCGGCCACCTTAGGCTGACCGTTTCTGTCAGCCTAGATGCTCTGACCAGTAGTCTGCGCTTTCTTCAATTAGGCCCCTGAATTAACGTACAAACAGCACCAGGTGTCAGAGCCCTGCCCGCTCAACTCCCAGACAGTCCAGGGTCAGTGGTGATAAGGACCATGATGGTTACTGAGTCAACAGCCTTTTGAAGTAAACAGGAGTCCAGCCGGTCTTATTGGCCACCATCATCACGGTGTCTGTAGGCTTTTCTATGGTGACAGTGTGGTATACTGTTCCCCCGCCAAGATTATTAGCTCCCCTCTGGGTGCAGTAAGTCCTGCAAGCAGTAGTCTACTCTTTTGGGACACACTCTTGTTGTTTTATGAGAGAAACTCCAGGTCAAGTGATGTTCACACGAGTCGTCATGGTGCCCTGTTGCCCCCGGTTATCTCTCTGGATGTTGGAGTTGGAGGGCCTCCTCACTCGAGGTCGGTGTGCCCACGGAGCGAACCCTGCAACTTCAGGGCATGGTTGGTGGTTAGGATCACCACGTGGGGTCCTTTTCCCGTAGGAGGGAGGTGGCCTTTTGGGCTGCTGATTTCCAGGTTTTTAGATACCGCCAGTATCTTGGCCAGATGTGGCAGTGGGCCAAGCTCCTTAGTGACCGTAGTTTATCCTACCTGGATGGCATTCTTGCATTGTTCCATTTCAAGTGGTCCCAGTTTTTGCACTAATTCTCCAATGGCGATTCACCTTTCACCGGGAATGTAAAGGTCAAAGGGTTTAGCTAAATTAGGGAGTTCCAGGGCAAGGGTCTGAATTGACTGCTCTTTCCATTCTTGAAAGGCCACTTCTGGATTCTATTCAAAAGGATCATCATCTTTTCCTTTCAGTGTTTCATATAGAGGCCCAGCTAGTAGACTGTAGTTAGGGATCCAGAAGCAGCAAACCCTGGCCTCCCCAGGAACCCCTAAGCTGTCTTCTAGTTTTAGAAAGGGGTAAGGCTGAAAATGGTTTCTTCCCTTTCCTGGGATGGGCTTCTCTGACCTTGTGTGAGAATGAAGCCCAGGCAGGTCACCGCAGTCTGTGATATTTGAGCTTTTTCTTGGACAACTTCTATCCTTTATTGGCTTGGTAGTTCAGAGGCCTCCTTAGTAGGGCTGGCGATCAGAATGTCGTCTGCATATTGAAGGAGGGTTTCCTTTTCCAGAGGTAGAACTTTTAGGTCTTTAGCTAAGCTTTCCCCAAAGACGGTGTGGGAATTTTTGCACCCTTGGGGCCAGACGGCCCGGAAGTATTGTTTTAGTTGTATGTTGAGTCCTGCCACTCACAAGCCAAAATTTCTTGTGACTCTGGGACTAATGGAATACAAAAGAAGGCATCATTGAAGACTAATACAGAATACCATGTCCTGGTGGTTGGTAGAATGACCAGCAGGGTGTAGGAATTAGGAGCAACTGGAGGTATATCCTCGGTGGCTTCACTGACTGTCCTGACATCCTTTACCAGGTCCCCAGCAGCCCATGGGGCTCTCGTGGTCAGACCAATCGCAGAATATGGAGCTCACCTGGGCAGGTACCCCACCCCCACCCCAGCCCACGGGGCTCTTGTGATCAGGCCCCTCCCAGGATACAGAGCTACCCTTGCAGGTACCCTGGCAGGGCTGGGCACACAGGAACCGTGCACATAGCCCTCATTGCAGAGCACCCCCAGCTCACCTGTCGCTCAGAGCTGACACAGAGCACCTCAGAGCAGGACTTGAACTAACAAACAGCAGCTGCGACAGGTCTGTGACCCTGGGCATCACTCCGTGAGGCCTCCCTCCACCTGGTCTTCCAGAGACTTCCACTGCACCCGGGACACCAGGCCTCTGTCTCCAACCACCACCCACCCCTCCTTTCCCTGACTCCTGGGTTCCTCTCATTAGGAGAGGGTTTTCTTGAAGTTGTCTCCCACTCATGGGCCAGATAAAATGATTAGAAAACAAGCCAAAGCTGCAGCCCCTTGTCTATCCTGACTCTCAGGAGCCCACACCTGTTCCTTGGACCTGGCCGGTTCAGCAAGTTCCATTTTCTGCAACTGTGAGCCCCTGAGGGGTGATGATTGGCTGACCTGGGCAGCCTTACCGTGCCGGCCAGCCCTCCCCAGGTGTGCCTGGGTTGAGATCAATATAAATACCACTCCAGGCAGCAAGAGCCCCTGCAGCCGTGCCTGACGCCATTTTCTCTGCCCTGTCAGCAGTCTCGGGGCTGGGCTGGTGGGAGGGAGTGAGAGGCCACGGCTTTGTGGGTGGCCCAGTGTGAGTGGGGCTCTGCTGGACTTTCTGCAGCAGTTGCCAGGCTGCCACCTGCTAAAGAAGAGGATGTGTCACCCATACCTGCTGCTGGAATTTCTCCCTGGGCAGAGGTGAGGAAGGAAAAAAGCAGTGGGGGCAGGGACAGGACGGGTATCTCAGGCAGGGAAATGGAAATCTTCCAGAAGAGCACCCAGGGCCAGGACCATCCTGGCTGGCCTGCAGGCACCAAGTCGGCCGGCATGCTGTCACTCGTGTGGCTCTATGGCCCTTCCTCTAGGCTTTCAAGTCCTTGTATATATTCAGGTGTTTTACCTGGGACGGGTGGGAATAGTTCAGCAGCAACTGGCCTGGGGCTCAGCTCACGTTTACTCACAGATGCCTCGGCACGGTGCCCCAGCTTTGCAATGAGGACGCTTGTTGCGTGGGGGCTGCTGGCTGAATGGGAGACGATTCCCCACCACTGACCAACTTCAGAATTGTTTACAACTGGAGCAAGTGCCCTGATACGGTTTTCCTCTGTGTAACTGGTGGGTTCTGTGTTTTTTTCTCTTTTTCGTTTTTGGTTCAAGGTAGATTTTATTCCTCTTTTTTGTATTTACAGATATAAGCATGGAAATAATTTATTCATATAAATACATGTATGTGCAGGGAATAATTGTTTTTTCTGTTTTATTTTTTAAATTTTATTTCTTTTTAATTTTGAATTTTATTTTATATTTTTATACAGCAGGTTCTTATTGGTTATCTATTTTATACATATAAATGTATACATGCCAATCCCAGTCTCTCAACTCCTCCCACCACCACCCCCCCAACAGCTTTCCCCCCTTGTTGTCCATACGTTTGTTGTCTACATCTGTTGCTCTATTTATGCCTTGCAAAATGGTTAATCTGTACAGTTTTTCTAGGTTCCACATATATGCATGAATATACCAGATTTGTTTTTCTCTTTCTGACTTACTTCACTCTGTATGACAGTCTCTAGATCCATCGACGTCTCTACAAATGACCCAATTTCATTCCTTTTCATGGCTTAGTAATATTCCATTTTATATATGTACCACAGCTTTATGCATTCGTCTGTCTGTGGGCATTTAGGTTGCTTCCATTACCTCGATATTGTAAATAGTGATGCAATGAACATTGCGGTGAATGACTCTTTTTGATTTATGGTTTTGTCTGGGTATATGTCCAGTACTGGGATTGCTGTATCATATGGTAATTCTATTGTTAGTTTCTTAAGAAATTCCATATTGTTCTCCATAATGACTGTATCAATTTATATTCCCAACAATAGTGGAAGAGGGTTCCTTTTCTCCACACCCTTTCCAGCATTATTTGTTTGTAGATTTTCTATGATGCCTATTCTACCAGGTGTGAGGTGATACCTCATTGTTGAATCCATTTCGTTGAGCAAGGGGTAGGTCTTGTCTATTACATATTTGGCTTATGGAACGGTATCTGTGCTAATTTCAAACTCTGCTTTTATGCAGCACCCCAACTCACCTTCCCCCTTAAGCAAGCATAAGTTGGTTTTCTAAATTTGAGACCCTGTTCTGTTTTGTAATTCAGTTCATGTGTAGCCAAGTTCACATTCCACGTATTAGTGATACCTTATGATGTTTCTTTTTCTGTGTGACTTATTTCACTTAGAATCATCGTGCCTCAATCCACTCATTATGCTGGTACGGGCCTGGTGACATAGATTACATTGCTGAGTGGTATTCTGTTGTACATAAGTACCGCAACTTCTTTATCCATTATTTGCTCTCTGGGATATTTAACTTGTGCCGCAGAAGAGATTCCTGTAAAAAGAGCCGTCCCAAATTTTGGGGTGGCTGTGTCTTTTTGATTTTAATTTCCCTAAGCTATAGGACCATAAGTGGAAGTGCCCTAGGCTCTGTTGCTTTGTTTTTTAGATGTTTCAGGAAACACCATACACTTCTACAGAGCTGCTGTTGGGAATTTACATCCCGCCCATCAGCATAACAAGGCTCCCAGTTCTCCGTGGCCTGTTCTGCCTTTCTGGATTTTACACTTTTTTCAGATGGCCCTTTTGACCGGGGGGAAGTGAGACTTCATTGTAGTGCAGATTTCCTTTGCAAGCTTGCTTGGTTGGCCAAAAAGGGCGTATGAGTTTTCTCCTGAATATATTCAGGAAAAAACACATACGCCCTTTTTGGCCAAGTGCATCATTGTCGAAGTTCTTCCTCTTTTCCTGTGTTTTAAATGCAATCCAATTCCGATTCCTCCTGAAATCGGTTTCCTGCAATTCTGCCCCGCATTCAAGTCCTCTTGGCAGCCCTACTTCAGTATATTTTCGGACAATAGCTGTCATTTATAAATCTGCAGGTTTGTGAATTACAGTGCCCCTGAGCTCCTTTCTTCAACTCGCTTTCTTTTGAGCTGGCCACAACACCGCAGGATTGCTTCAGGCCCTAATCTGGTTCCGGCACGGCATGCTGAGCCTTTGGTTTATTCCTCTTCCCTGTGGGAAATGAGAGTTAAATTTGCCCGTCCAGACACCTCCAGCTAGTCTCTCATTGGTTCTCGCTATTCCTGTTCATCTTCCGCAGAAATTGCAAACTGGGCCAAACAGGAGGTTAAAGGGACTGACTCTCCAAGTTGGGAGAGTGTTAGTAAAGCGTCTGGAATGTTGCACCCGAGTACCAGGGAACGAAAAGTGAGACACATTTGAACACGTTTCTCGATCACACGGTGGATCATACTCTGGGTTCCACATGCATGTTTTAGCTGAAGGAAGAATCTCTTAAACCTGGAGAGTTGAGACCCATGGAATGGGTACCATGCAATATGACTTCAAAGGGTCTGCATTTGCTCACCGAACCTCTCCAATCCTATCACTGCTGAGTTTATGCCCCTGTACACATGCTTGATTCTCTTTCGGAGACATAGCAATCCATAGGTTTTAAGATACTTACTAGTGAGGTACATTCTTAGGCGTTTAATATGCGGTGTTGAGTCCATTTCGTTGAGCAAGGAGTAGCTCTTGTCTATTCCATATTTGGCTTAAGGAACTTTATCTGTGCTCATTTCAATCTCTGGTTTTATGCAGCACCCCAACTCACCTTTACCCTTAAACAAGCATAAGTTGGTTTTCTAAATTTGAGACCCTGTTCTGTTCTGTAATTCAGTTCCTGTGTAGCCCAGTTTACATTCCGTGTATTAGTGATATCTTATGATGTTTCTTTTTCTGTGTGACTTATTTCAGTTAGAATCATCGTACCTGAATCCACTCATCGTGCTGCTACGGGCCTGATGACATAGATTTCACTGCTGAGTGATACTGCATTGTACGTAAGTACCACAAGTTCTTTATCCATTTTTCACTTTCTGTGATATTGAACTTGTACGGTAAACGAGGTTCTTGTAAACAGAGGCGTCCCAAACATTGGGGGGGCTGTATCTTTTTGATTTTAATTTCCCTAATCTATAGGACCATAAGTGGAAGTGCCCTAGGCTCTGTTGCTTTGTTTTTTAGATGTTTCAGGAAACACCATACACTTCTCCCGAGTGTCTGTTGGCAATTTACATCCCGCCCATCAGCATAACAAGGCTCCCAGTTCTCCAGGGCCTGTCCTGCCTTTCTGGATTTTACACTTTTTGCAGATGGCCCTTTTGACCGGGGGGAAGTGAGACTTCATTGTAGTGCAGATTTCCTTTGCAAGCTTGCTTGGTTGGCCAAAAAGGGCATATGCGTTTTTTCCTGAATATATTCAGGAAAAAACGCATACGCCCTTTTTGGCCAAGTGCATCATTGTGGACGTTCTGCCTCTTTTCCTATGCTTTCAATGCAATTCCAGTCTACCTCCTGAAATCGGTTTCCTGCAATTCTGCCCCGCTTTCAAGTCCTCTTGGCAGCCTTACTTCAGTATATTTTTGGACGATAGTTGTCATTTATAACTCTGCAGGTTTGTGAATTACAGTGCCCCTGAGCTCCTTTCTTCAACTCCTTTTCTTGTGAGCTGGCCGCAACACCGCAGGATGGCTTCAGGCCCTAATCTGGTTCCGGCACGGCACGCTGAGCCTTTGGTTATTTCCTCTTCCTGGCGGGAAATGAGAGTTAAATTTGCCCGTCCAGACACCTCCAGCTAGTCTCTCATTGGTTCTCGCTATTCCTGTTCATCTTCCGCAGAAATTGCAAACTGGGCCAAACAGGAGGTTAAAGGGACTGACTCTCCAAGTCGGGAGAGTGTTAGTAAAGCGTCTGGAATGTTGCACCCGAGTACCAGGGTACGAAAACTGAGACATATTTGAACACGTCTCCCGATCACATGGTTGATCATACTCTAGGTTCCACATGCATGTTTTAGCTGAAGGAAGAATACCTTAAACCTGGGTAGTTGAAACCCGTGGAATGGGTACCATGCAATATGACTTCAAAGGGTCTTCATTTGCTCACCGAACCTCTCCAATCCTATCACTGCTGCGTTTATGTCCCTGTACACATGCTTGATTCTCTTTCGGAGACATAGCAATCCATAGGTTTTAAGATACTTAAGAGTCAGGTACATTCTTAGGCGTTTAATATGCGGTGTTGAGTCCATTTCGTTGAGCAAGGAGTAGCTCTTGTCTATTCCATATTTGGCTTAAGGAACTTTATCTGTGCTCATTTCAATCTCTGGTTTTATGCAGCACCCCAACTCACCTTTACCCTTAAACAAGCATAAGTTGGTTTTCTAAATTTGAGACCCTGTTCTGTTCTGTAATTCAGTTCCTGTGTAGCCAAGTTTACATTCCGTGTATTACTGATATCTTATGATGTTTCTTTTTCTGTGTGACTTATTTCAGTTAGAATCATCGTACCTGAATCCACTCATTGTGCTGCTACGGGCCTGATGACATAGATTTCACTGCTGAGTGATACTGCATTGTACGTAAGTACCACAAGTTCTTTATCCATTTTTCACTTTCTGTGATATTGAACTTGTACGGTAAACGAGGTTCTTGTAAACAGAGGCGTCCCAAACATTGGGGTGGCTGTATCTTTTTGATTTTAATTTCCCTAAGCTATAGGACCATAAGTGGAAGTGCCCTAGGCTCTGTTGCTTTGTTTTTTAGATGTTTCAGGAAACACCATACAATTCTCCCGAGTGTCTGTTGGCAATTTACATCCCGCCCATCAGCATAACAAGGCTCCCAGTTCTCCATGGCCTGTCCTGCCTTTCTGGATTTTACACTTTTTTCAGATGGCCCTTTTGACCGGGGGGAAGTGAGACTTCATTGTAGTGCAGATTTCCTTTGCAAGCTTGCTTGGTTGGCCAAAAAGGGCGTATGCGTTTTTTCCTGAATATATTCAGGAAAAAACGCATACGCCCTTTTTGGCCAAGTGCATCATTGTGGACGTTCTGCCTCTTTTCCTATGCTTTCAATGCAATTCCAGTCTACCTCCTGAAATCGGTTTCCTGCAATTCTGCCCCGCTTTCAAGTCCTCTTGGCAGCCTTACTTCAGTATATTTTTGGACGATAGTTGTCATTTATAACTCTGCAGGTTTGTGAATTACAGTGCCCCTGAGCTCCTTTCTTCAACTCGCTTTCTTGTGAGCTGGCCGCAACACCGCAGGATGGCTTCAGGCCCTAATCTGGTTCCGGCACGGCACGCTGAGCCTTTGGTTATTTCCTCTTCCTGGTGGGAAATGAGAGTTAAATTTGCCCGTCCAGACACCTCCAGCTAGTCTCTCATTGGTTCTCGCTATTCCTGTTCATCTTCCGCAGAAATTGCAAACTGGGCCAAACAGGAGGTTAAAGGGACTGACTCTCCAAGTCGGGAGAGTGTTAGTAAAGCGTCTGGAATGTTGCACCCGAGTACCAGGGTACGAAAACTGAGACATATTTGAACACGTCTCCCGATCACATGGTTGGTCATACTCTAGGTTCCACATGCATGTTTTAGCTGAAGGAAGAATACCTTAAACCTGGGTAGTTGAAACCCGTGGAATGGGTACCATGCAATATGACTTCAAAGGGTCTTCATTTGCTCACCGAACCTCTCCAATCCTATCACTGCTGCGTTTATGTCCCTGTACACATGCTTGATTCTCTTTCGGAGACATAGCAATCCATAGGTTTTAAGATACTTACTATTCAGGTACATTCTTAGGCGTTTAATATGCGGTGTTGAGTCCATTTCGTTGAGCAAGGAGTAGCTCTTGTCTATTCCATATTTGGCTTAAGGAACTTTATCTGTGCTCATTTCAATCTCTGGTTTTATGCAGCACCCCAACTCACCTTTACCCTTAAACAAGCATAAGTTGGTTTTCTAAATTTGAGACCCTGTTCTGTTCTGTAATTCAGTTCCTGTGTAGCCAAGTTTACATTCCGTGTATTACTGATATCTTATGATGTTTCTTTTTCTGTGTGACTTATTTCAGTTAGAATCATCGTACCTGAATCCACTCATTGTGCTGCTACGGGCCTGATGACATAGATTTCACTGCTGAGTGATACTGCATTGTACGTAAGTACCACAAGTTCTTTATCCATTTTTCACTTTCTGTGATATTGAACTTGTACGGTAAACGAGGTTCTTGTAAACAGAGGCGTCCCAAACATTGGGGTGGCTGTATCTTTTTGATTTTAATTTCCCTAAGCTATAGGACCATAAGTGGAAGTGCCCTAGGCTCTGTTGCTTTGTTTTTTAGATGTTTCAGGAAACACCATACACTTCTCCCGAGTGTCTGTTGGCAATGTACATCCCGCCCATCAGCATAACAAGGCTCCAAGTTCTCCATGGCCTGTCCTGTCTTTCTGGATTTTACACTTTTTTCAGATGGCCCTTTTGACCGGGGGGAAGTGAGACTTCATTGTAGTGCAGATTTCCTTTGCAAGCTTGCTTGGTTGGCCAAAAAGGGCGTATGCGTTTTTTCCTGAATATATTCAGGAAAAAACGCATAAGCGCTTTTTGGCCAAGTGCATTCTTGTGGACCTTCTGCCTCTTTTCCTATGCTTTCAATGCAATTCCAGTCTACATCCTGAAATCGGTTTCCTGCAATTCTGCCCCGCTTTCAACTCCTTTTGGCAGCCTTACTTCAGTATATTTTTGGACGATAGCTGTCATTTATAACTCTGCAGGTTTGTGAATTACAGTGCCCCTGAGCTCCTTTCTTCAACTCGCTTTCTTGTGACCTGGCCGCAACACCGCAGGATGGCTTCAGGCCCTAATCTGGTTCCGGCACGGCACGCTGAGCCTTTGGTTATTTCCTCTTCCTGGTGGGAAATGAGAGTTAAATTTGCCCGTCCAGACACCTCCAGCTAGTCTCTCATTGGTTCTCGCTATTCCTGTTCATCTTCCGCAGAAATTGCAAACTGGGCCAAACAGGAGGTTAAAGGGACTGACTCTCCAAGTCGGGAGAGTGTTAGTAAAGCGTCTGGAATGTTGCACCCGAGTACCAGGGTATGAAAACTGAGACATATTTGAACACGTCCCCCGATCACATGGTTGATCATACTCTAGGTTCCACATGCATGTTTTAGCTGAAGGAAGAATACCTTAAACCTGGGTAGTTGAAACCCGTGGAATGGGTACCATGCAATATGACTTCAAAGGGTCTTCATTTGCTCACCGAACCTCTCCAATCCTATCACTGCTGCGTTTATGCCCCTGTACACACGCTTGATTCTCTTTCAGACATAGCCATCCATACGTTTTAAGATTCTTACTAGTCAGGTATATTCTTTGGCGTTTAATATGGGGTGTTGAGTCCATTTCGTTGAGCAAGGAGTAGCTCTTGTCTATTCCATATTTGGCTTAAGGAACTTTATCTGTGCTCATTTCAATCTCTGGTTTTATGCAGCACCCCAACTCACCTTTACCCTTAAGCAAGCATAAGTTGGTTTTCTAAATTGGAGACCCTGTTCTGTTCTGTAATTCAGTTCCTGAGTAGCCAAGTTTACATTCCGTGTATTACTGATATCTTATGATGTTTCTTTTTCTGTGTGACTTATTTCAGTTAGAATCATCATACCTGAATCCACTCATTGTGCTGCTAAGGGCCTGATGACATAGATTTCATTGCTGAGTGATATTGCATTGTACGTAAGTACCACAACTTCTTTATCCATTTTTCACTTTCTGCGATATTGAACTTGTACCGTAAACGAGGTTCTTGTAAACAGAGCCGTCCCAAACTTTGGGGTGGCTGTGTCTTTTTAATTTTAATTTCCCTAATCTATAGGACCATAAGTGGAAGTGCCCTAGGCTCTGTTGCTTTGTTTTTTAGATGTTTCAGGAAACACCATACACTTCTCCCGAGTGTCTGTTGGCAATTTCCATCCCGCCCATCAGCATAAGAAGGCTCCCAGTGCTCCATGCCCTGTCGTGCCTTTATGGATTTTACACTTTTTTCAGATGGCCCTTTTGACCGGGGGGAAGTGAGACTTCATTGTAGTGCAGATTTCCTTTGCAAGCTTGCTTGGTTGGCCAAAAAGTGTGTATGCGTTTTTTCCTGAATATATTCAGGAAAAAACACATACGCCCTTTTTGGCCAAGTGCATCATTGTCGAGGTTCTGACTCTCTTCATATGTTTTCAATGCAATTCCAGTCTACCTCCTGAAATCGGTTTCCTGCACTTCTGCCTTGCTTTCAATGTCTCTTCATAGCCTTACCTCAATATATTTTTTGAAAATAGTTGGCCTTTATAACTCTGCAGGTTTTTGAATTGCGGTGGCCCTTAGCCCCACTTTTCAGCTCTTATTTTTGTGGTCTTGCCCCATAACCACAGGATTCCTTGAAGCCCTATTTTTCTTCTGGGGCACCTTGCTGTGCCTTTGGTTAATTCTTCTTACTGATGTGGCATTAGAGTGACATGTGCCCATTGAAACCGCTACAGCTTTTTTCTCACTGGTTCCCCCTATTCCCATTCATCCTCCACACTAACTGCAGACTGTGCGATACCAGAACTTAAAGGCATTGACTCCATGTGGGGATGTTGTTAGTAAAGCGGCTGGAATGTCGATCCGCAGCCCCAGGAGAGGAAAAATGAGGTGCGTTTTAGAAACCTTTCCCGATCATATGGTATACCAGTCGCTGGGTTTCCCAAGCATGGTTTAGCTGTAGGAAGATTCCCTTCAACCTGGAGTGTTGGGACCCTTGGACTGAGTAGCATGAAGTATTGCATTAAACTTTCGGCAGTTGCTCACCAAAGCTCACCAATCCTCTCAGCCCCAAGTGTCCAGCCTTATGTCTTATCCAGCTGTGGGTTTATATGTGGTCAATCCAGGTTGCAATCCAGGTTGCATCACAGCCCCTGAGCGAATTTTGTAAGAATTTTTCTCTCTTTCATTGTTTCAGTGTTTTCTTTTTAAAATTTATTTCTATAATGGGGTTTAGCTCATTTTCACTGCTGTGTTTGTGCCGCTCTGCACACACTTGATTCCCTTATGGAGATATATCAATACATGGGTTTTAAGATTCTTATTACTCAGATATATTTCTCTGCGGTGTATAGGGTGTGTTGAGGCCAGTTCATTGAGCAAGGTGTAGATCTTGTCTAATACCTATTTGGTTTATTGAACGGTATCTGTGCTAATTTCAAACTCTGGTTTTATGCATCACCCTACCTCTCCTTTCCCCTTAAGCTGACATAAGTGTGTTTTCTAAATGTGAGACACTGTTCTGTTCTGTAATTCATTTCTTGTGCAGCCATATTTACCCTCCCTCTATAAGTGATATCTTATGATATGTTTCTTTTTCTGTTTGACTTATTTCAAGTAGTATTATCGGACCTAAATCCACTCTTTATCCTTCTACTAGCCTTATTACATTGATTTCATGGTGAAGAGATATTCCATTGTACATAAGTACCACATCTTCTTTATCCATTGTTCTCTTTCCTGGGATATTTAAGGTGTACTGAAGTTGAGGTTCTTGTAAACAGAGTAGCCCTAAACTGTGGTGTGCTTGTGTCTTGTTGATTTTTAGACTTCCCTAGATATACTCCCATGATTGGAAGTGTCCTATGCTCTGTAGCTCTGTTTTTTAGATGATTTAGGAACCACCATACACTTCTCCAGAGTGGCTCTCGGCAGTTCACACACTGCCCATCAGCGTATAAAGGCTCCCTGTTCTCCATGGCCTGTCCTGCCTTTCTGGATTTTACACTTTTTTAGGATGGCCCTTTTGACCGGTGGGAAGTGAGACTTCTTTGTTGTGCACATTTGCATTGCTTACTTGCTTCGTTGCCCATAAAGTGCGTATGCGTTTTTTCCTGGATATAATCAGGAAAAAACGCATACGCCCTTTTGGGCCAACTGCATCATTGTCGAAATTCTGCCGCTTTTCATGTGCATTAAAGACGAGTCCAATCTATCTCTTGAAATCTGTTTCTTGCAATTCTGTCTTGCATTCAGATCCTCTTCTTTGCCTTACCTCAACATATTTTTGGACATTAGTTTTCATTTATAACTCTGCAGGTTTGTGAATTGCAGTGACCCTGAGCTCCATTTTTTAAGTTGCTCTTTTGTGAGCTGGCCTCAAACCCGCAGGATTGCTTCAGGCCCTATTTTGGCTCCGGCGAGGCAGGCTGAGCCTTTCTTTAATTCTTATTCTTAATGGGAAATTAGAGTGATATGTGCCCGTCCAAACCCCTACAACTATTCTCTCATTGGTTCCCCCTCTTCCCGTTCATCCTCCTCACAATTTGCAAAATGTGTGAAACAGAAGTTTAAATGTGCTGATTCTCCAAGTGGGGAGATTCTAAGTAACATGGCTGGAATGGTGAACAGGAGCACCAGGAGAGGATAAATGAGGTGCATTTTAGACACATCTCCCGATCACATGGTGTACAGTCCTCTGGGTTTTCCATGCATGTTTTAGCTGTAGGAAGATCCCTTGAACCTGCAGATTTGGGACCCATTGAATGGGTACCAGGTAGTATTACTTTAAAGGGTGTGCATTTCCTCACCCAACCTCACATTCCTCTTAGCGCAAACAGTTTCCAGCCTTATGTCTCATCCTGCTGTGGGTCTAGATGTGTTCAATCCATGTTGCATCACCGTCCCTGAGGAAAAGTTGTAAGAGGTTTTCTCTGTCTCTCTGTCGTTTATTTTTTTCAATTTATTACTATATTGGTTACAGCTGATTTTCAAAGCTCTGTTTCTTGCTGCTGTACATCCACTTGATTCACGTACAGAGAGTCATCAATAAATTCTTTTTCAGATTCTTACCAGTCGTATATATTCTTTTCCGGTGACTTGAGTGTGCTGAGTGCAGTTCTTTTAGCTACTGTGTAGGCCTTGTTGATTATCAGTTTGGTATTTGGAATGGTATCTTTGCTAATTTCAACCTCCTGGATGATGCCTCACCCCTCTCCACCTTTCCCGTTTAGCAGCCTTATGCGTGTTTTCTACATATTTGACTATGTTTTTGTTTTGTAATTTATTTCATGTGTAGCCATTTTGGATTCCACCTTTAAGTGATATCTTATGATATGTGTCTTTTTCTTTTTGAATTCTGTCACTTAGAATGATCATACGTAACTCCTCCGGAGTTGTTACAACTGGCCATATTTCATTGATTTCCAGGCTGAATAATATTCCACTCTACCTAAGTACCACATCTCTATCCAGTTTTTCCCTCCAGAGACATTTAAGTTATATCCTAGTCGAGGATCTTTTAAACAGAGAGGGGGTAAACATTGGGGTGCCTGTGTCCTCTCGATTTTTGTTTTTCCCAAGATATACGCCCATGAGTGCAAGTGCCCTATGCTCTGTAGCTCATTTTTTAGATGCTTTAGTAAACACAATACACTTCTCCAGAATGGCCGTTGGCAATATACATTTCCACTATAAGTCTCACAGGGCTCCCTCTTCTCGTTGCCCTGTCCTGCATTTCTGTTGTTTACGCTTTATGAGGATGGCTCTTCTGACTGATGCGAAGTGATATCTTTTGTAGTATTGACTTCCAGTGCCCACCTGTTTGGTTGGCTAAAAAAGTGTATGCCCTTTTCTTGAATATATACAGAAAAAAACGCATACACCCTTTTTGGCCAACTGCAATGTTGGCAATGTTGGCAATGTTCAGCTCCTTTTCTTGTGCTTAATGGCGAGTCCTTTCTACCTCCTCAAATCCCTTTCCTGCCATTCTCCCTTGCTTACAAGTCCTTTTCTCTGACTTTCCTCAAGACATTTTTCAGTGATGGATATTTTCAACTCTGCAGTTTTGTGAATTTTACTGCCCCTGAGTTCCATTGTTCAACTTGTGTTTATGGGAACTGGCCACAAAGCAGCGGGATTTCCTCAAGCCCTATACTGTTTCCATGGGCAACCCTAGCCTTTGGTCAATTCGTCTTCCTGATTGGAAATTAGAGTGACATGTGCCTGTCTGAACACCTAGGACTTGTCTCTCATTGTTCTTCATCCTTCCGCTTCATCCTCTGGACAAATTCCAAACTGTACGCAACAGGATGTTGACAGTGCTGACATCTCCAAGTGGGGAGACTGTTAGTAAAGACGCTGGAGGGGTGAACCCGAGCACCAGGAGATGAGGAGATGAGATGCCTTTTCCAAACTCTTCCCGATCAGACGGTATACCATCCTCTGGGTGTGACAGACATGTTTTAGCAGTAGGAAGAGTCCCATTCATGTAAGGAGAACACCAGGGCTTTTTCAAAATCAGTGTCTCCCCGAAACCCAAACTGGGGAAGTTTTTAAGCTACGGCTACACATATGTTCATTAAGGGCCTTGGGAAGTAGGCAGAGTCCAAACTTTAGATGATTGAAGTCTTCAGGGTCAGAAGCACTCACCACCAGCTTCCCTTAGGCTACACTTTAACTATCATTGATAGATGATGTCAATAAAAATATCTATTCTTTTTCAGATTATTTCCCCTTATAGGTTATTGCAAAATGTTGAGTGTAGTTCCCTGTGCTATACAGTAGTTCCTTGTTGATGATTTATTTTATACATAGCAGTGTGTATGTGTTAATTCCAAACTGTTAATTTATCCCTCCTCCCACCTTTCCCCTTTGGTAATAATAAATTATAAGATTTTATACTTCTCAGAAATGGGGGAGCTGAAAGAGAGGTATCATTTTCAATGGAAAAGCATTTAAAACAAGATTGAAGGTTTAACCAAGATTATTAGATGTACATCCTTGGAAAGAAATCACTTCGTTTCTCTAATATTGACCTGACGAATAAGACAAACCTTTTCACTGAACTTGCTTATAAAAAGTGATGGAAATATCAAATGGAAGTGTTAGAAACATCTTATTTTACCCGAGCCTTATACACTGTTCTATGTTAACTACAGTTTGGCTCACACATCTGTTCATTGAGGTTACAATAGTCTCAATTTCTGTTACTGATCCTCCAGAGTGGACCCCAACAAGTGTCCCCCTGCCCAGTGTCATTGGGGCCAACAGATCGAGACTGAGTTTGGTTCACAAGCAAAGGAAACTTTATATTTTGATCAGAGAATGGAGAGGTGAGAGCATGCACTACCCCGTGGGCTGTGGGCTGGGCTGCTGTGTAGAGATCCTGTCAGAGTCAGTGGGAGGGAGGGAGGCGGCAGAGCTCTCGAGGGCCGGGTTGGCTGTAGCTCAGGCTCTATATCGTGGAGTCTGCACTGGGCCCCAGGAGCTGAGGTGTCGACCCAGCCATTCTGCACTAGGAAATCTGGTCTGAAGTGCCGGGTGTGGAACCTCTGCATGCGGGACCCTAGGAGCACGTGAAATTAGACAAAGCACAAAGGATAAAAAAGGTTAGACTTGACTTTATTGCCCAGATTCTATTTTTATCTCCCAGGGATTTTTAATGGGCTTTGCTGGGGACAAACCCCTCCTCTGCCTTTTGTCCCGTTCCTCATTCTTGGAGTGCTGAGGGTGCAGACCCTTCTTCTGTAACTGCTGAGTGCTGAGTTGGGAGCCCTCATACCCTGGGGCGAGGGTCAGAGCTTCTCCCCAGCAGCCTCCCGGTGACGTTGATTGTCCCCAGGACCCCTGCCTCCCTGCTCGTCCACCTGAGCACCAGCATTGGAAGTGTTATAGATTCTAATGACCTTTAAGGGTCCAGGAAAGAGATGTGCAGAGACGCTGTGGGGGCCGGTTTCACCCCGCCCCACATTTGTTCGGCCACCTTAGGCTGACCGTTTCTGTCAGCCTAGATGCTCTGACCAGTAGTCTGCGCTTTCTTCAATTAGGCCCCTGAATTAACGTACAAACAGCACCAGGTGTCAGAGCCCTGCCCGCTCAACTCCCAGACAGTCCAGGGTCAGTGGTGATAAGGACCATGATGGTTACTGAGTCAACAGCCTTTTGAAGTAAACAGGAGTCCAGCCGGTCTTATTGGCCACCATCATCACGGTGTCTGTAGGCTTTTCTATGGTGACAGTGTGGTATACTGTTCCCCCGCCAAGATTATTAGCTCCCCTCTGGGTGCAGTAAGTCCTGCAAGCAGTAGTCTACTCTTTTGGGACACACTCTTGTTGTTTTATGAGAGAAACTCCAGGTCAAGTGATGTTCACACGAGTCGTCATGGTGCCCTGTTGCCCCCGGTTATCTCTCTGGATGTTGGAGTTGGAGGGCCTCCTCACTCGAGGTCGGTGTGCCCACGGAGCGAACCCTGCAACTTCAGGGCATGGTTGGTGGTTAGGATCACCACGTGGGGTCCTTTTCCCGTAGGAGGGAGGTGGCCTTTTGGGCTGCTGATTTCCAGGTTTTTAGATACCGCCAGTATCTTGGCCAGATGTGGCAGTGGGCCAAGCTCCTTAGTGACCGTAGTTTATCCTACCTGGATGGCATTCTTGCATTGTTCCATTTCAAGTGGTCCCAGTTTTTGCACTAATTCTCCAATGGCGATTCACCTTTCACCGGGAATGTAAAGGTCAAAGGGTTTAGCTAAATTAGGGAGTTCCAGGGCAAGGGTCTGAATTGACTGCTCTTTCCATTCTTGAAAGGCCACTTCTGGATTCTATTCAAAAGGATCATCATCTTTTCCTTTCAGTGTTTCATATAGAGGCCCAGCTAGTAGACTGTAGTTAGGGATCCAGAAGCAGCAAACCCTGGCCTCCCCAGGAACCCCTAAGCTGTCTTCTAGTTTTAGAAAGGGGTAAGGCTGAAAATGGTTTCTTCCCTTTCCTGGGATGGGCTTCTCTGACCTTGTGTGAGAATGAAGCCCAGGCAGGTCACCGCAGTCTGTGATATTTGAGCTTTTTCTTGGACAACTTCTATCCTTTATTGGCTTGGTAGTTCAGAGGCCTCCTTAGTAGGGCTGGCGATCAGAATGTCGTCTGCATATTGAAGGAGGGTTTCCTTTTCCAGAGGTAGAACTTTTAGGTCTTTAGCTAAGCTTTCCCCAAAGACGGTGTGGGAATTTTTGCACCCTTGGGGCCAGACGGCCCGGAAGTATTGTTTTAGTTGTATGTTGAGTCCTGCCACTCACAAGCCAAAATTTCTTGTGACTCTGGGACTAATGGAATACAAAAGAAGGCATCATTGAAGACTAATACAGAATACCATGTCCTGGTGGTTGGTAGAATGACCAGCAGGGTGTAGGAATTAGGAGCAACTGGAGGTATATCCTCGGTGGCTTCACTGACTGTCCTGACATCCTTTACCAGGTCCCCAGCAGCCCATGGGGCTCTCGTGGTCAGACCAATCGCAGAATATGGAGCTCACCTGGGCAGGTACCCCACCCCCACCCCAGCCCACGGGGCTCTTGTGATCAGGCCCCTCCCAGGATACAGAGCTACCCTTGCAGGTACCCTGGCAGGGCTGGGCACACAGGAACCGTGCACATAGCCCTCATTGCAGAGCACCCCCAGCTCACCTGTCGCTCAGAGCTGACACAGAGCACCTCAGAGCAGGACTTGAACTAACAAACAGCAGCTGCGACAGGTCTGTGACCCTGGGCATCACTCCGTGAGGCCTCCCTCCACCTGGTCTTCCAGAGACTTCCACTGCACCCGGGACACCAGGCCTCTGTCTCCAACCACCACCCACCCCTCCTTTCCCTGACTCCTGGGTTCCTCTCATTAGGAGAGGGTTTTCTTGAAGTTGTCTCCCACTCATGGGCCAGATAAAATGATTAGAAAACAAGCCAAAGCTGCAGCCCCTTGTCTATCCTGACTCTCAGGAGCCCACACCTGTTCCTTGGACCTGGCCGGTTCAGCAAGTTCCATTTTCTGCAACTGTGAGCCCCTGAGGGGTGATGATTGGCTGACCTGGGCAGCCTTACCGTGCCGGCCAGCCCTCCCCAGGTGTGCCTGGGTTGAGATCAATATAAATACCACTCCAGGCAGCAAGAGCCCCTGCAGCCGTGCCTGACGCCATTTTCTCTGCCCTGTCAGCAGTCTCGGGGCTGGGCTGGTGGGAGGGAGTGAGAGGCCACGGCTTTGTGGGTGGCCCAGTGTGAGTGGGGCTCTGCTGGACTTTCTGCAGCAGTTGCCAGGCTGCCACCTGCTAAAGAAGAGGATGTGTCACCCATACCTGCTGCTGGAATTTCTCCCTGGGCAGAGGTGAGGAAGGAAAAAAGCAGTGGGGGCAGGGACAGGACGGGTATCTCAGGCAGGGAAATGGAAATCTTCCAGAAGAGCACCCAGGGCCAGGACCATCCTGGCTGGCCTGCAGGCACCAAGTCGGCCGGCATGCTGTCACTCGTGTGGCTCTATGGCCCTTCCTCTAGGCTTTCAAGTCCTTGTATATATTCAGGTGTTTTACCTGGGACGGGTGGGAATAGTTCAGCAGCAACTGGCCTGGGGCTCAGCTCACGTTTACTCACAGATGCCTCGGCACGGTGCCCCAGCTTTGCAATGAGGACGCTTGTTGCGTGGGGGCTGCTGGCTGAATGGGAGACGATTCCCCACCACTGACCAACTTCAGAATTGTTTACAACTGGAGCAAGTGCCCTGATACGGTTTTCCTCTGTGTAACTGGTGGGTTCTGTGTTTTTTTCTCTTTTTCGTTTTTGGTTCAAGGTAGATTTTATTCCTCTTTTTTGTATTTACAGATATAAGCATGGAAATAATTTATTCATATAAATACATGTATGTGCAGGGAATAATTGTTTTTTCTGTTTTATTTTTTAAATTTTATTTCTTTTTAATTTTGAATTTTATTTTATATTTTTATACAGCAGGTTCTTATTGGTTATCTATTTTATACATATAAATGTATACATGCCAATCCCAGTCTCTCAACTCCTCCCACCACCACCCCCCCAACAGCTTTCCCCCCTTGTTGTCCATACGTTTGTTGTCTACATCTGTTGCTCTATTTATGCCTTGCAAAATGGTTAATCTGTACAGTTTTTCTAGGTTCCACATATATGCATGAATATACCAGATTTGTTTTTCTCTTTCTGACTTACTTCACTCTGTATGACAGTCTCTAGATCCATCGACGTCTCTACAAATGACCCAATTTCATTCCTTTTCATGGCTTAGTAATATTCCATTTTATATATGTACCACAGCTTTATGCATTCGTCTGTCTGTGGGCATTTAGGTTGCTTCCATTACCTCGATATTGTAAATAGTGATGCAATGAACATTGCGGTGAATGACTCTTTTTGATTTATGGTTTTGTCTGGGTATATGTCCAGTACTGGGATTGCTGTATCATATGGTAATTCTATTGTTAGTTTCTTAAGAAATTCCATATTGTTCTCCATAATGACTGTATCAATTTATATTCCCAACAATAGTGGAAGAGGGTTCCTTTTCTCCACACCCTTTCCAGCATTATTTGTTTGTAGATTTTCTATGATGCCTATTCTACCAGGTGTGAGGTGATACCTCATTGTTGAATCCATTTCGTTGAGCAAGGGGTAGGTCTTGTCTATTACATATTTGGCTTATGGAACGGTATCTGTGCTAATTTCAAACTCTGCTTTTATGCAGCACCCCAACTCACCTTCCCCCTTAAGCAAGCATAAGTTGGTTTTCTAAATTTGAGACCCTGTTCTGTTTTGTAATTCAGTTCATGTGTAGCCAAGTTCACATTCCACGTATTAGTGATACCTTATGATGTTTCTTTTTCTGTGTGACTTATTTCACTTAGAATCATCGTGCCTCAATCCACTCATTATGCTGGTACGGGCCTGGTGACATAGATTACATTGCTGAGTGGTATTCTGTTGTACATAAGTACCGCAACTTCTTTATCCATTATTTGCTCTCTGGGATATTTAACTTGTGCCGCAGAAGAGATTCCTGTAAAAAGAGCCGTCCCAAATTTTGGGGTGGCTGTGTCTTTTTGATTTTAATTTCCCTAAGCTATAGGACCATAAGTGGAAGTGCCCTAGGCTCTGTTGCTTTGTTTTTTAGATGTTTCAGGAAACACCATACACTTCTACAGAGCTGCTGTTGGGAATTTACATCCCGCCCATCAGCATAACAAGGCTCCCAGTTCTCCGTGGCCTGTTCTGCCTTTCTGGATTTTACACTTTTTTCAGATGGCCCTTTTGACCCGGGGGGAAGTGAGACTTCATTGTAGTGCAGATTTCCTTTGCAAGCTTGCTTGGTTGGCCAAAAAGGGCGTATGAGTTTTTTCCTGAATATATTCAGGAAAAAACACATACGCCCTTTTTGGCCAAGTGCATCATTGTGGACGTTCTTCCTCTTTTCCTGTGTTTTGAATGCAATCTAATTCCGATTCCTCCTGAAATCGGTTTCCTGCAATTCTGCCCCGCATTCAAGTCCTCTTGGCAGCCCTACTTCAGTATATTTTCGGACAATAGCTGTCATTTATAAATCTGCAGGTTTGTGAATTACAGTGCCCCTGAGCTCCTTTCTTCAACTCGCTTTCTTTTGAGCTGGCCACAACACCGCAGGATTGCTTCAGGCCCTAATCTGGTTCCGGCACGGCACGCTGAGCCTTTGGTTTATTCCTCTTCCCTGTGGGAAATGAGAGTTAAATTTGCCCGTCCAGACACCTCCAGCTAGTCTCTCATTGGTTCTCGCTATTCCTGTTCATCTTCCGCAGAAATTGCAAACTGGGCCAAACAGGAGGTTAAAGGGACTGACTCTCCAAGTCGGGAGAGTGTTAGTAAAGCGTCTGGAATGTTGCACCCGAGTACCAGGGAACGAAAAGTGAGACACATTTGAACACGTTTCTCGATCACACGGTGGATCATCCTCTGGGTTCCACATGCATGTTTTAGCTGAAGGAAGAATCCCTTAAACCTGGAGAGTTGAGACCCATGGAATGGGTACCATGCAATATGACTTCAAAGGGTCTGCATTTGCTCACCGAACCTCACCAATCTTATGAGCCCCAAGTGTCCAGCCTTATGTGTCACCCAGCTCTGGGTGTAGATATGGTAAATGCAGGTTGCATCAGAAGCCTTGAATGAATTACTTAAGTATTGCTCTCTATTTCACTGTCATTGTGTTTTGTTTAAGAAATTTATTTTTAATATGGGATTTAGCTGATTTTCACTGCTTTAATGCCGCTGTACACACTCTTGATTCTCTTACAGAGATATATAAATCCATTGCTTTTATGATTCTTACTAGGCAGGTATATTCCTAGGCGTTGAATATGGGGTGTTGAGTCCATTTCGTTGAGCAAGGAGTAGCTCTTGTCTATTCCATATTTGCCTTATAGAACGTTACCTGTGCTCATTTCAATCTCTGGTTTTATGCAGCACCCCAACTCACCTTTCCCCTTAAGCAAGCATAAGTTGGTTTTCTAAATTTGAGACCCTGTTCTGTTTTGGAATTCAGTTCCTGTGTAGCCAAGTTTACATTCCGTGTATTAGTGATATCTTATGATGTTTCTTTTTCTGTGTGACTTATTTCAGTTAGAATCATCGTACCTGAATCCACTCATTATGCTGCTACGGGCCTGATGACATAGATTTCATTGCTGAGTGATACTGCATTGTACGTAAGTACCACAAGTTCTTTATCCATTTTTCACTTTCTGTGATATTGAACTTGTACGGTAAACGAGGTTCTTGTAAACAGAGGCGTCCCAAACTTTGGGTTGGCTGTGTCTTTTTGATTTTAATTTCCCTAAGCTATAGGACCATAAGTGAAGTGCCCTAGGCTCTGTTGCTTTGTTTTTTAGATGTATCAGGAAACACCATACACTTCTCCTGAGTGGCTCTTGGCAATTTACATCCCGCCCAACAGCATAACAAGGTTCCCAGTTCTCCATGGCCCTTCCTGCCTTTCTGGATTTTACACTTTTTTCAGATGGCCCTTTTGACCGGGGGGAAGTGAGACTTCATTGTAGTGCACATTTCCTTTGCAAGCTTGCTTGGTTGGCCAAAAAGGGCGTATGCGTTTTTTCCTGAATATATTCAGGAAAAAACGCATACGCGCTTTTTGGCCAAGTGCATTCTTGTGGACCTTCTGCCTCTTTTCCTATGCTTTCAATGCAATTCCAGTCTACATCCTGAAATCGGTTTCCTGCAATTCTGCCCCGCTTCAACTCCTTTTGGCAGCCTTAATTCAGTATATTTTTGGACGATAGCTGTCATTTATAACTCTGCAGGTTTGTGAATTACACTGCCCCTGAGCTCCTTTCTTCAACTCGCTTTCTTGTGACCTGGCCGCAACACCGCAGGATGGCTTCAGGCCCTAATCTGTTTCCGGCACGGCACGCTGAGCCTTTGGTTCTTTCCTCTTCCTGGTGGGAAATGGGAGTTAAATTTGCCCGTCCAGACACCTCCAGCTAGTCTCTCATTGGTTCTCGCTATTCCTGTTCATCTTCCGCAGAAATTGCAAACTGGGCCAAACAGGAGGTTAAAGGGACTGACTCTCCAAGTCGGGAGAGTGTTAGTAAAGCGTCTGGAATGTTGCACCCGAGTACCAGGGGAGGAAAACTGAGACATATTTGAACACGTCTCCCGATCACATGGTTGATCATACTCTAGGTTCCACATGCATGTTTTAGCTGAAGGAAGAATACCTTAAACCTGGGTAGTTGAAACCCGTGGAATGGGTACCATGCAATATGACTTCAAAGGGTCTTCATTTGCTCACCGAACCTCTCCAATCCTATCACTGCTGCCTTTATGCCCCTGTACACACGCTTGATTCTCTTTCAGACATAGCCATCCATACGTTTTAAGATTCTTACTAGTCAGGTATATTCTTAGGCGTTTAATATGGGGTGTTGAGTCCATTTCGTTGAGCAAGGAGTAGCTCTTGTCTATTCCATATTTGGCTTAAGGAACTTTATCTGTGCTCATTTCAATCTCTGGTTTTATGCAGCACCCCAACTCACCTTTCCCCTTAAGCAAGCATAAGTTGGTTTTCTAAATTGGAGACCCTGTTCTGTTCTGTAATTCAGTTCCTGAGTAGCCAAGTTTACATTCCGTGTATTACTGATATCTTATGATGTTTCTTTTTCTGTGTGACTTATTTCAGTTAGAATCATCGTACCTGAATCCACTCATTGTGCTTCTAAGGGCCTGATGACATAGATTTCATTGCTGAGTGATATTGCATTGTACGTAAGTACCACAACTTCTTTATCCATTTTTCACTTTCTGCGATATTGAACTTGTACCGTAAACGAGGTTCTTGTAAACAGAGCCGTCCCAAACTTTGGGGTGGCTGTGTCTTTTTAATTTTAATTTCCCTAATCTATAGGACCATAAGTGGAAGTGCCCTAGGCTCTGTTGCTTTGTTTTTTAGATGTTTCAGGAAACACCATACACTTCTCCAGAGTGGCTGTTGGCAATTTACATCCCGCCCATCAGCATAACAAGGCTCCCAGTTCTCCATGCCCTGTCGTGCCTTTATGGATTTTACACTTTTTTCAGATGGCCCTTTTGACCAGGTGGAAGTGAGACTTCATTGTAGTGCACATTTCCTTTGCAAGCTTGCTTGGTTGGCCAAAAAGTGTGTATGCGGTTTTTCCTGAATATATTCAGGAAAAAACACATACGCCCTTTTTGGCCAAGTGCATCATTGTCGAGGTTCTGACTCTCTTCATATGTTTTCAATGCAATTCCAGTCTACCTCCTGAAATCGGTTTCCTGCAATTCTGCCTTGCTTTCAATGTCTCTTCATAGCCTTACCTCAATATATTTTTTGAAAATAGTTGGCCTTTATAACTCTGCAGGTTTTTGAATTGCGGTGGCCCTTAGCCCCACTTTTCAGCTCTTATTATTGTGGTCTTGCCCCATAACCACAGGATTCCTTGAATCCCTATTTTTCTTCTGGGGCACCTTGCTGTGCCTTTGGTTAATTCTTCTTACTGATGTGGCATTAGAGTGACATGTGCCCATTGAAACCGCTACAGCTTGTTTCTCACTGGTTCCCCCTATTCCCATTCATCCTCCACACTAACTGCAGACTGTGCGATACCAGAACTTAAAGGCATTGACTCCATGTGGGGATGTTGTTAGTAAAGCGGCTGGAATGTCGATCCGCAGCCCCAGGAGAGGAAAAATGAGGTGCGTTTTAGAAACCTTTCCCGATCATATGGTATACCAGTCGCTGGGTTTCCCAAGCATGGTTTAGCTGTAGGAAGATTCCCTTCAACCTGGAGTGTTGGGACCCTTGGACTGAGTAGCATGAAGTATTGCATTAAACTTTCGGCAGTTGCTCACCAAAGCTCACCAATCCTCTCAGCCCCAAGTGTCCAGCCTTATGTCTTATCCAGCTGTGGGTTTATATGTGGTCAATCCAGGTTGCATCACAGCCCCTGAGCGAATTTTGTAAGAATTTTTCTCTTTCATTGTTTCAGCGTTTTCTTTTTAAAATTTATTTCTATAATGGGGTTTAGCTCATTTTCACTGCTGTGTTTGTGCCGCTCTGCACACACTTGATTCCCTTATGGAGATATATCAATACATGGGTTTTAAGATTCTTATTACTCAGATATATCTCTCTGCGGTGTATAGGGTGTGTTGAGGCCAGTTCATTGAGCAAGGTGTAGATCTTGTCTAATACCTATTTGGTTTATTGAACGGTATCTGTGCTAATTTCAAACTCTGGTTTTATGCATCACCCCACCTCTCCTTTCCCCTTAAGCTGACATAAGTGTGTTTTCTAAATGTGAGACACTGTTCTGTTCTGTAATTCATTTCTTGTGCAGCCATATTTACCCTCCCTCTATAAGTGATATCTTATGATATGTTTCTTTTTCTGTTTGACTTATTTCAAGTAGTATTATCGGACCTAAATCCACTCTTTATCCTTCTACTAGCCTTATTACATTGATTTCATGGTGAAGAGATATTCCATTGTACATAAGTACCACATCTTCTTTATCCATTGTTCTCTTTCCTGGGATATTTAAGGTGTACTGAAGTTGAGGTTCTTGTAAACAGAGTAGCCCTAAACTGTGGTGTGCTTGTGTCTTGTTGATTTTTAGACTTCCCTAGATATACTCCCATGATTGGAAGTGTCCTATGCTCTGTAGCTCTGTTTTTTAGATGATTTAGGAACCACCATACACTTCTCCAGAGTGGCTCTCGGCAGTTCACACACTGCCCATCAGCGTATAAAGGCTCCCTGTTCTCCATGGCCTGTCCTGCATTTCTGGTTTTACAATTTTTTAGGATGGCCCTTTTGACCGGTGGGAAGTGAGACTTCTTTGTTGTGCACATTTGCATTGCTTACTTGCTTCGTTGCCCATAAAGTGCGTATGCGTTTTTTCCTGGATATAATCAGGAAAAAACGCATACGCCCTTTTGGGCCAACTGCATCATTGTCGAAATTCTGCCGCTTTTCATGTGCATTAAAGACGAGTCCAATCTATCTCTTGAAATCTGTTTCTTGCAATTCTGTCTTGCATTCAGATCCTCTTCTTTGCCTTACCTCAACATATTTTTGGACGTTAGTTTTCATTTATAACTCTGCAGGTTTGTGAATTGCAGTGACCCTGAGCTCCATTTTTTAAGTTGCTCTTTTGTGAGCTGGCCTCAAACCCGCAGGATTGCTTCAGGCCCTATTTTGGCTCCGGCGAGGCAGGCTGAGCCTTTCTTTAATTCTTATTCTTAATGGGAAATTAGAGTGATATGTGCCCGTCCAAACCCCTACAACTATTCTCTCATTGGTTCCCCCTCTTCCCGTTCATCCTCCTCACAATTTGCAAAATGTGTGAAACAGAAGTTGAAATGTGCTGATTCTCCAAGTGGGGAGATTCTAAGTAACATGGCTGGAATGGTGAACAGGAGCACCAGGAGAGGATAAATGAGGTGCATTTTAGACACATCTCCCGATCACATGGTGTACAGTCCTCTGGGTTTTCCATGCATGTTTTAGCTGTAGGAAGATCCCTTGAACCTGCAGATTTGGGACCCATTGAATGGGTACCAGGTAGTATTACTTTAAAGGGTGTGCATTTCCTCACCCAACCTCACATTTCTCTTAGCGCAAACAGTTTCCAGCCTTATGTCTCATCCTGCTGTGGGTCTAGATGTGTTCAATCCATGTTGCATCACCGTCCCTGAGGAAAAGTTGTAAGAGGTTTTCTCTGTCTCTCTGTCGTTTATTTTTTTCAATTTATTACTATATTGGTTACAGCTGATTTTCAAAGCTCTGTTTCTTGCTGCTGTACATCCACTTGATTCACGTACAGAGAGTCATCAATAAATTCTTTTTCAGATTCTTACCAGTCGTATATATTCTTTTCCGGTGACTTGAGTGTGCTGAGTGCAGTTCTTTTAGCTACCGTGTAGGCCTTGTTGATTATCAGTTTGGTATTTGGAATGGTATCTTTGCTAATTTCAACCTCCTGGATGATGCCTCACCCCTCCCCACCTTTCCCGTTTAGCAGCCTTATGCGTGTTTTCTACATATTTGACTATGTTTTTGTTTTGTAATTTATTTCATGTGTAGCCATTTTGGATTCCACCTTTAAGTGATATCTTATGATATGTGTCTTTTTCTTTTTGAATTCTGTCACTTAGAATGATCATACGTAACTCCTCCGGAGTTGTTACAACTGGCCATATTTCATTGATTTCCAGGCTGAATAATATTCCACTCTACCTAAGTACCACATCTCTATCCATTTTTTCCCTCCAGAGACATTTAAGTTATATCCTAGTCGAGGATCTTTTAAACAGAGAGGGGGTAAACATTGGGGTGCCTGTGTCCTCTCGATTTTTGTTTTTCCCAAGATATACGCCCATGAGTGCAAGTGCCCTATGCTCTGTAGCTCATTTTTTAGATGCTTTAGTAAACACAATACACTTCTCCAGAATGGCCGTTGGCAATATACATTTCCACTATAAGTCTCACAGGGCTCCCTCTTCTCGTTGCCCTGTCCTGCATTTCTGTTGTTTACGCTTTATGAGGATGGCTCTTCTGACTGATGCGAAGTGATATCTTTTGTAGTATTGACTTCCAGTGCCCACCTGTTTGGTTGGCTAAAAAAGTGTATGCCCTTTTCTTGAATATATACAGAAAAAAACGCATACACCCTTTTTGGCCAACTGCAATGTTGGCAATGTTCAGCTCCTTTTCTTGTGCTTAATGGCGAGTCCTTTCTACCTCCTCAGATCCCTTTCCTGCCATTCTCCCTTGCTTACAAGTCCTTTTCTCTGACTTTCCTCAAGACATTTTTCAGTGATGGATATTTTCAACTCTGCAGTTTTGTGAATTTTACTGCCCCTGAGTTCCATTGTTCAACTTGTGTTTATGGGAACTGGCCACAAAGCAGCGGGATTTCCTCAAGCCCTATACTGTTTCCATGGGCAACCCTAGCCTTTGGTCAATTCGTCTTCCTGATTGGAAATTAGAGTGACATGTGCCTGTCTGAACACCTAGGACTTGTCTCTCATTGTTCCTCATCCTTCCGCTTCATCCTCTGGACAAATTCCAAACTGTACGCAACAGGATGTTGACAGTGCTGACATCTCCAAGTGGGGAGACTGTTAGTAAAGACGCTGGAGGGGTGAACCCGAGCACCAGGAGATGAGGAGATGAGATGCCTTTTCCAAACTCTTCCCGATCAGACGGTATACCATCCTCTGGGTGTGACAGACATGTTTTAGCAGTAGGAAGAGTCCCATTCATGTAAGGAGAACACCAGGGCTTTTTCAAAATCAGTGTCTCCCCGAAACCCAAACTGGGGAAGTTTTTAAGCTACGGCTACACATATGTTCATTAAGGGCCTTGGGAAGTAGGCAGAGTCCAAACTTTAGATGATTGAAGTCTTCAGGGTCAGAAGCACTCACCACCAGCTTCCCTTAGGCTACACTTTAACTATCATTGATAGATGATGTCAATAAAAATATCTATTCTTTTTCAGATTATTTCCCCTTATAGGTTATTGCAAAATGTTGAGTGTAGTTCCCTGTGCTATACAGTAGTTCCTTGTTGATGATCTATTTTATACATAGCAGTGTGTATGTGTTAATTCCAAACTGTTAATTTATCCCTCCTCCCACCTTTCCCCTTTGGTAATAATAAATTATAAGATTTTATACTTCTCAGAAATGGGGGAGCTGAAAGAGAGGTATCATTTTCAATGGAAAAGCATTTAAAACAAGATTGAAGGTTTAACCAAGATTATTAGATGTACATCCTTGGAAAGAAATCACTTCGTTTCTCTAATATTGACCTGACGAATAAGACAAACCTTTTCACTGAACTTGCTTATAAAAAGTGATGGAAATATCAAATGGAAGTGTTAGAAACATCTTATTTTACCCGAGCCTTATACACTGTTCTATGTTAACTACAGTTTGGCTCACACATCTGTTCATTGAGGTTACAATAGTCTCAATTTCTGTTACTGATCCTCCAGAGTGGACCCCAACAAGTGTCCCCCTGCCCAGTGTCATTGGGGCCAACAGATCGAGACTGAGTTTGGTTCACAAGCAAAGGAAACTTTATATTTTGATCAGAGAATGGAGAGGTGAGAGCATGCACTACCCCGTGGGCTGTGGGCTGGGCTGCTGTGTAGAGATCCTGTCAGAGTCAGTGGGAGGGAGGGAGGCGGCAGAGCTCTCGAGGGCCGGGTTGGCTGTAGCTCAGGCTCTATATCGTGGAGTCTGCACTGGGCCCCAGGAGCTGAGGTGTCGACCCAGCCATTCTGCACTAGGAAATCTGGTCTGAAGTGCCGGGTGTGGAACCTCTGCATGCGGGACCCTAGGAGCACGTGAAATTAGACAAAGCACAAAGGATAAAAAAGGTTAGACTTGACTTTATTGCCCAGATTCTATTTTTATCTCCCAGGGATTTTTAATGGGCTTTGCTGGGGACAAACCCCTCCTCTGCCTTTTGTCCCGTTCCTCATTCTTGGAGTGCTGAGGGTGCAGACCCTTCTTCTGTAACTGCTGAGTGCTGAGTTGGGAGCCCTCATACCCTGGGGCGAGGGTCAGAGCTTCTCCCCAGCAGCCTCCCGGTGACGTTGATTGTCCCCAGGACCCCTGCCTCCCTGCTCGTCCACCTGAGCACCAGCATTGGAAGTGTTATAGATTCTAATGACCTTTAAGGGTCCAGGAAAGAGATGTGCAGAGACGCTGTGGGGGCCGGTTTCACCCCGCCCCACATTTGTTCGGCCACCTTAGGCTGACCGTTTCTGCCAGCCTAGATGCTCTGACCAGTAGTCTGCGCTTTCTTCAATTAGGCCCCTGAATTAACGTACAAACAGCACCAGGTGTCAGAGCCCTGCCCGCTCAACTCCCAGACAGTCCAGGGTCAGTGGTGATAAGGACCATGATGGCTACTGAGTCAACAGCCTTTTGAAGTAAACAGGAGTCCAGCCAGTCTTATTGGCCACCATCATCACGGTGTCTGTAGGCTTTTCTATGGTGACAGTGTGGTATACTGTTCCCCCGCCAAGATTATTAGCTCCCCTCTGGGTGCAGTAAGTCCTGCAAGCAGTAGTCTACTCTTTTGGGACACACTCTTGTTGTTTTATGAGAGAAACTCCAGGTCAAGTGATGTTCACACGAGTCGTCATGGTGCCCTGTTGCCCCCGGTTATCTCTCTGGATGTTGGAGTTGGAGGGCCTCCTCACTCGAGGTCGGTGTGCCCACGGAGCGAACCCTGCAACTTCAGGGCATGGTTGGTGGTTAGGATCACCACGTGGGGTCCTTTTCCCTTAGGAGGGAGGTGGCCTTTTGGGCTGCTGATTTCCAGGTTTTTAGATACCGCCAGTATCTTGGCCAGATGTGGCAGTGGGCCAAGCCCCTTAGTGACCGTAGTTTATCCTACCTGGATGGCATTCTTGCATTGTTCCATTTCAAGTGGTCCCAGTTTTTGCACTAATTCTCCAATGGCGATTCACCTTTCACCGGGAATGTAAAGGTCAAAGGGTTTAGCTAAATTAGGGAGTTCCAGGGCAAGGGTCTGAATTGACTGCTCTTTCCATTCTTGAAAGGCCACTTCTGGATTCTATTCAAAAGGATCATCATCTTTTCCTTTCAGTGTTTCATATAGAGGCCCAGCTAGTAGACTGTAGTTAGGGATCCAGAAGCAGCAAACCCTGGCCTCCCCAGGAACCCCTAAGCTGTCTTCTAGTTTTAGAAAGGGGTAAGGCTGAAAATGGTTTCTTCCCTTTCCTGGGATGGGCTTCTCTGACCTTGTGTGAGAATGAAGCCCAGGCAGGTCACCGCAGTCTGTGATATTTGAGCTTTTTCTTGGACAACTTCTATCCTTTATTGGCTTGGTAGTTCAGAGGCCTCCTTAGTAGGGCTGGCGATCAGAATGTCGTCTGCATATTGAAGGAGGGTTTCCTTTTCCAGAGGTAGAACTTTTAGGTCTTTAGCTAAGCTTTCCCCAAAGACGGTGTGGGAATTTTTGCACCCTTGGGGCCAGACGGCCCGGAAGTATTGTTTTAGTTGTATGTTGAGTCCTGCCACTCACAAGCCAAAATTTCTTGTGACTCTGGGACTAATGGAATACAAAAGAAGGCATCATTGAAGACTAATACAGAATACCATGTCCTGGTGGTTGGTAGAATGACCAGCAGGGTGTAGGAATTAGGAGCAACTGGAGGTATATCCTCGGTGGCTTCACTGACTGTCCTGACATCCTTTACCAGGTCCCCAGCAGCCCATGGGGCTCTCGTGGTCAGACCAATCGCAGAATATGGAGCTCACCTGGGCAGGTACCCCACCCCCACCCCAGCCCACAGGGCTCTTGTGATCAGGCCCCTCCCAGGATACAGAGCTACCCTTGCAGGTACCGTGGCAGGGCTGGGCACACAGGAACCGTGCACATAGCCCTCATTGCAGAGCACCCCCAGCTCACCTGTCGCTCAGAGCTGACACAGAGCACCTCAGAGCAGGACTTGAACTAACAAACAGCAGCTGCGACAGGTCTGTGACCCTGGGCATCACTCCGTGAGGCCTCCCTCCACCTGGTCTTCCAGAGACTTCCACTGCACCCGGGGCACCAGGCCTCTGTCTCCAACCACCACCCACCCCTCCTCTCCCTGACTCCTGGGTTCCTCTCATTAGGAGAGGGTTTTCTTGAAGTTGTCTCCCACTCATGGGCCAGATAAAATGATTAGAAAACAAGCCAAAGCTGCAGCCCCTTGTCTATCCTGACTCTCAGGAGCCCACACCTGTTCCTTGGACCTGGCCGGTTCAGCAAGTTCCATTTTCTGCAACTGTGAGCCCCTGAGGGGTGATGATTGGCTGACCTGGGCAGCCTTACCGTGCCGGCCAGCCCTCCCCAGGTGTGCCTGGGTTGAGATCAATATAAATACCACTCCAGGCAGCAAGAGCCCCTGCAGCCGTGCCTGACACCATTTTCTCTGCCCTGTCAGCAGTCTCGGGGCTGGGCTGGTGGGAGGGAGTGAGAGGCCACGGCTTTGTGGGTGGCCCAGTGTGAGTGGGGCTCTGCTGGACTTTCTGCAGCAGTTGCCAGGCTGCCACCTGCTAAGGAAGAGGATGTGTCACCCATACCTGCTGCTGGAATTTCTCCCTGGGCAGAGGTGAGGAAGGAAAAAAGCAGTGGGGGCAGGGACAGGACGGGTATCTCAGGCAGGGAAATGGAAATCTTCCAGAAGAGCACCCAGGGCCAGGACCATCCTGGCTGGCCTGCAGGCACCAAGTCGGCCGGCATGCTGTCACTCGTGTGGCTCTATGGCCCTTCCTCTAGGCTTTCAAGTCCTTGTATATATTCAGGTGTTTTACCTGGGACGGGTGGGAATAGTTCAGCAGCAACTGGCCTGGGGCTCAGCTCACGTTTACTCACAGATGCCTCGGCACGGTGCCCCAGCTTTGCAATGAGGACGCTTGTTGCGTGGGGGCTGCTGGCTGAATGGGAGACGATTCCCCACCACTGACCAACTTCAGAATTGTTTACAACTGGAGCAAGTGCCCTGATACGGTTTTCCTCTGTGTAACTGGTGGGTTCTGTGTTTTTTTCTCTTTTTCGTTTTTGGTTCAAGGTAGATTTTATTCCTCTTTTTTGTATTTACAGATATAAGCATGGAAATAATTTATTCATATAAATACATGTATGTGCAGGGAATAATTGTTTTTTCTGTTTTATTTTTTAAATTTTATTTCTTTTTAATTTTGAATTTTATTTTATATTTTTATACAGCAGGTTCTTATTGGTTATCTATTTTATACATATAAATGTATACATGCCAATCCCAGTCTCTCAACTCCTCCCACCACCACCCCCCCAACAGCTTTCCCCCCTTGTTGTCCATACGTTTGTTGTCTACATCTGTTGCTCTATTTATGCCTTGCAAAATGGTTAATCTGTACAGTTTTTCTAGGTTCCACATATATGCATGAATATACAAGATTTGTTTTTCTCTTTCTGACTTACTTCACTCTGTATGACAGTCTCTAGATCCATCGACGTCTCTACAAATGACCCAATTTCATTCCTTTTCATGGCTTAGTAATATTCCATTTTATATATGTACCACAGCTTTATGCATTCGTCTGTCTGTGGGCATTTAGGTTGCTTCCATTACCTCGATATTGTAAATAGTGATGCAATGAACATTGCGGTGAATGACTCTTTTTGATTTATGGTTTTGTCTGGGTATATGTCCAGTACTGGGATTGCTGTATCATATGGTAATTCTATTGTTAGTTTCTTAAGAAATTCCATATTGTTCTCCATAATGACTGTATCAATTTATATTCCCAACAATAGTGGAAGAGGGTTCCTTTTCTCCACACCCTTTCCAGCATTTTTTGTTTGTAGATTTTCTATGATGCCTATTCTACCAGGTGTGAGGTGATACCTCATTGTTGAATCCATTTCGTTGAGCAAGGGGTAGGTCTTGTCTATTACATATTTGGCTTATGGAACGGTATCTGTGCTAATTTCAAACTCTGCTTTTATGCAGCACCCCAACTCACCTTCCCCCTTAAGCAAGCATAAGTTGGTTTTCTAAATTTGAGACCCTGTTCTGTTTTGTAATTCAGTTCATGTGTAGCCAAGTTCACATTCCGTGTATTAGTGATACCTTATGATGTTTCTTTTTCTGTGTGACTTATTTCACTTAGAATCATCGTGCCTCAATCCACTCATTATGCTGGTACGGGCCTGGTGACATAGATTTCATTGCTGAGTGGTATTCTGTTGTACATAAGTACCGCAAATTCTTTATCCATTATTTGCTCTCTGGGATATTTAACTTGTGCCGCAGAAGAGATTCCTGTAAAAAGAGCCGTCCCAAATTTTGGGGTGGCTGTGTCTTTTTGATTTTAATTTCCCTAAGCTATAGGACCATAAGTGGAAGGTGCCCTAGGCTCTGTTGCTTTGTTTTTTAGATGTTTCAGGAAACACCATACACTTCTACAAAGCGGCTGTTGGGAATTTACATCCCGCCCATCAGCATAACAAGGCTCCCAGTTCTCCATGGCCTGTCCTGCCTTTCTGGATTTTACACTTTTTTCAGATGGCCCTTTTGACCGGGGGGAAGTGAGACTTCATTGTAGTGCAGATTTCCTTTGCAAGCTTGCTTGGTTGGCCAAAAAGGGCGTATGCGTTTTTTCCTGAATATATTCAGGAAAAAACACATACGCCCTTTTTGGCCAAGTGCATCATTGTGGACGTTCTTCCTCTTTTCCTGTGTTTTAAATGCAATCTAATTCCGATTCCTCCTGAAATCGGTTTCCTGCAATTCTGCCCCGCATTCAAGTCCTCTTGGCAGCCCTACTTCAGTATATTTTCGGACAATAGCTGTCATTTATAAATCTGCAGGTTTGTGAATTACAGTGCCCCTGAGCTCCTTTCTTCAACTCGCTTTCTTTTGAGCTGGCCACAACACCGCAGGATTGCTTCAGGCCCTAATCTGGTTCCGGCACGGCACGCTGAGCCTTTGGTTTATTCCTCTTCCTGGTGGGAAATGGGAGTTAAATTTGCCCGTCCAGACACCTCCAGCTAGTCTCTCATTGGTTCTCGCTATTCCTGTTCATCTTCCGCAGAAATTGCAAACTGGGCCAAACAGGAGGTTAAAGGGACTGACTCTCCAAGTCGGGAGAGTGTTAGTAAAGCGTCTGGAATGTTGCACCCGAGTACCAGGGAACGAAAAGTGAGACACATTTGAACACGTTTCTCGATCACACGGTGGATCATACTCTGGGTTCCACATGCATGTTTTAGCTGAAGGAAGAATCCCTTAAACCTGGAGAGTTGAGACCCATGGAATGGGTACCATGCAATATGATTTCAAAGGGTCTGCATTTGCTCACCGAACCTCACCAATCTTATGAGCCCCAAGTGTCCAGCCTTATGTGTCACCCAGCTCTGGGTGTAGATATGGTAAATGCAGGTTGCATCAGAAGCCTTGAATGAATTACTTAAGTATTGCTCTCTATTTCACTGTCATTGTGTTTTGTTTAAGAAATTTATTTTTAACATGGGATTTAGCTGATTTTCACTGCTTTAATGCCGCTGTACACACTCTTGATTCTCTTACAGAGATATATAAATCCATTGCTTTTATGATTCTTACTAGGCAGGTATATTCCTAGGCGTTGAATATGGGGTGTTGAGTCCATTTCGTTGAGCAAGGAGTAGCTCTTGTTTATTCCATATTTGGCTTAAGGAACTTACTCTGTGCTCATTTCAATCTCTGGTTTTATGCAGCACCCCAACTCACCTTTCCCCTTAAGCAAGCATAAGTTGGTTTTCTAAATTTGAGACCCTGTTCTGTTTTGTAATCCAGTTCCTGTGTAGCCAAGTTTACATTCCGTGTATTAGTGATATCTTATGATGTTTCTTTTTCTGTGTGACTTCTTTCAGTTAGAATCATCATACCTGAATCCACTCATTATGCTGCTACGGGCCTGATGACATAGATGTCATTGCTGAGTGATATTGCATTGTACGTAAGTACCACAACTTCTTCATAATTTTTCACTTTCTGCGATATTGAACTTGTACCGTAAACGAGGTTCTTGTAAACAGAGCCGTCCCAAACTTTGGGGTGGCTGTGTCTTTTTGATTTTCATTTCCCTAAGCTATAGGACCATAAGTGGAAGAGCCCTAGGCTCTGTTGCTTTGTTTTTTAGATGTTTCAGGAAACACCATACACTTCTCCCGAGTGGCTGTTGGCAATTTACATCCCGCCCATCAGCATAACAAGGCTCCCAGTTCTCCATGGCCTGTCCTGCCTTTCTGGATTTTACACTTTTTTCAGATGGCCCTTTTGACCGGGGGAAGTGAGACTTCATTGTAGTGCAGATTTCCTTTGCAAGCTTGCTTGGTTGGCCAAAAAGGGCGTATGCGTTTTTTCCTGAATATATTCAGGAAAAAACGCATACGCCCTTTTTGGCCAAGTGCATCATTGTGGACGTTCTGCCTCTTTTCCTATGCTTTCAATGCAATTCCAGTCTACCTCCTGAAATCGGTTTCCTGCAATTCTGCCCCGCTTTCAAGTCCTCTTGGCAGCCTTACTTCAGTATATTTTTGGACGATAGCTGTCATTTATAACTCTGCAGGTTTGTGAATTACAGTGCCCCTGAGCTCCTTTCTTCAACTCGCTTTCTTGTGAGCTGGCCGCAACACCGCAGGATTGCTTCAGGCCCTAATCTGGTTCCGGCACGGCACGCTGAGCCTTTGGTTAATTCCTCTTCCTGGTGGGAAATGAGAGTTAAATTTGCCCGTCCAGACACCTCCAGCTAGTCTCTCATTGGTTCTCCCTATTCCTGTTCATCTTCTGCAGAAATTGCAAACTGGGCCAAACAGGAGGTTAAAGGCACTGACTCTCCAAGTCGGGAGAGTGTTAGTAAAGCGTCTGGAATGTTGCACCCGAGTACCAGGGGACGAGAACGGAGACATATTTGAACACGTCTCCCGATCACACGGTTGATCATACTCTGGGTTCCACATGCATGTTTTAGCTGAAGGAAGAATCCCTTAAACCTGGAGAGTTGAGACCCGTGGAATGGGTACCATGCAATATGACTTCAAAGGGTCTTCATTTGCTCACCGAACCTCTCCAATCCTATCACTGCTGCGTTTATGCCCCTGTACACACGCTTGATTCTCTTTCGGAGACATAGCAATCCATAGGTTTTAAGATACTTACTAGTCAGGTACATTCTTAGGCGTTTAATATGGGGTGTTGAGTCCATTTCGTTGAGCAAGGAGTAGCTCTTGTCTATTCCATATTTGGCTTAAGGAACTTTATCTGTGCTCATTTCAATCTCTGGTTTTATGCAGCACCCCAACTCACCTTTCCCCTTAAGCAAGCATAAGTTGGTTTTCTAAATTTGAGACCCTGTTCTGTTTTGTAATGCAGTTCCTGTGTAGCCAAGTTTACATTCCGTGTATTAGTGATATCTTATGATGTTTCTTTTTCTGTGTGACTTCTTTCAGTTAGAATCATCATACCTGAATCCACTCATTATGCTGCTACGGGACTGATGACATAGATGTCATTGCTGAGTGATATTGCATTGTACGTAAGTACCACAACTTCTTCATCCATTTTTCACTTTCTGCGATATTGAACTTGTACCGTAAACGAGGTTCTTGTAAACAGAGCCGTCCCAAACTTTGGGGTGGCTGTGTCTTTTTGATTTTCATTTCCCTAAGCTATTGGACCATAAGTGGAAGTGCCCTAGGCTCTGTTGCTTTGTTTTTTAGATGTTTCAGGAAACACCATACACTTCTCCCGAGTGGCTGTTGGCAATTTACATCCCGCCCATCAGCATAACAAGGCTCCCAGTTCTCCATGGCCTGTCCTGCCTTTCTGGATTTTACACTTTTTTCAGATGGCCCTTTTGACCGGGGGGAAGTGAGACTTCATTGTAGTGCAGATTTCCTTTGCAAGCTTGCTTGGTTGGCCAAAAAGGGCGTATGCGTTTTTTCCTAAATATATTCAGGAAAAAACGCATACGCCCTTTTTGGCCAAGTGCATCATTGTGGACGTTCTGCCTCTTTTCCTATGCTTTCAATGCAATTCCAGTCTACCTCCTGAAATCGGTTTCCTGCAATTCTGCCCCGCTTTCAAGTCCTCTTGGCAGTCTTACTTCAGTATATTTTTCGACGATAGCTGTCATTTATAACTCTGCAGGTTTGTGAATTACAGTGCCCCTGAGCTCCTTTCTTCAACTCGCTTTCTTGTGAGCTGGCCGCAACACCGCAGGATTGCTTCAGGCCCTAATCTGGTTCCGGCACGGCACGCTGAGCCTTTGGTTAATTCCTCTTCCTGGTGGGAAATGAGAGTTAAATTTGCCCGTCCAGACACCTCCAGCTCGTGTCTCATTGGTTCTCCCTATTCCTGTTCATCTTCCGCAGAAATTGCAAACTGGGCCAAACAGGAGGTTAAAGGCACTGACTCTCCAAGTCGGGAGAGTGTTAGTAAAGCGTCTGGAATGTTGCACCCGAGTACCAGGGGACGAGAATGCAGACATATTTGAACACGTCTCCCAATCACACGATTGATCATACTCTGGGGTCCATATTCATCTTTTAGCTGAAGGAAGAATCCCTTAAACCTGGAGAGTTGAGACCCGTGGAATGGGTACCATGCAATATGACTTCAAAGGGTCTTCATTTGCTCACCGAACCTCTCCAATCCTATCACTGCTGCGTTTATGCCCCTGTACACACGCTTGATTCTCTTTTGGAGACATAGCAATCCATAGGTTTTAAGATACTTACTAGTCAGGTACATTCTTAGGCGTTTAATATGGGGTGTTGAGTCCATTTCGTTGAGCAAGGAGTAGCTCTTGTCTATTCCATATTTGGCTTAAGGAACTTTATCTGTGCTCATTTCAATCTCTGGTTTTATGCAGCACCCCAACTCACCTTTCCCCTTAAGCAAGCATAAGTTGGTTTTCTAAATTTGAGACCCTGTTCTGTTTTGTAATCCAGTTCCTGTGTAGCCAAGTTTACATTCCGTGTATTAGTGATATCTTATGATGTTTCTTTTTCTGTGTGACTTATTTCAGTTAGAATCATCATACCTGAATCCACTCATTATGCTGCTATGGGCCTGATGACATAGATGTCATTGCTGAGTGATTTTGGATTGTACGTAAGTACCACAACTTCTTCATCCATTTTTCACTTTCTGCGATATTGAACTTGTACCGTAAACGAGGTTCTTGTAAACAGAGCCGTCCCAATCTTTGGGATGGCTGTGTCTTTTTGATTTTCATTTCCCTAAGCTATAGGACCATAAGTGGAAGTGCCCTAGGCTCTGTTGCTTTGTTTTTTAGATGTTTCAGGAAACACCATACACTTCTCCCGAGTGGCTGTTGGCAATTTACATCCCGCCCATCAGCATAACAAGGCTCCCAGTTCTCCATGGCCTGTCCTGCCTTTCTGGATTTTACACTTTTTTCAGATGGCCCTTTTGACCGGGGGGAAGTGAGACTTCATTGTAGTGCAGATTTCCTTTGCAAGCTTGCTTGGTTGGCCAAAAAGGGCGTATGCGTATTTTCCTGAATATATTCAGGAAAAAACGCATACGCCCTTTTTGGCCAAGTGCATCATTGTGGACGTTCTGCCTCTTTTCCTATGCTTTAAATGCAATTCCAGTCTACCTCCTGAAATCAGTTTCCTGCAATTCTGCCCTGCATTCAAGTCCTCTTGGCAGCCTTACTTCAGTATATTTTTGGACGATAGCTGTCATTTATAACTCTGCAGGTTTGTGAATTACAGTGCCCCTGAGCTCCTTTCTTCAACTCGCTTTCTTGTGAGCTGGTCGCAACACCGCAGGATTGCTTCAGGCCCTAATCTGGTTCCGGCACGGCACGCTGAGCCTTTGATTAATTCCTCTTCCTGGTGGGAAATGAGAGTTAAATTTGCCCGTCCAGACACCTCCAGCTAGTCTCTCATTGGTTCTCCCTATTCCTGTTCATCTTCTGCAGAAATTGCAAACTGGGCCAAACAGGAGGTTAAAGGCACTGACTCTCCAAGTCGGGAGAGTGTTAGTAAAGCGTCTGGAAAGTTGCACCCGAGTACCAGGGGACGAGAATGGAGACATATTTGAACACGTCTTCCAATCACATGGTTGATCATACTCTGGGTTCCACATGCATGTTTTAGCTGAAGGAAGAATCCCTGAAACCTGGAGAGTTGAGACCCGTGGAATGGGTACCATGCAATATGACTTCAAAGGGTCTTCATTTGCTCACCGAACCTCTCCAATCCTATCACTGCTGCGTTTATGCCCCTCTACACACGCTTGATTCCCTTTCGGAGACATAGCAATCCATAGGTTTTGAGATACTTACTAGTCAGGTACATTCTTAGGCGTTTAATATGGGGTGTTGAGTCCATTTCATTGAGCAAGGAGTAGCTCTTGTCTATTCCATATTTGGCTTAAGGAACTTACTCTGTGCTCATTTCAATCTCTGGTTTTATGCAGCACCCCAACTCACCTTTCCCCTTAAGCAAGCATAAGTTGGTTTTCTAAATTTGAGACCCTGTTCTGTTTTGTAATCTAGTTCCTGTGTAGCCAAGTTTACATTCCGTGTATTAGTGATATCTTATGATGTTTCTTTTTCTGTGTGACTTATTTCAGTTAGAATCATCATACCTGAATCCACTCATTATGCTGCTACGGGCCTGATGACATAGATGTCATTGCTGAGTGATATTGCATTGTACGTAAGTACCACAACTTCTTCATCCATTTTTCACTTTCTGCGATATTGAACTTGTACCGTAAACGAGGTTCTTGTAAACAGAGCCGTCCCAAACTTTGGGGTGGCTGTGTCTTTTTGATTTTCATTTCCCTAAGCTATTGGACCATAAGTGGAAGTGCCCTAGGCTCTGTTGCTTTGTTTTTTAGATGTTTCAGGAAACACCATACACTTCTCCCGAGTGGCTGTTGGCAATTTACATCCCGCCCATCAGCATAACAAGGCTCCCAGTTCTCCATGGCCTGTCCTGACTTTCTGGATTTTACACTTTTTTCAGATGGCCCTTTTGACCGGGGGGAAGTGAGACTTCATTGTAGTGCAGATTTCCTTTGCAAGCTTGCTTGGTTGGCCAAAAAGGGCGTATGCGTTTTTTCCTGAATATATTCAGGAAAAAACGCATACGCCCTTTTTGGCCAAGTGCATCATTGTGGACGTTCTGCCTCTTTTCCTATGCTTTAAATGCAATTCCAGTCTACCTCCTGAAATCAGTTTCCTGCAATTCTGCCCCGCTTTCAAGTCCTCTTGGCAGCCTTACTTCAGTATATTTTTGGACGATAGCTGTCATTTATAACTCTGCAGGTTTGTGAATTACAGTGCCCCTGAGCTCCTTTCTTCAACTCGCTTTCTTGTGAGCTGGCCGCAACACCGCAGGATTGCTTCAGGCCCTAATCTGGTTCCGGCACGGCACGCTGAGCCTTTGGTTAATTCCTCTTCCTGGTGGGAAATGAGAGTTAAATTTGCCCGTCCAGACACCTCCAGCTAGTCTCTCATTGGTTCTCCCTATTCCTGTTCATCTTCCGCAGAAATTGCAAACTGGGCCAAACAGGAGGTTAAAGGCACTGACTCTCCAAGTCGGGAGAGTGTTAGTAAAGCGTCTGGAATGTTGCACCCGAGTACCAGGGGACGAGAATGGAGACATATTTGAACACGTCTCCCGATCACACGGTTGATCATACTCTGGGTTCCACATACATGTTTTAGCTGAAGGAAGAATCCCTTAAACCTGGAGAGTTGAGACCCGTGGAATGGGTACCATGCAATATGACTTCAAAGGGTCTTCATTTGCTCACCGAACCTCTCCAATCCTATCACTGCTGCGTTTATGCCCCTGTACACACGCTTGATTCTCTTTTGGAGACATAGCAATCCATAGGTTTTAAGATACTTACTAGTCAGGTACATTCTTAGGCGTTTAATATGGGGTGTTGAGTCCATTTCGTTGAGCAAGGAGTAGCTCTTGTCTATTCCATATTTGGCTTAAGGAACTTTATCTGTGCTCATTTCAATCTCTGGTTTTATGCAGCACCCCAACTCACCTTTCCCCTTAAGCAAGCATAAGTTGGTTTTCTAAATTTGAGACCCTGTTCTGTTTTGTAATCCAGTTCCTGTGTAGCCAAGTTTACATTCCGTGTATTAGTGATATCTTATGATGTTTCTTTTTCTGTGTGACTTATTTCAGTTAGAATCATCATACCTGAATCCACTCATTATGCTGCTATGGGCCTGATGACATAGATGTCATTGCTGAGTGATTTTGGATTGTACGTAAGTACCACAACTTCTTCATCCATTTTTCACTTTCTGCGATATTGAACTTGTACCGTAAACGAGGTTCTTGTAAACAGAGCCGTCCCAATCTTTGGGATGGCTGTGTCTTTTTGATTTTCATTTCCCTAAGCTATAGGACCATAAGTGGAAGTGCCCTAGGCTCTGTTGCTTTGTTTTTTAGATGTTTCAGGAAACACCATACACTTCTCCCGAGTGGCTGTTGGCAATTTACATCCCGCCCATCAGCATAACAAGGCTCCCAGTTCTCCATGGCCTGTCCTGCCTTTCTGGATTTTACACTTTTTTCAGATGGCCCTTTTGACCGGGGGGAAGTGAGACTTCATTGTAGTGCAGATTTCCTTTGCAAGCTTGCTTGGTTGGCCAAAAAGGGCGTATGCGTATTTTCCTGAATATATTCAGGAAAAAACGCATACGCCCTTTTTGGCCAAGTGCATCATTGTGGACGTTCTGCCTCTTTTCCTATGCTTTAAATGCAATTCCAGTCTACCTCCTGAAATCAGTTTCCTGCAATTCTGCCCTGCATTCAAGTCCTCTTGGCAGCCTTACTTCAGTATATTTTTGGACGATAGCTGTCATTTATAACTCTGCAGGTTTGTGAATTACAGTGCCCCTGAGCTCCTTTCTTCAACTCGCTTTCTTGTGAGCTGGTCGCAACACCGCAGGATTGCTTCAGGCCCTAATCTGGTTCCGGCACGGCACGCTGAGCCTTTGATTAATTCCTCTTCCTGGTGGGAAATGAGAGTTAAATTTGCCCGTCCAGACACCTCCAGCTAGTCTCTCATTGGTTCTCCCTATTCCTGTTCATCTTCTGCAGAAATTGCAAACTGGGCCAAACAGGAGGTTAAAGGCACTGACTCTCCAAGTCGGGAGAGTGTTAGTAAAGCGTCTGGAAAGTTGCACCCGAGTACCAGGGGACGAGAATGGAGACATATTTGAACACGTCTTCCAATCACATGGTTGATCATACTCTGGGTTCCACATGCATGTTTTAGCTGAAGGAAGAATCCCTGAAACCTGGAGAGTTGAGACCCGTGGAATGGGTACCATGCAATATGACTTCAAAGGGTCTTCATTTGCTCACCGAACCTCTCCAATCCTATCACTGCTGCGTTTATGCCCCTCTACACACGCTTGATTCCCTTTCGGAGACATAGCAATCCATAGGTTTTGAGATACTTACTAGTCAGGTACATTCTTAGGCGTTTAATATGGGGTGTTGAGTCCATTTCGTTGAGCAAGGAGTAGCTCTTGTCTATTCCATATTTGGCTTAAGGAACTTACTCTGTGCTCATTTCAATCTCTGGTTTTATGCAGCACCCCAACTCACCTTTCCCCTTAAGCAAGCATAAGTTGGTTTTCTAAATTTGAGACCCTGTTCTGTTTTGTAATCTAGTTCCTGTGTAGCCAAGTTTACATTCCGTGTATTAGTGATATCTTATGATGTTTCTTTTTCTGTGTGACTTATTTCAGTTAGAATCATCATACCTGAATCCACTCATTATGCTGCTACGGGCCTGATGACATAGATGTCATTGCTGAGTGATATTGCATTGTACGTAAGTACCACAACTTCTTCATCCATTTTTCACTTTCTGCGATATTGAACTTGTACCGTAAACGAGGTTCTTGTAAACAGAGCCGTCCCAAACTTTGGGGTGGCTGTGTCTTTTTGATTTTCATTTCCCTAAGCTATTGGACCATAAGTGGAAGTGCCCTAGGCTCTGTTGCTTTGTTTTTTAGATGTTTCAGGAAACACCATACACTTCTCCCGAGTGGCTGTTGGCAATTTACATCCCGCCCATCAGCATAACAAGGCTCCCAGTTCTCCATGGCCTGTCCTGACTTTCTGGATTTTACACTTTTTTCAGATGGCCCTTTTGACCGGGGGGAAGTGAGACTTCATTGTAGTGCAGATTTCCTTTGCAAGCTTGCTTGGTTGGCCAAAAAGGGCGTATGCGTTTTTTCCTGAATATATTCAGGAAAAAACGCATACGCCCTTTTTGGCCAAGTGCATCATTGTGGACGTTCTGCCTCTTTTCCTATGCTTTCAATGCAATTCCAGTCTACCTCCTGAAATCGGTTTCCTGCAATTCTGCCCCGCTTTCAAGTCCTCTTGGCAGCCTTACTTCAGTATATTTTTGGACGATAGCTGTCATTTATAACTCTGCAGGTTTGTGAATTACAGTGCCCCTGAGCTCCTTTCTTCAACTCGCTTTCTTGTGAGCTGGCCGCAACACCGCAGGATTGCTTCAGGCCCTAATCTGGTTCCGGCACGGCACGCTGAGCCTTTGGTTAATTCCTCTTCCTGGTGGGAAATGAGAGTTAAATTTGCCCGTCCAGACACCTCCAGCTAGTCTCTCATTGGTTCTCCCTATTCCTGTTCATCTTCCGCAGAAATTGCAAACTGGGCCAAACAGGAGGTTAAAGGCACTGACTCTCCAAGTCGGGAGAGTGTTAGTAAAGCGTCTGGAATGTTGCACCCGAGTACCAGGGGACGAGAATGGAGACATATTTGAACACGTCTCCCGATCACACGGTTGATCATACTCTGGGTTCCACATACATGTTTTAGCTGAAGGAAGAATCCCTTAAACCTGGAGAGTTGAGACCCGTGGAATGGGTACCATGCAATATGACTTCAAAGGGTCTTCATTTGCTCACCGAACCTCTCCAATCCTATCACTGCTGCGTTTATGCCCCTGTACACACGCTTGATTCTCTTTTGGAGACATAGCAATCCATAGGTTTTAAGATACTTACTAGTCAGGTACATTCTTAGGCGTTTAATATGGGGTGTTGAGTCCATTTCGTTGAGCAAGGAGTAGCTCTTGTCTATTCCATATTTGGCTTAAGGAACTTACTCTGTGCTTATTTCAATCTCTGGTTTTATGCAGCACCCCAACTCACCTTTCCCCTTAAGCAAGCATAAGTTGGTTTTCTAAATTTGAGACCCTGTTCTGTTTTGTAATCCAGTTCCTGTGTAGCCAAGTTTACATTCCGTGTATTAGTGATATCTTATGATGTTTCTTTTTCTGTGTGACTTATTTCAGTTAGAATCATCATACCTGAATCCACTCATTATGCTGCTACGGGCCTGATGACATAGATGTCATTGCTGAGTGATATTGGATTGTACGTACGTACCACAACTTCTTCATCCATTTTTCACTTTCTGCGATATTGAACTTGTACCGTAAACGAGGTTCTTGTAAACAGAGCCGTCCCAAACTTTGGGGTGGCTGTGTCTTTTTGATTTTCATTTCCCTAAGCTATAGGACCATAAGTGGAAGTGCCCTAGGCTCTGTTGCTTTGTTTTTTAGATGTTTCAGGAAACACCATACACTTCTCCCGAGTGGCTGTTGGCAATTTACATCCCGCCCATCAGCATAACAAGGCTCCCAGTTCTCCATGGCCTGTCCTGCCTTTCTGGATTTTACACTTTTTTCAGATGGCCCTTTTGACCGGGGGGAAGTGAGACTTCATTGTAGTGCAGATTTCCTTTGCAAGCTTGCTTGGTTGGCCAAAAAGGGCGTATGCGTTTTTTCCTGAATATATTCAGGAAAAAACGCATACGCCCTTTTTGGCCAAGTGCATCATTGTGGACGTTCTGCCTCTTTTCCTATGCTTCAAATGCAATTCCAGTCTACCTCCTGAGATCAGTTTCCTGCAATTCTGCCCCGCATTCAAGTCCTCTTGGCAGCCTTACTTCAGTATATTTTTGGTCGATAGCTGTCATTTATAACTCTGCAGGTTTGTGAATTACAGTGCCCCTGAGCTCCTTTCTTCAACTCGCTTTCTTGTGAGCTGGCCGCAACACCGCAGGATTGCTTCAGGCCCTAATCTGGTTCCGGCACGGCACGCTGAGCCTTTGGTTAATTCCTCTTCCTGGTGGGAAATGAGAGTTAAATTTGCCCGTCCAGACACCTGCAGCTAGTCTCTCATTGGTTCTCCCTATTCCTGTTCATCTTCTGCAGAAATTGCAAACTGGGCCAAACAGGAGGTTAAAGGCACTGACTCTCCAAGTCGGGAGAGTGTTAGTAAAGCGTCTGGAATGTTGCACCCGAGTACCAGGGGACGAGAATGGGACATATTTGAACACGTCTTACGATCACATGGTTGATCATACTCTGGGTTCCACATGCATGTTTTAGCTGAAGGAAGAATCCCTGAAACCTGGAGAGTTGAGACCCGTGGAATGGGTACCATGCAATATGACTTCAAAGGGTCTTCATTTGCTCACCGAACCTCTCCAATCCTATCACTGCTGCGTTTATGCCCCTCTACACACGCTTGATTCCCTTTCGGAGACATAGCAATCCATAGGTTTTGAGATACTTACTAGTCAGGTACATTCTTAGGCGTTTAATATGGGGTGTTGAGTCCATTTCGTTGAGCAAGGAGTAGCTCTTGTCTATTCCATATTTGGCTTAAGGAACTTACTCTGTGCTCATTTCAATCTCTGGTTTTATGCAGCACCCCAACTCACCTTTCCCCTTAAGCAAGCATAAGTTGGTTTTCTAAATTTGAGACCCTGTTCTGTTTTGTAATCCAGTTCCTGTGTAGCCAAGTTTACATTCCGTGTATTAGTGATATCTTATGATGTTTCTTTTTCTGTGTGACTTCTTTCAGTTAGAATCATCATACCTGAATCCACTCATTATGCTGCTACGGGCCTGATGACATAGATGTCATTGCTGAGTGATATTGCATTGTACGTAAGTACCACAACTTCTTCATCCATTTTTCACTTTCTGCGATATTGAACTTGTACCGTAAACGAGGTTCTTGTAAACAGAGCCGTCCCAAACTTTGGGGTGGCTGTGTCTTTTTGATTTTCATTTCCCTAAGCTATTGGACCATAAGTGGAAGTGCCCTAGGCTCTGTTGCTTTGTTTTTTAGATGTTTCAGGAAACACCATACACTTCTCCCGAGTGGCTGTTGGCAATTTACATCCCGCCCATCAGCATAACAAGGCTCCCAGTTCTCCATGGCCTGTCCTGCCTTTCTGGATTTTACACTTTTTTCAGATGGCCCTTGTGACCGGGGGGAAGTGAGACTTCATTGTAGTGCAGATTTCCTTTGCAAGCTTGCTTGGTTGGCCAAAAAGGGCGTATGCGTTTTTTCCTGAATATATTCAGGAAAAAACGCATACGCCCTTTTTGGCCAAGTGCATCATTGTGGACGTTCTGCCTCTTTTCCTATACTTTAAATGCAATTCCAGTCTACCTCCTGAAATCGGTTTCCTGCAATTCTGCCCCGCTTTCAAGTCCTCTTGGCAGCCTTACTTCAGTATATTTTTGGACGATAGCTGTCATTTATAACTCTGCAGGTTTGTGAATTACAGTGCCCCTGAGCTCCTTTCTTCAACTCGCTTTCTTGTGAGCTGGCCGCAACACCGCAGGATGGCTTCAGGCCCTAATCTGGTTCCGGCACGGCACGCTGAGCCTTTGGTTAATTCCTCTTCCTGGTGGGAAATGAGAGTTAAATTTGCCCGTCCAGACACCTCCAGCTCGTGTCTCATTGGTTCTCCCTATTCCTGTTCAACTTCCGCAGAAATTGCAAACTGGGCCAAACAGGAGGTTAAAGGCACTGACTCTCCAAGTCGGGAGAGTGTTAGTAAAGCGTCTGGAATGTTGCACCCGAGTACCAGGGGACGAGAATGCAGACATATTTGAACACGTCTCCCGATCACACGATTGATCATACTGTGGGGTCCATATTCATCTTTTAGCTGAAGGAAGAATCCCTTAAACCTGGAGAGTTGAGACACATGGAATGGGTACCATGCAATATGACTTCAAAGTATCTTCATTTGCTCACCGAACCTCTCCAATCCTATCACTACTGCGTTTATGCCCCTGTACACACGCTTGATTCTCTTTCGGAGACATAGCAATCCATAGGTTTTAAGATACTTACTAGTCAGGTACATTCTTAGGCGTTTAATGTGGGGTGTTGAGTCCATTTCGTTGAGCAAGGAGTAGCTCTTGTCTATTCCATATTTGGCTTAAGGAACTTTATCTGTGCTCATTTCAATCTTTGGTTTTATGCAGCACCCCAACTCACCTTTCCCCTTAAGCAAGCATAAGTTTGTTTTCTAAATTTGAGACCCTGTTCTGTTTTGTAATCCAGTTCCTGTGTAGCCAAGTTTACATTCCGTGTATTAGTGATATCTTATGATGTTTCTTTTTCTGTGGGACTTATTTCAGTTAGAATCATCATACCTGAATCCACTCATTATGCTTCTACGGGCCTGATGACATAGATGTCATTGCTGAGTGATATTGCCTTGTACGTAAGTACCACAACTTCTTTATCCATTTTTCACTTTCTGCGATATTGAACTTGTACCGTAAACGAGGTTCTTGTAAACAGAGCCGTCCCAAACTTTGGGGTGGCTGTGTCTTTTTGATTTTCATTTCCCTAAGCTATAGGGCCATAAGTGGAAGTGCCCTAGGCTCTGTTGCTTTGTTTTTTAGATGTTTCAGGAAACACCATACACTTCTCCCAAGTGGCTGTTGGCAATTTACATCCCGCCCATCAGCATAACAAGGCTCCCAGTTCTCCATGGCCTGTCCTGCCTTTCTGGATTTTACACTTTTTTCAGATGGCCCTTTTGTCCGGGGGGAAGTGAGACTTCATTGTAGTGCAGATTTCCTTTGCAAGCTTGCTTGGTTGGCCAAAAAGGGCGTATGCGTTTTTTCCTGAATATATTCAGGAAAAAACGCATACGCCCTTTTTGGCCAAGAGCATCATTGTGGACGTTCTGCCTCTTTTCCTATGCTTTAAATGCAATTCCAGTCTACCTCCTGAAATCGGTTTCCTGCAATTCTGCCTCACTTTCAAGTCCTCTTGGCAGCCTTACTTCAGTATATTTTTGGACGATAGCTGTCATTTATAACTCTGCATGTTTGTGAATTACAGTGACCCTGAGCTCCTTTCTTCAACTCGCTTTCTTGTGAGCTGGCCGCAACACCGCACGATTGCTTCAGGTCCTAATCTGGTTCCGGCACGGCACGCTGAGCCTTTGGTTAATTCCTCTTCTTGGTGGGAAATGAGAGTTAAATTTGCCCGTCCAGACACCTCCAGCTAGTCTCTCATTGGTTCTCCGTATTCCTGTTCATCTTCCACAGAAATTGCAAACTGGGCCAAACAGGAGGTTAAAGGCACTGACTCTCCATGTCTGGAGAGTGTTAGTAAAGCGTCTGGAATGATGCACTGAGTACCAGGGGACAAAAATTGAGACATATTTGAACACGACTCCCAATCACACGGTTGATCATACTCTGGGTTCCACATGCATGTTTTAGCTGAAGGAAGAATCCCTGAAACCTGGAGAGTTGAGACCCGTGGAATGGATACCATGCAATATGATTTCAAAGGGTCTTCATTTGCTCACCGAACCTCTCCAATCCTACCACTGCTGAGTTTATGCCCCTGTACACACGCTTGATTCTCTTTCAGAGACATAGCAATCCATAGATTTTTAGATACTTACTAGTCAGGTACATTCTTAGGCGTCTAATATGGGGTGTTGAGTCCATTTCGTTGAACAAGGAGTAGCTCTTGTCTATTACATATATGGCTTAAGGAACTTTATCTGTGCTTATTTCAATCTCTGGTTTTATGGAGCCCGCCAACTCACCTTCCCCCTTAAGCAAGCATAAGTTGGTTTTCTAAATTTGAGACGCTGTTCTGTTTTGTAATTCAGTTCCTGTGTAGCCAAGTTTACATTCCGTGTATTAGTGATATCTTATGATGTTTCTTTTTCTGTGTGACTTATTTCAGTTAGAATCATCATACCTTAATCCACTCTTTTTGCTGCTACGGGCCTGATGACATAGATGTCATTGCTGAGTGATATTGCATTGTACATAAGTACCACAACTTCTTTATCCATTATTCACTTTCTGCGATATTGAACTTGTACCGTAAATGAGGTTCTTGTAAACAGAGCCGTCCCAAACTTTGGGGTGGCTGTGTCTTTTTGATTTTCATTTCCCTAAGCTATAGGACCATAAGTGGAAGTGCCCTAGGCTCTGTTGCTTTGTTTTTTAGATGTTTCAGGAAACACCATACACTTCTCCCGAGTGGCTGTTGGCAATTTACATCCCGCCCATCAGCATAACAAGGCTCCCAGTTCTCCATGGCCTGTCCTGCCTTTCTGGATTTTACACTTTTTTCAGATGGCCCTTTTGTCCGGGGGGAAGTGAGACTTCATTGTAGTGCAGATTTCCTTTGCAAGCTTGCTTGGTTGGCCAAAAAGGGCGTATGCGTTTTTTCCTGAATATATTCAGGAAAAAACGCATACGCCCTTTTTGGCCAAGAGCATCATTGTGGACGTTCTGCCTCTTTTCCTATGCTTTAAATGCAATTCCAGTCTACCTCCTGAAATCGGTTTCCTGCAATTCTGCCTCACTTTCAAGTCCTCTTGGCAGCCTTACTTCAGTATATTTTTGGACGATAGCTGTCATTTATAACTCTGCATGTTTGTGAATTACAGTGACCCTGAGCTCCTTTCTTCAACTCGCTTTCTTGTGAGCTGGCCGCAACACCGCACGATTGCTTCAGGTCCTAATCTGGTTCCGGCACGGCACGCTGAGCCTTTGGTTAATTCCTCTTCTTGGTGGGAAATGAGAGTTAAATTTGCCCGTCCAGACACCTCCAGCTAGTCTCTCATTGGTTCTCCGTATTCCTGTTCATCTTCCACAGAAATTGCAAACTGGGCCAAACAGGAGGTTAAAGGCACTGACTCTCCATGTCTGGAGAGTGTTAGTAAAGCGTCTGGAATGATGCACTGAGTACCAGGGGACAAAAATTGAGACATATTTGAACACGACTCCCAATCACACGGTTGATCATACTCTGGGTTCCACATGCATGTTTTAGCTGAAGGAAGAATCCCTGAAACCTGGAGAGTTGAGACCCGTGGAATGGATACCATGCAATATGATTTCAAAGGGTCTTCATTTGCTCACCGAACCTCTCCAATCCTACCACTGCTGAGTTTATGCCCCTGTACACACGCTTGATTCTCTTTCAGAGACATAGCAATCCATAGATTTTTAGATACTTACTAGTCAGGTACATTCTTAGGCGTCTAATATGGGGTGTTGAGTCCATTTCGTTGAACAAGGAGTAGCTCTTGTCTATTACATATATGGCTTAAGGAACTTTATCTGTGCTTATTTCAATCTCTGGTTTTATGGAGCCCGCCAACTCACCTTCCCCCTTAAGCAAGCATAAGTTGGTTTTCTAAATTTGAGACGCTGTTCTGTTTTGTAATTCAGTTCCTGTGTAGCCAAGTTTACATTCCGTGTATTAGTGATATCTTATGATGTTTCTTTTTCTGTGTGACTTATTTCAGTTAGAATCATCATACCTTAATCCACTCTTTTTGCTGCTACGGGCCTGATGACATAGATGTCATTGCTGAGTGATATTGCATTGTACATAAGTACCACAACTTCTTTATCCATTATTCACTTTCTGCGATATTGAACTTGTACCGTAAATGAGGTTCTTGTAAACAGAGCCGTCCCAAACTTTGGGGTGGCTGTGTCTTTTTGATTTTCATTTCCCTAAGCTATAGGACCATAAGTGGAAGTGCCCTAGGCTCTGTTGCTTTGTTTTTTAGATGTTTCAGGAAACACCATACACTTCTCCCGAGTGGCTGTTGGCAATTTACATCCCGCCCATCAGCCTAACAAGGCTCCCAGTTCTCCATGGCCTGTCCTGCCTTTCTGGATTTTACACTTTTTTCAGATGACCCTTTTGACCGGGGGGAAGTGAGACTTCATTGTAGTGCAGATTTCCTTTGCAAGCTTGCTTTTTTGGCCAAAAAGGGCATATGCATTTTTTCGTGAATATATTCAGGAAAAAACGCATATGCCCTTTTTGGCCAAGTGCATCATTGTGGACGTTCTGCCTCTTTTCCTATGCTTTAAATGCAATTCCAGTCTACCTCCTGAAATCGGTTTCCTGCAATTCTGCCCCGCTTTCAAGTCCTCTTGGCAGCCTTACTTCAGTATATTTTTGGACGATAGCTGTCATTTATAACTCTGCAGGTTTGTGAATTCCAGTGCCCCTGAGCTCCTTTCTTCAACTCGCTTTCTTGTGAGCTGGCCGCAACACCGCAGGATTGCTTCAGGTCCTAATCTGGTTCCGACACGGCACGCTGAGCCTTTGGTTAATTCCTCTTCCTGGTGGGAAATGAGAGTTAAATTTGCCCGTCCAGACACCTCCAGCTAGTCTCTCATTGGTTCTCCCTATTCCTGTTCATCTTCCGCAGAAATTGCAAACTGGGCCAAACAGGAGGTTAAAGGCACTGACTCTCCAAGTCGGGAGAGTGTTAGCAAAGCGTCTGGAATGTTGCACCCGAGTACCAGGGGACGAGAATGGAGACATATTTGAAGACGTCTCCCGATCACACGGTTGATCATACTCTGGGTTCCACATGCATGTTTTAGCTGAAGGAAGAATCCCTTAAACCTGGAGAGTTGAGACCCGTGGAATGGGTACCATGCAATATGACATCAAAGGGTCTTCATTTGCTAACCGAACCTCTCCAATCCTATCACTGCTGCGTTTATGCCCCTGTACACACGCTTGATTCTCTTTTGGAGACATAGCAATCCATAGGTTTTAAGATACTTACTAGTCAGGTACATTCTTAGGCGTTTAATATGGGGTGTTGAGTCCATTTCGTTGAGCAAGGAGTAGCTCTTGTCTATTCCATATTTGGCTTAAGGAACTTTATATGTGCTCATTTCAATCTCTGGTTTTATGCAGCACCCCAACTCACCTTTCCCCTTAAGCAAGCATAAGTTGGTTTTCTAAATTTGAGACCCTGTTCTGTTTTGTAATCCAGTTCCTGTGTAGCCAAGTTTACATTCCGTGTATTAGTGATATCTTATGATGTTTCTTTTTCTGTGTGACTTATTTCAGTTAGAATCATCATACCTGAATCCACTCATTATGCTGCTACGGGCCTGATGACATAGATGTCATTGCTGAGTGATATTGCATTGTACGTAAGTACCACAACTTCTTCATCCATTTTTCACTTTCTGCGATATTGAACTTGTACCGTAAACGAGGTTCTTGTAAAGAGAGCCATCCCAAACTTTGGGGTGGCTGTGTCTTTTTGATTTTCATTTCCCTAAGCTATAGGACCATAAGTGGAAGTGCCCTAGGCTCTGTTGCTTTGTTTTTTAGATGTTTCAGGAAACACCATACACTTCTCCCGAGTGGCTGTTGGCAATATACATCCCGCCCATTAGCATAACAAGGCTCCCAGTTCTCCATGGCCTGTCCTGCCTTTCTGGATTTTACACTTTTTACAGATGGCCCTTTTGACCGGGGGGAAGTGAGACTTCATTGTAGTGCAGATTTCCTTTGCAAGCTTGCTTGGTTGGCCAAAAAGGGCGTATGCGTTTTTTCCTGAATATATTCAGGAAAAAACGCATACGCCCTTTTTGGCCAAGTGCATCATTGTGGATGTTCTGCCTCTTTTCCTATGCTTTCAATGCAATTCCAGTCTACCTCCTGAAATCGGTTTCCTGCAATTCTGCCCCGCTTTCAAGTCCTCTTGGCAGCCTTACTTCAGTATATTTTTGGACGATAGCTGTCATTTATAACTCTGGAGTTTTGTGAATTCCAGTGCCCCTGAGCTCCTTTCTTCAACTCGCTTTCTTGTGAGCTGGCCGCAACACCGCAGGATTGCTTCAGGCCCTAATCTGGTTCCAGCACGGCACGCTGAGCCTTTGGTTAATTCCTCTTCCTGGTGGGAAATGAGAGTTAAATTTGCCCGTCCAGACACCTCCAGCTAGTCTCTCATTGGTTCTCCCTATTCTTGTTCATCTTCCGCAGAAATTGCAAACTGGGCCAAACAGGAGGTTAAAGGCACTGACTCTCCAAGTCGGGAGAGTGTTAGTAAAGCGTCTGGAATATTGCACCCGAGTACCAGGGGACGAGAACGGAGACATATTTGAAGATGTCTCCCGATCACACGGTTGATCATACTCTGGATTCCACATGCATGTTTTAGAAGAAGGAAGAATCCCTGAAACCTGGAGAGTTGAGACCCGTGGAATGGGTACCATGCAATATGACTTCAAAGGGTCTTCATTTGCTCACCGAACCTCTCCAATCCTATCACTGCTGCGTTTATGCCCCTCTACACACGCTTGATTCCCTTTCGGAGACATAGCAATCCATAGGTTTTGAGATACTTACTAGTCAGGTACATTCTTAGGCGTTTAATATGGGGTGTTGAGTCCATTTCGTTGAGCAAGGAGTAGCTCTTGTCTATTCCATATTTGGCTTAAGGAACTTACTCTGTGCTCATTTCAATCTCTGGTTTTATGCAGCACCCCAACTCACCTTTCCCCTTAAGCAAGCATAAGTTGGTTTTCTAAATTTGAGACCCTGTTCTGTTTTGTAATCTAGTTCCTGTGTAGCCAAGTTTACATTCCGTGTATTAGTGATATCTTATGATGTTTCTTTTTCTGTGTGACTTATTTCAGTTAGAATCATCATACCTGAATCCACTCATTATGCTGCTACGGGCCTGATGACATAGATGTCATTGCTGAGTGATATTGCATTGTACGTAAGTACCACAACTTCTTCATCCATTTTTCACTTTCTGCGATATTGAACTTGTACCGTAAACGAGGTTCTTGTAAACAGAGCCGTCCCAAACTTTGGGGTGGCTGTGTCTTTTTGATTTTCATTTCCCTAAGCTATTGGACCATAAGTGGAAGTGCCCTAGGCTCTGTTGCTTTGTTTTTTAGATGTTTCAGGAAACACCATACACTTCTCCCGAGTGGCTGTTGGCAATTTACATCCCGCCCATCAGCATAACAAGGCTCCCAGTTCTCCATGGCCTGTCCTGACTTTCTGGATTTTACACTTTTTTCAGATGGCCCTTTTGACCGGGGGGAAGTGAGACTTCATTGTAGTGCAGATTTCCTTTGCAAGCTTGCTTGGTTGGCCAAAAAGGGCGTATGCGTTTTTTCCTGAATATATTCAGGAAAAAACGCATACGCCCTTTTTGGCCAAGTGCATCATTGTGGACGTTCTGCCTCTTTTCCTATGCTTTAAATGCAATTCCAGTCTACCTCCTGAAATCAGTTTCCTGCAATTCTGCCCCGCTTTCAAGTCCTCTTGGCAGCCTTACTTCAGTATATTTTTGGACGATAGCTGTCATTTATAACTCTGCAGGTTTGTGAATTACAGTGCCCCTGAGCTCCTTTCTTCAACTCGCTTTCTTGTGAGCTGGCCGCAACACCGCAGGATTGCTTCAGGCCCTAATCTGGTTCCGGCACGGCACGCTGAGCCTTTGGTTAATTCCTCTTCCTGGTGGGAAATGAGAGTTAAATTTGCCCGTCCAGACACCTCCAGCTAGTCTCTCATTGGTTCTCCCTATTCCTGTTCATCTTCCACAGAAATTGCAAACTGGGCCAAACAGGAGGTTAAAGGCACTGACTCTCCAAGTCGGGAGAGTGTTAGTAAAGCGTCTGGAATGTTGCACCCGAGTACCAGGGGACGAGAATGGAGACATATTTGAACACGTCTCCCGATCACACGGTTGATCATACTCTGGGTTCCACATACATGTTTTAGCTGAAGGAAGAATCCCTTAAACCTGGAGAGTTGAGACCCGTGGAATGGGTACCATGCAATATGACTTCAAAGGGTCTTCATTTGCTCACCGAACCTCTCCAATCCTATCACTGCTGCGTTTATGCCCCTGTACACACGCTTGATTCTCTTTTGGAGACATAGCAATCCATAGGTTTTAAGATACTTACTAGTCAGGTACATTCTTAGGCGTTTAATATGGGGTGTTGAGTCCATTTCGTTGAGCAAGGAGTAGCTCTTGTCTATTCCATATTTGGCTTAAGGAACTTACTCTGTGCTTATTTCAATCTCTGGTTTTATGCAGCACCCCAACTCACCTTTCCCCTTAAGCAAGCATAAGTTGGTTTTCTAAATTTGAGACCCTGTTCTGTTTTGTAATCCAGTTCCTGTGTAGCCAAGTTTACATTCCGTGTATTAGTGATATCTTATGATGTTTCTTTTTCTGTGTGACTTATTTCAGTTAGAATCATCATACCTGAATCCACTCATTATGCTGCTACGGGCCTGATGACATAGATGTCATTGCTGAGTGATATTGGATTGTACGTACGTACCACAACTTCTTCATCCATTTTTCACTTTCTGCGATATTGAACTTGTACCGTAAACGAGGTTCTTGTAAACAGAGCCGTCCCAAACTTTGGGGTGGCTGTGTCTTTTTGATTTTCATTTCCCTAAGCTATTGGACCATAAGTGGAAGTGCCCTAGGCTCTGTTGCTTTGTTTTTTAGATGTTTCAGGAAACACCATACACTTCTCCCGAGTGGCTGTTGGCAATTTACATCCCGCCCATCAGCATAACAAGGCTCCCAGTTCTCCATGGCCTGTCCTGCCTTTCTGGATTTTACACTTTTTTCAGATGGCCCTTTTGACCGGGGGGAAGTGAGACTTCATTGTAGTGCAGATTTCCTTTGCAAGCTTGCTTGGTTGGCCAAAAAGGGCGTATGCGTTTTTTCCTGAATATATTCAGGAAAAAACGCATACGCCCTTTTTGGCCAAGTGCATCATTGTGGACGTTCTGCCTCTTTTCCTATGCTTCAAATGCAATTCCAGTCTACCTCCTGAGATCAGTTTCCTGCAATTCTGCCCCGCATTCAAGTCCTCTTGGCAGCCTTACTTCAGTATATTTTTGGTCGATAGCTGTCATTTATAACTCTGCAGGTTTGTGAATTACAGTGCCCCTGAGCTCCTTTCTTCAACTCGCTTTCTTGTGAGCTGGCCGCAACACCGCAGGATTGCTTCAGGCCCTAATCTGGTTCCGGCACGGCACGCTGAGCCTTTGGTTAATTCCTCTTCCTGGTGGGAAATGAGAGTTAAATTTGCCCGTCCAGACACCTCCAGCTAGTCTCTCATTGGTTCTCCCTATTCCTGTTCATCTTCTGCAGAAATTGCAAACTGGGCCAAACAGGAGGTTAAAGGCACTGACTCTCCAAGTCGGGAGAGTGTTAGTAAAGCGTCTGGAATGTTGCACCCGAGTACCAGGGGACGAGAATGGGACATATTTGAACACGTCTTACGATCACATGGTTGATCATACTCTGGGTTCCACATGCATGTTTTAGCTGAAGGAAGAATCCCTGAAACCTGGAGAGTTGAGACCCGTGGAATGGGTACCATGCAATATGACTTCAAAGGGTCTTCATTTGCTCACCGAACCTCTCCAATCCTATCACTGCTGCGTTTATGCCCCTCTACACACGCTTGATTCCCTTTCGGAGACATAGCAATCCATAGGTTTTGAGATACTTACTAGTCAGGTACATTCTTAGGCGTTTAATATGGGGTGTTGAGTCCATTTCGTTGAGCAAGGAGTAGCTCTTGTCTATTCCATATTTGGCTTAAGGAACTTACTCTGTGCTCATTTCAATCTCTGGTTTTATGCAGCACCCCAACTCACCTTTCCCCTTAAGCAAGCATAAGTTGGTTTTCTAAATTTGAGACCCTGTTCTGTTTTGTAATCCAGTTCCTGTGTAGCCAAGTTTACATTCCGTGTATTAGTGATATCTTATGATGTTTCTTTTTCTGTGTGACTTATTTCAGTTAGAATCATCATACCTGAATCCACTCATTATGCTGCTACGGGCCTGATGACATAGATGTCATTGCTGAGTGATATTGCATTGTACGTAAGTACCACAACTTCTTCATCCATTTTTCACTTTCTGCGATATTGAACTTGTACCGTAAACGAGGTTCTTGTAAACAGAGCCGTCCCAAACTTTGGGGTGGCTGTGTCTTTTTGATTTTCATTTCCCTAAGCTATTGGACCATAAGTGGAAGTGCCCTAGGCTCTGTTGCTTTGTTTTTTAGATGTTTCAGGAAACACCATACACTTCTCCCGAGTGGCTGTTGGCAATTTACATCCCGCCCATCAGCATAACAAGGCTCCCAGTTCTCCATGGCCTGTCCTGCCTTTCTGGATTTTACACTTTTTTCAGATGGCCCTTGTGACCGGGGGGAAGTGAGACTTCATTGTAGTGCAGATTTCCTTTGCAAGCTTGCTTGGTTGGCCAAAAAGGGCGTATGCGTTTTTTCCTGAATATATTCAGGAAAAAACGCATACGCCCTTTTTGGCCAAGTGCATCATTGTGGACGTTCTGCCTCTTTTCCTATACTTTAAATGCAATTCCAGTCTACCTCCTGAAATCGGTTTCCTGCAATTCTGCCCCGCTTTCAAGTCCTCTTGGCAGCCTTACTTCAGTATATTTTTGGACGATAGCTGTCATTTATAACTCTGCAGGTTTGTGAATTACAGTGCCCCTGAGCTCCTTTCTTCAACTCGCTTTCTTGTGAGCTGGCCGCAACACCGCAGGATGGCTTCAGGCCCTAATCTGGTTCCGGCACGGCACGCTGAGCCTTTGGTTAATTCCTCTTCCTGGTGGGAAATGAGAGTTAAATTTGCCCGTCCAGACACCTCCAGCTCGTGTCTCATTGGTTCTCCCTATTCCTGTTCATCTTCCGCAGAAATTGCAAACTGGGCCAAACAGGAGGTTAAAGGCACTGACTCTCCAAGTCGGGAGAGTGTTAGTAAAGCGTCTGGAATGTTGCACCCGAGTACCAGGGGACGAGAATGCAGACATATTTGAACACGTCTCCCGATCACACGATTGATCATACTGTGGGGTCCATATTCATCTTTTAGCTGAAGGAAGAATCCCTTAAACCTGGAGAGTTGAGACACATGGAATGGGTACCATGCAATATGACTTCAAAGTATCTTCATTTGCTCACCGAACCTCTCCAATCCTATCACTACTGCGTTTATGCCCCTGTACACACGCTTGATTCTCTTTCGGAGACATAGCAATCCATAGGTTTTAAGATACTTACTAGTCAGGTACATTCTTAGGCGTTTAATGTGGGGTGTTGAGTCCATTTCGTTGAGCAAGGAGTAGCTCTTGTCTATTCCATATTTGGCTTAAGGAACTTTATCTGTGCTCATTTCAATCTTTGGTTTTATGCAGCACCCCAACTCACCTTTCCCCTTAAGCAAGCATAAGTTTGTTTTCTAAATTTGAGACCCTGTTCTGTTTTGTAATCCAGTTCCTGTGTAGCCAAGTTTACATTCCGTGTATTAGTGATATCTTATGATGTTTCTTTTTCTGTGGGACTTATTTCAGTTAGAATCATCATACCTGAATCCACTCATTATGCTTCTACGGGCCTGATGACATAGATGTCATTGCTGAGTGATATTGCCTTGTACGTAAGTACCACAACTTCTTTATCCATTTTTCACTTTCTGCGATATTGAACTTGTACCGTAAACGAGGTTCTTGTAAACAGAGCCCTCCCAAACTTTGGGGTGGCTGTGTCTTTTTGATTTTCATTTCCCTAAGCTATAGGGCCATAAGTGGAAGTGCCCTAGGCTCTGTTGCTTTGTTTTTTAGATGTTTCAGGAAACACCATACACTTCTCCCAAGTGGCTGTTGGCAATTTACATCCCGCCCATCAGCATAACAAGGCTCCCAGTTCTCCATGGCCTGTCCTGCCTTTCTGGATTTTACACTTTTTTCAGATGGCCCTTTTGTCCGGGGGGAAGTGAGACTTCATTGTAGTGCAGATTTCCTTTGCAAGCTTGCTTGGTTGGCCAAAAAGGGCGTATGCGTTTTTTCCTGAATATATTCAGGAAAAAACGCATACGCCCTTTTTGGCCAAGAGCATCATTGTGGACGTTCTGCCTCTTTTCCTATGCTTTAAATGCAATTCCAGTCTACCTCCTGAAATCGGTTTCCTGCAATTCTGCCTCACTTTCAAGTCCTCTTGGCAGCCTTACTTCAGTATATTTTTGGACGATAGCTGTCATTTATAACTCTGCATGTTTGTGAATTACAGTGACCCTGAGCTCCTTTCTTCAACTCGCTTTCTTGTGAGCTGGCCGCAACACCGCACGATTGCTTCAGGTCCTAATCTGGTTCCGGCACGGCACGCTGAGCCTTTGGTTAATTCCTCTTCTTGGTGGGAAATGAGAGTTAAATTTGCCAGTCCAGACACCTCCAGCTAGTCTCTCATTGGTTCTCCGTATTCCTGTTCATCTTCCACAGAAATTGCAAACTGGGCCAAACAGGAGGTTAAAGGCACTGACTCTCCATGTCTGGAGAGTGTTAGTAAAGCGTCTGGAATGATGCACTGAGTACCAGGGGACAAGAATTGAGACATATTTGAACACGACTCCCAATCACACGGTTGATCATACTCTGGGTTCCACATGCATGTTTTAGCTGAAGGAAGAATCCCTGAAACCTGGAGAGTAGAGACCCGTGGAATGGGTACCATGCAATATGACTTCAAAGGGTCTTCATTTGCTCACCGAACCTCTCCAATCCTACCACTGCTGAGTTTATGCCCCTGTACACACGCTTGATTCTCTTTCAGAGACATAGCAATCCATAGATTTTTAGATACTTACTAGTCAGGTACATTCTTAGGCGTCTAATATGGGGTGTTGAGTCCATTTCGTTGAACAAGGAGTAGCTCTTGTCTATTACATATATGGCTTAAGGAACTTTATCTGTGCTTATTTCAATCTCTGGTTTTATGGAGCCCACCAACTCACCTTCCCGCTTAAGCAAGCATAAGTTGGTTTTCTAAATTTGAGATGCTGTTCTGTTTTGTAATTCAGTTCCTGTGTAGCCAAGTTTACATTCCGTGTATTAGTGATATCTTATGATGTTTCTTTTTCTGTGTGACTTATTTCAGTTAGAATCATCATACCTTAATCCACTCTTTTTGCTGCTACGGGCCTGATGACATAGATTTCATTGCTGAGTGATATTGCATTGTACATATGTACCACAACTTCTTTATCCATTATTCACTTTCTGCGATATTGAACTTGTACCGTAAACGAGGTTCTTGTAAACAGAGCCGTCCCAAACTTTGGGGTGGCTGTGTCTTTTTGATTTTCATTTCCCTAAGCTATAGGACCATAAGTGGAAGTGCCCTAGGCTCTGTTGCTTTGTTTTTTAGATGTTTCAGGAAACACCATACACTTCTCCCAAGTGGCTGTTGGCAATTTACATCCCGCCCATCAGCATAACAAGGCTCCCAGTTCTCCATGGCCTGTCCTGCCTTTCTGGATTTTACACTTTTTTCAGATGGCCCTTTTGACCGGGGGGAAGTGAGACTTCATTGTAGTGCAGATTTCCTTTGCAAGCTTGCTTGGTTGGCCAAAAAGGGCGTATGCGTTTTTTCCTGAATATATTCAGGAAAAAACGCATACGCCCTTTTTGGCCAAGAGCATCATTGTGGACGTTCTGCCTCTTTTCCTATGCTTTAAATGCAATTCTAGTCTACCTCCTGAAATCGGTTTCCTGCAATTCTGCCTCGCTTTCAAGTCCTCTTGGCAGCCTTACTTCAGTATATTTTTGGACGATAGCTGTCATTTATAACTCTGCATGTTTGTGAATTACAGTGACCCTGAGCTCCTTTCTTCAACTCGCTTTCTTGTGAGCTGGCCGCAACACCGCACGATTGCTTCAGGTCCTAATCTGGTTCCGGCACGGCACGCTGAGCCTTTGGTTAATTCCTCTTCCTGGTGGGAAATGAGAGTTAAATTTGCCCGTCCAGACACCTCCCGCTAGTCTCTCATTGGTTCTCCCTATTCCTGTTCATCTTCCACAGAAATTGCAAACTGGGCCAAACAGGAGGTTAAAGGCACTGACTCTCCATGTCTGGAGAGTGTTAGTAAAGCGTCTGGAATGATGCACTGAGTACCAGGGGACAAAAATTGAGACATATTTGAAGACGTCTCCCGATCACACGGTTGATCATACTCTGGGTTCCACATGCATGTTTTAGCTGAAGGAAGAATCCCTGAAACCTGGAGAGTTGAGACCCGTGGAATGGATACCATGCAATATGATTTCAAAGGGTCTTCATTTGCTCACCGAACCTCTCCAATCCTACCACTGCTGAGTTTATGCCCCTGTACACACGCTTGATTCTCTTTCAGAGACATAGCAATCCATAGATTTTTAGATACTTACTAGTCAGGTACATTCTTAGGCGTCTAATATGGGGTGTTGAGTCCATTTCGTTGAACAAGGAGTAGCTCTTGTCTATTCCATATATGGCTTAAGGAACTTTATCTGTGCTTATTTCAATCTCTGGTTTTATGGAGCCCGCCAACTCACCTTCCCGCTTAAGCAAGCATAAGTTGGTTTTCTAAATTTGAGACGCTGTTCTGTTTTGTAATTCAGTTCCTGTGTAGCCAAGTTTACATTCCGTGTATTAGTGATATCTTATGATGTTTCTTTTTCTGTGTGACTTATTTCAGTTAGAATCATCATACCTTAATCCACTCTTTTTGCTGCTACGGGCCTGATGACATAGATGTCATTGCTGAGTGATATTGCATTGTACGTAAGTACCACAACTTCTTCATCCATTATTCACTTTCTGCGATATTGAACTTGTACCGTAAACGAGGTTCTTGTAAAGAGAGCCATCCCAAACTTTGGGGTGGCTGTGTCTTTTTGATTTTCATTTCCCTAAGCTATAGGACCATAAGTGGAAGTGCCCTAGGCTCTGTTGCTTTGTTTTTTAGATGTTTCAGGAAACACCATACACTTCTCCCGAGTGGCTGTTGGCAATATACATCCCGCCCATTAGCATAACAAGGCTCCCAGTTCTCCATGGCCTGTCCTGCCTTTCTGGATTTTACACTTTTTACAGATGGCCCTTTTGACCGGGGGGAAGTGAGACTTCATTGTAGTGCAGATTTCCTTTGCAAGCTTGCTTGGTTGGCCAAAAAGGGCGTATGCGTTTTTTCCTGAATATATTCAGGAAAAAACGCATACGCCCTTTTTGGCCAAGTGCATCATTGTGGATGTTCTGCCTCTTTTCCTATGCTTTCAATGCAATTCCAGTCTACCTCCTGAAATCGGTTTCCTGCAATTCTGCCCCGCTTTCAAGTCCTCTTGGCAGCCTTACTTCAGTATATTTTTGGACGATAGCTGTCATTTATAACTCTGGAGTTTTGTGAATTCCAGTGCCCCTGAGCTCCTTTCTTCAACTCGCTTTCTTGTGAGCTGGCCGCAACACCGCAGGATTGCTTCAGGCCCTAATCTGGTTCCAGCACGGCACGCTGAGCCTTTGGTTAATTCCTCTTCCTGGTGGGAAATGAGAGTTAAATTTGCCCGTCCAGACACCTCCAGCTAGTCTCTCATTGGTTCTCCCTATTCTTGTTCATCTTCCGCAGAAATTGCAAACTGGGCCAAACAGGAGGTTAAAGGCACTGACTCTCCAAGTCGGGAGAGTGTTAGTAAAGCGTCTGGAATATTGCACCCGAGTACCAGGGGACGAGAACGGAGACATATTTGAAGATGTCTCCCGATCACACGGTTGATCATACTCTGGATTCCACATGCATGTTTTAGATGAAGGAAGAATCCCTGAAACCTGGAGAGTTGAGACCCGTGGAATGGGTACCATGCAATATGACTTCAAAGGGTCTTCATTTGCTCACCGAACCTCTCCAATCCTATCACTGCTGCGTTTATGCCCCTGTACACACGCTTGATTCTCTTTTGGAGACATAGCAATCCATAGGTTTTACGATACTTACTAGTCAGGTACATTCTTAGGCGTTTAATATGGGGTGTTGAGTCCATTTCGTTGAGCAAGGAGTAGCTCTTGTCTATTCCATATTTGGCTTAAGGAACTTACTCTGTGCTCATTTCAATCTCTGCTTTTATGCAGCACCTCAACTCACCTTTCCCCTTAAGCAAGCATAAGTTGGTTTTCTAAATTTGAGACCCTGTTCTGTTTTGTAATCCAGTTCCTGTGTAGCCAAGTTTACATTCTGTGTATTAGTGATATCTTATGATGTTTCTTTTTCTGTGTGACTTATTTCAGTTAGAATCATCATACCTGAATCCACTCATTATGCTGCTACGGGCCTGATGACATAGATGTCATTGCTGAGTGATATTGCATTGTACGTAAGTACCACAACTTCTTCATCCATTTTTCACTTTCTGCGATATTGAACTTGTACCGTAAACGAGGTTCTTGTAAACAGAGCCGTCCCAAACTTTGGGGTGGCTGTGTCTTTTTGATTTTCATTTCCCTAAGCTATAGGACCATAAGTGGAAGTGCCCTAGGCTCTGTTGCTTTGTTTTTTAGATGTTTCAGGAAACACCATACACTTCTCCCGAGTGGCTGTTGGCAATTTACATCCCGCCCATCAGCATAACAAGGCTCCCAGTTCTCCATGGCCTGTCCTGCCTTTCTGGATTTTACACTTTTTTCAGATGGCCCTTTTGACCGGGGGGAAGTGAGACTTCATTGTAGTGCAGATTTCCTTTGCAAGCTTGCTTGGTTGGCCAAAAAGGGCGTATGCGTTTTTTCCTGAATATATTCAGGAAAAAACGCATACGCCCTTTTTGGCCAAGTGCATCATTGTGGACGTTCTGCCTCTTTTCCTATGCTTTAAATGCAATTCCAGTCTACCTCCTGAAATCGGTTTCCTGCAATTCTGCCCCGCTTTCAAGTCCTCTTGGCAGCCTTACTTCAGTATATTTTTGGACGATAGCTGTCATTTATAACTCTGCAGGTTTGTGAATTACAGTGCCCCTGAGCTCCTTTCTTCAACTCGCTTTCTTGTGAGCTGGCCGCAACACCGCAGGATTGCTTCAGGCCCTAATCTGGTTCCGGCACGGCACGCTGAGCCTTTGGTTAATTCCTCTTCCTGGTGGGAAATGAGAGTTAAATTTGCCCGTCCAGACACCTCCAGCTAGTCTCTCATTGGTTCTCCCTATTCCTGTTCATCTTCCGCAGAAATTGCAAACTGGGCCAAACAGGAGGTTAAAGGCACTGACTCTCCAAGTCGGGAGAGTGTTAGTAAAGCGTCTGGAATGTTGCACCCAAGTACCAGGGGACGAGAACGGAGACATATTTGAACACGTCTCCCGATCACACGGTTGATCATACTCTGGGTTCCACATGCATGTTTTAGCTAAAGGAAGAATCCCTGAAACCTGGAGAGTTGAGACCCGTGGAATGGGTACCATGCAATATGACTTCAAAGGGTCTTCATTTGCTCACCGAACCTCTCCAATCCTATCACTGCTGCGTTTATGCCCCTCTACACACGCTTGATTCCCTTTCGGAGACATAGCAATCCATAGGTTTTGAGATACTTACTAGTCAGGTACATTCTTAGGCGTTTAATATGGGGTGTTGAGTCCATTTCGTTGAGCAAGGAGTAGCTCTTGTCTATTCCATATTTGGCTTAAGGAACTTACTCTGTGCTCATTTCAATCTCTGGTTTTATGCAGCACCCCAACTCACCTTTCCCCTTAAGCAAGCATAAGTTGGTTTTCTAAATTTGAGACCCTGTTCTGTTTTGTAATCTAGTTCCTGTGTAGCCAAGTTTACATTCCGTGTATTAGTGATATCTTATGATGTTTCTTTTTCTGTGTGACTTATTTCAGTTAGAATCATCATACCTGAATCCACTCATTATGCTGCTACGGGCCTGATGACATAGATGTCATTGCTGAGTGATATTGCATTGTACGTAAGTACCACAACTTCTTCATCCATTTTTCACTTTCTGCGATATTGAACTTGTACCGTAAACGAGGTTCTTGTAAACAGAGCCGTCCCAAACTTTGGGGTGGCTGTGTCTTTTTGATTTTCATTTCCCTAAGCTATTGGACCATAAGTGGAAGTGCCCTAGGCTCTGTTGCTTTGTTTTTTAGATGTTTCAGGAAACACCATACACTTCTCCCGAGTGGCTGTTGGCAATTTACATCCCGCCCATCAGCATAACAAGGCTCCCAGTTCTCCATGGCCTGTCCTGACTTTCTGGATTTTACACTTTTTTCAGATGGCCCTTTTGACCGGGGGGAAGTGAGACTTCATTGTAGTGCAGATTTCCTTTGCAAGCTTGCTTGGTTGGCCAAAAAGGGCGTATGCGTTTTTTCCTGAATATATTCAGGAAAAAACGCATACGCCCTTTTTGGCCAAGTGCATCATTGTGGACGTTCTGCCTCTTTTCCTATGCTTTAAATGCAATTCCAGTCTACCTCCTGAAATCGGTTTCCTGCAATTCTGCCCCGCTTTCAAGTCCTCTTGGCAGCCTTACTTCAGTATATTTTTGGACGATAGCTGTCATTTATAACTCTGCAGGTTTGTGAATTACAGTGCCCCTGAGCTCCTTTCTTCAACTCGCTTTCTTGTGAGCTGGCCGCAACACCGCAGGATTGCTTCAGGCCCTAATCTGGTTCCGGCACGGCACGCTGAGCCTTTGGTTAATTCCTCTTCCTGGTGGGAAATGAGAGTTAAATTTGCCCGTCCAGACACCTCCAGCTAGTCTCTCATTGGTTCTCCCTATTCCTGTTCATCTTCCGCAGAAATTGCAAACTGGGCCAAACAGGAGGTTAAAGGCACTGACTCTCCAAGTCGGGAGAGTGTTAGTAAAGCGTCTGGAATGTTGCACCCGAGTACCAGGGGACGAGAATGGAGACATATTTGAACACGTCTCCCGATCACACGGTTGATCATACTCTGGGTTCCACATGCATGTTTTAGCTGAAGGAAGAATCCCTTAAACCTGGAGAGTTGAGACCCGTGGAATGGGTACCATGCAATATGACTTCAAAGGGTCTTCATTTGCTCACCGAACCTCTCCAATCCTATCACTGCTGCGTTTATGCCCCTGTACACACGCTTGATTCTCTTTTGGAGACATAGCAATCCATAGGTTTTAAGATACTTACTAGTCAGGTACATTCTTAGGCGTTTAATATGGGGTGTTGAGTCCATTTCGTTGAGCAAGGAGTAGCTCTTGTCTATTCCATATTTGGCTTAAGGTACTTACTCTGTGCTTATTTCAATCTCTGGTTTTATGCAGCACCCCAACTCACCTTTCCCCTTAAGCAAGCATAAGTTGGTTTTCTAAATTTGAGACCCTGTTCTGTTTTGTAATCCAGTTCCTGTGTAGCCAAGTTTACATTCCGTGTATTAGTGATATCTTATGATGTTTCTTTTTCTGTGTGACTTATTTCAGTTAGAATCATCATACCTGAATCCACTCATTATGCTGCTACGGGCCTGATGACATAGATGTCATTGCTGAGTGATATTGGATTGTACGTAAGTACCACAACTTCTTCATCCATTTTTCACTTTCTGCGATATTGAACTTGTACCGTAAACGAGGTTCTTGTAAACAGAGCCGTCCCAAACTTTGGGGTGGCTGTGTCTTTTTGATTTTCATTTCCCTAAGCTATAGGACCATAAGTGGAAGTGCCCTAGGCTCTGTTGCTTTGTTTTTTAGATGTTTCAGGAAACACCATACACTTCTCCCGAGTGGCTGTTGGCAATTTACATCCCGCCCATCAGCATAACAAGGCTCCCAGTTCTCCATGGCCTGTCCTGCCTTTCTGGATTTTACACTTTTTTCAGATGGCCCTTTTGACCGGGGGGAAGTGAGACTTCATTGTAGTGCAGATTTCCTTTGCAAGCTTGCTTGGTTGGCCAAAAAGGGCGTATGCGTTTTTTCCTGAATATATTCAGGAAAAAACGCATACGCCCTTTTTGGCCAAGTGCATCATTGTGGACGTTCTGCCTCTTTTCCTATGCTTCAAATGCAATTCCAGTCTACCTCCTGAGATCAGTTTCCTGCAATTCTGCCCCGCATTCAAGTCCTCTTGGCAGCCTTACTTCAGTATATTTTTGGTCGATAGCTGTAATTTATAACTCTGCAGGTTTGTGAATTACAGTGCCCCTGAGCTCCTTTCTTCAACTCGCTTTCTTGTGAGCTGGCCGCAACACCGCAGGATTGCTTCAGGCCCTAATCTGGTTCCGGCACGGCACGCTGAGCCTTTGGTTAATTCCTCTTCCTGGTGGGAAATGAGAGTTAAATTTGCCCGTCCAGACACCTCCAGCTAGTCTCTCATTGGTTCTCCCTATTCCTGTTCATCTTCTGCAGAAATTGCAAACTGGGCCAAACAGGAGGTTAAAGGCACTGACTCTCCAAGTCGGGAGAGTGTTAGTAAAGCGTCTGGAATGTTGCACCCGAGTACCAGGGGACGAGAATGGGACATATTTGAACACGTCTTACGATCACATGGTTGATCATACTCTGGGTTCCACATGCATGTTTTAGCTGAAGGAAGAATCCCTGAAACCTGGAGAGTTGAGACCCGTGGAATGGGTACCATGCAATATGACTTCAAAGGGTCTTCATTTGCTCACCGAACCTCTCCAATCCTATCACTGCTGCGTTTATGCCCCTCTACACACGCTTGATTCCCTTTCGGAGACATAGCAATCCATAGGTTTTGAGATACTTACTAGTCAGGTACATTCTTAGGCGTTTAATATGGGGTGTTGAGTCCATTTCGTTGAGCAAGGAGTAGCTCTTGTCTATTCCATATTTGGCTTAAGGAACTTACTCTGTGCTCATTTCAATCTCTGGTTTTATGCAGCACCCCAACTCACCTTTCCCCTTAAGCAAGCATAAGTTGGTTTTCTAAATTTGAGACCCTGTTCTGTTTTGTAATCTAGTTCCTGTGTAGCCAAGTTTACATTCCGTGTATTAGTGATATCTTATGATGTTTCTTTTTCTGTGTGACTTATTTCAGTTAGAATCATCATACCTGAATCCACTCATTATGCTGCTACGGGCCTGATGACATAGATGTCATTGCTGAGTGATATTGCATTGTACGTAAGTACCACAACTTCTTCATCCATTTTTCACTTTCTGCGATATTGAACTTGTACCGTAAACGAGGTTCTTGTAAACAGAGCCGTCCCAAACTTTGGGGTGGCTGTGTCTTTTTGATTTTCATTTCCCTAAGCTATTGGACCATAAGTGGAAGTGCCCTAGGCTCTGTTGCTTTGTTTTTTAGATGTTTCAGGAAACACCATACACTTCTCCCGAGTGGCTGTTGGCAATTTACATCCCGCCCATCAGCATAACAAGGCTCCCAGTTCTCCATGGCCTGTCCTGCCTTTCTGGATTTTACACTTTTTTCAGATGGCCCTTGTGACCGGGGGGAAGTGAGACTTCATTGTAGTGCAGATTTCCTTTGCAAGCTTGCTTGGTTGGCCAAAAAGGGCGTATGCGTTTTTTCCTGAATATATTCAGGAAAAAACGCATACGCCCTTTTTGGCCAAGTGCATCATTGTGGACGTTCTGCCTCTTTTCCTATACTTTAAATGCAATTCCAGTCTACCTCCTGAAATCGGTTTCCTGCAATTCTGCCCCGCTTTCAAGTCCTCTTGGCAGCCTTACTTCAGTATATTTTTGGACGATAGCTGTCATTTATAACTCTGCAGGTTTGTGAATTACAGTGCCCCTGAGCTCCTTTCTTCAACTCGCTTTCTTGTGAGCTGGCCGCAACACCGCAGGATGGCTTCAGGCCCTAATCTGGTTCCGGCACGGCACGCTGAGCCTTTGGTTAATTCCTCTTCCTGGTGGGAAATGAGAGTTAAATTTGCCCGTCCAGACACCTCCAGCTCGTGTCTCATTGGTTCTCCCTATTCCTGTTCATCTTCCGCAGAAATTGCAAACTGGGCCAAACAGGAGGTTAAAGGCACTGACTCTCCAAGTCGGGAGAGTGTTAGTAAAGCGTCTGGAATGTTGCACCCGAGTACCAGGGGACGAGAATGCAGACATATTTGAACACGTCTCCCGATCACACGATTGATCATACTGTGGGGTCCATATTCATCTTCTAGCTGAAGGAAGAATCCCTTAAACCTGGAGAGTTGAGACACATGGAATGGGTACCATGCAATATGACTTCAAAGTATCTTCATTTGCTCACCGAACCTCTCCAATCCTATCACTACTGCGTTTATGCCCCTGTACACACGCTTGATTCTCTTTCGGAGACATAGCAATCCATAGGTTTTAAGATACTTACTAGTCAGGTACATTCTTAGGCGTTTAATGTGGGGTGTTGAGTCCATTTCGTTGAGCAAGGAGTAGCTCTTGTCTATTCCATATTTGGCTTAAGGAACTTTATCTGTGCTCATTTCAATCTTTGGTTTTATGCAGCACCCCAACTCACCTTTCCCCTTAAGCAAGCATAAGTTTGTTTTCTAAATTTGAGACCCTGTTCTGTTTTGTAATCCAGTTCCTGTGTAGCCAAGTTTACATTCCGTGTATTAGTGATATCTTATGATGTTTCTTTTTCTGTGGGACTTATTTCAGTTAGAATCATCATACCTGAATCCACTCATTATGCTTCTACGGGCCTGATGACATAGATGTCATTGCTGAGTGATATTGCCTTGTACGTAAGTACCACAACTTCTTTATCCATTTTTCACTTTCTGCGATATTGAACTTGTACCGTAAACGAGGTTCTAGTAAACAGAGCCGTCCCAAACTTTGGGGTGGCTGTGTCTTTTTGATTTTCATTTCCCTAAGCTATAGGGCCATAAGTGGAAGTGCCCTAGGCTCTGTTGCTTTGTTTTTTAGATGTTTCAGGAAACACCATACACTTCTCCCAAGTGGCTGTTGGCAATTTACATCCCGCCCATCAGCATAACAAGGCTCCCAGTTCTCCATGGCCTGTCCTGCCTTTCTGGATTTTACACTTTTTTCAGATGGCCCTTTTGTCCGGGGGGAAGTGAGACTTCATTGTAGTGCAGATTTCCTTTGCAAGCTTGCTTGGTTGGCCAAAAAGGGCGTATGCGTTTTTTCCTGAATATATTCAGGAAAAAACGCATACGCCCTTTTTGGCCAAGAGCATCATTGTGGACGTTCTGCCTCTTTTCCTATGCTTTAAATGCAATTCCAGTCTACCTCCTGAAATCGGTTTCCTGCAATTCTGCCTCACTTTCAAGTCCTCTTGGCAGCCTTACTTCAGTATATTTTTGGACGATAGCTGTCATTTATAACTCTGCATGTTTGTGAATTACAGTGACCCTGAGCTCCTTTCTTCAACTCGCTTTCTTGTGAGCTGGCCGCAACACCGCACGATTGCTTCAGGTCATAATCTGGTTCCGGCACGGCACGCTGAGCCTTTGGTTAATTCCTCTTCTTGGTGGGAAATGAGAGTTAAATTTGCCCGTCCAGACACCTCCAGCTAGTCTCTCATTGGTTCTCCGTATTCCTGTTCATCTTCCACAGAAATTGCAAACTGGGCCAAACAGGAGGTTAAAGGCACTGACTCTCCATGTCTGGAGAGTGTTAATAAAGCGTCTGCAATGATGCACTGAGTACCAGGGGACAAGAATTGAGACATATTTGAACACGACTCCCAATCACACGGTTGATCATACTCTGGGTTCCACATGCATGTTTTAGCTGAAGGAAGAATCCCTGAAACCTGGAGAGTAGAGACCCTTGGAATGGGTACCATGCAATATGACTTCAAAGGGTCTTCATTTGCTCACCGAACCTCTCCAATCCTACCACTGCTGAGTTTATGCCCCTGTACACACGCTTGATTCTCTTTCAGAGACATAGCAATCCATAGATTTTTAGATACTTACTAGTCAGGTACATTCTTAGGCATCTAATATGGGGTGTTGAGTCCATTTCGTTGAACAAGGAGTAGCTCTTGTCTATTACATATATGGCTTAAGGAACTTTATCTGTGCTTATTTCAATCTCTGGTTTTATGGAGCCCACCAACTCACCTTCCCGCTTAAGCAAGCATAAGTTGGTTTTCTAAATTTGAGACGCTGTTCTGTTTTGTAATTCAGTTCCTGTGTAGCCAAGTTTACATTCCGTGTATTAGTGATATCTTATGATGTTTCTTTTTCTGTGTGACTTATTTCAGTTAGAATCATCATACCTTAATCCACTCTTTTTGCTGCTACGGGCCTGATGACATAGATTTCATTGCTGAGTGATATTGCATTGTACATATGTACCACAACTTCTTTATCCATTATTCACTTTCTGCGATATTGAACTTGTACCGTAAACGAGGTTCTTGTAAACAGAGCCGTCCCAAACTTTGGGGTGGCTGTGTCTTTTTGATTTTCATTTCCCTAAGCTATAGGACCATAAGTGGAAGTGCCCTAGGCTCTGTTGCTTTGTTTTTTAGATGTTTCAGGAAACACCATACACTTCTCCCAAGTGGCTGTTGGCAATTTACATCCCGCCCATCAGCATAACAAGGCTCCCAGTTCTCCATGGCCTGTCCTGCCTTTCTGGATTTTACACTTTTTTCAGATGGCCCTTTTGACCGGGGGGAAGTGAGACTTCATTGTAGTGCAGATTTCCTTTGCAAGCTTGCTTGGTTGGCCAAAAAGGGCGTATGCGTTTTTTCCTGAATATATTCAGGAAAAAACGCATACGCCCTTTTTGGCCAAGAGCATCATTGTGGACGTTCTGCCTCTTTTCCTATGCTTTAAATGCAATTCTAGTCTACCTCCTGAAATCGGTTTCCTGCAATTCTGCCTCGCTTTCAAGTCCTCTTGGCAGCCTTACTTCAGTATATTTTTGGACGATAGCTGTCATTTATAACTCTGCATGTTTGTGAATTACAGTGCCCCTGAGCTCCTTTCTTCAACTCGCTTTCTTGTGAGCTGGCCGCAACACCGCACGATTGCTTCAGGTCCTAATCTGGTTCCGGCACGGCACGCTGAGCCTTTGGTTAATTCCTCTTCCTGGTGGGAAATGAGAGTTAAATTTGCCCGTCCAGACACCTCCAGCTAGTCTCTCATTGGTTCTCCCTATTCCTGTTCATCTTCCACAGAAATTGCAAACTGGGCCAAACAGGAGGTTAAAGGCACTGACTCTCCATGTCTGGAGAGTGTTAGTAAAGCGTCTGGAATGATGCACTGAGTACCAGGGGACAAAAATTGAGACATATTTGAACACGACTCCCAATCACACGGTTGATCATACTCTGGGTTCCACATGCATGTTTTAGCTGAAGGAAGAATCCCTGAAACCTGGAGAGTTGAGACCCGTGGAATGGATACCATGCAATATGATTTCAAAGGGTCTTCATTTGCTCACCGAACCTCTCCAATCCTACCACTGCTGAGTTTATGCCCCTGTACACACGCTTGATTCTCTTTCAGAGACATAGCAATCCATAGATTTTTAGATACTTACTAGTCAGGTACATTCTTAGGCGTCTAATATGGGGTGTTGAGTCCATTTCGTTGAACAAGGAGTAGCTCTTGTCTATTACATATATGGCTTAAGGAACTTTATCTGTGCTTATTTCAATCTCTGGTTTTATGGAGCCCGCCAACTCACCTTCCCCCTTAAGCAAGCATAAGTTGGTTTTCTAAATTTGAGACGCTGTTCTGTTTTGTAATTCAGTTCCTGTGTAGCCAAGTTTACATTCCGTGTATTAGTGATATCTTATGATGTTTCTTTTTCTGTGTGACTTATTTCAGTTAGAATCATCATACCTTAATCCACTCTTTTTGCTGCTACGGGCCTGATGACATAGATGTCATTGCTGAGTGATATTGCATTGTACATAAGTACCACAACTTCTTTATCCATTATTCACTTTCTGCGATATTGAACTTGTACCGTAAATGAGGTTCTTGTAAACAGAGCCGTCCCAAACTTTGGGGTGGCTGTGTCTTTTTGATTTTCATTTCCCTAAGCTATAGGACCATAAGTGGAAGTGCCCTAGGCTCTGTTGCTTTGTTTTTTAGATGTTTCAGGAAACACCATACACTTCTCCCGAGTGGCTGTTGGCAATTTACATCCCGCCCATCAGCCTAACAAGGCTCCCAGTTCTCCATGGCCTGTCCTGCCTTTCTGGATTTTACACTTTTTTCAGATGACCCTTTTGACCGGGGGGAAGTGAGACTTCATTGTAGTGCAGATTTCCTTTGCAAGCTTGCTTTTTTGGCCAAAAAGGGCATATGCATTTTTTCGTGAATATATTCAGGAAAAAACGCATATGCCCTTTTTGGCCAAGTGCATCATTGTGGACGTTCTGCCTCTTTTCCTATGCTTTAAATGCAAATCCAGTCTACCTCCTGAAATCGGTTTCCTGCAATTCTGCCCCGCTTTCAAGTCCTCTTGGCAGCCTTACTTCAGTATATTTTTGGACGATAGCTGTCATTTATAACTCTGCAGGTTTGTGAATTCCAGTGCCCCTGAGCTCCTTTCTTCAACTCGCTTTCTTGTGAGCTGGCCGCAACACCGCAGGATTGCTTCAGGTCCTAATCTGGTTCCGACACGGCACGCTGAGCCTTTGGTTAATTCCTCTTCCTGGTGGGAAATGAGAGTTAAATTTGCCCGTCCAGACACCTCCAGCTAGTCTCTCATTGGTTCTCCCTATTCCTGTTCATCTTCCGCAGAAATTGCAAACTGGGCCAAACAGGAGGTTAAAGGCACTGACTCTCCAAGTCGGGAGAGTGTTAGCAAAGCGTCTGGAATGTTGCACCCGAGTACCAGGGGACGAGAATGGAGACATATTTGAAGACGTCTCCCGATCACACGGTTGATCATACTCTGGGTTCCACATGCATGTTTTAGCTGAAGGAAGAATCCCTTAAACCTGGAGAGTTGAGACCCGTGGAATGGGTACCATGCAATATGACATCAAAGGGTCTTCATTTGCTAACCGAACCTCTCCAATCCTATCACTGCTGCGTTTATGCCCCTGTACACACGCTTGATTCTCTTTTGGAGACATAGCAATCCATAGGTTTTAAGATACTTACTAGTCAGGTACATTCTTAGGCGTTTAATATGGGGTGTTGAGTCCATTTCGTTGAGCAAGGAGTAGCTCTTGTCTATTCCATATTTGGCTTAAGGAACTTTATATGTGCTCATTTCAATCTCTGGTTTTATGCAGCACCCCAACTCACCTTTCCCCTTAAGCAAGCATAAGTTGGTTTTCTAAATTTGAGACCCTGTTCTGTTTTGTAATCCAGTTCCTGTGTAGCCAAGTTTACATTCCGTGTATTAGTGATATCTTATGATGTTTCTTTTTCTGTGTGACTTATTTCAGTTAGAATCATCATACCTGAATCCACTCATTATGCTGCTACGGGCCTGATGACATAGATGTCATTGCTGAGTGATATTGCACTGTACGTAAGTACCACAACTTCTTCATCCATTTTTCACTTTCTGCGATATTGAACTTGTACCGTAAACGAGGTTCTTGTAAAGAGAGCCATCCCAAACTTTGGGGTGGCTGTGTCTTTTTGATTTTCATTTCCCTAAGCTATAGGACCATAAGTGGAAGTGCCCTAGGCTCTGTTGCTTTGTTTTTTAGATGTTTCAGGAAACACCATACACTTCTCCCGAGTGGCTGTTGGCAATTTACATCCCGCCCATTAGCATAACAAGGCTCCCAGTTCTCCATGGCCTGTCCTGCCTTTCTGGATTTTACACTTTTTACAGATGGCCCTTTTGACCGGGGGGAAGTGAGACTTCATTGTAGTGCAGATTTCCTTTGCAAGCTTGCTTGGTTGGCCAAAAAGGGCGTATGCGTTTTTTCCTGAATATATTCAGGAAAAAACGCATACGCCCTTTTTGGCCAAGTGCATCATTGTGGATGTTCTGCCTCTTTTCCTATGCTTTCAATGCAATTCCAGTCTACCTCCTGAAATCGGTTTCCTGCAATTCTGCCCCGCTTTCAAGTCCTCTTGGCAGCCTTACTTCAGTATATTTTTGGACGATAGCTGTCATTTATAACTCTGGAGTTTTGTGAATTCCAGTGCCCCTGAGCTCCTTTCTTCAACTCGCTTTCTTGTGAGCTGGCCGCAACACCGCAGGATTGCTTCAGGCCCTAATCTGGTTCCAGCACGGCACGCTGAGCCTTTGGTTAATTCCTCTTCCTGGTGGGAAATGAGAGTTAAATTTGCCCGTCCAGACACCTCCAGCTAGTCTCTCATTGGTTCTCCCTATTCTTGTTCATCTTCCGCAGAAATTGCAAACTGGGCCAAACAGGAGGTTAAAGGCACTGACTCTCCAAGTCGGGAGAGTGTTAGTAAAGCGTCTGGAATATTGCACCCGAGTACCAGGGGACGAGAACGGAGACATATTTGAAGATGTCTCCCGATCACACGGTTGATCATACTCTGGATTCCACATGCATGTTTTAGATGAAGGAAGAATCCCTGAAACCTGGAGAGTTGAGACCCGTGGAATGGGTACCATGCAATATGACTTCAAAGGGTCTTCATTTGCTCACCGAACCTCTCCAATCCTATCACTGCTGCGTTTATGCCCCTGTACACACGCTTGATTCTCTTTTGGAGACATAGCAATCCATAGGTTTTACGATACTTACTAGTCAGGTACATTCTTAGGCGTTTAATATGGGGTGTTGAGTCCATTTCGTTGAGCAAGGAGTAGCTCTTGTCTATTCCATATTTGGCTTAAGGAACTTACTCTGTGCTCATTTCAATCTCTGCTTTTATGCAGCACCTCAACTCACCTTTCCCCTTAAGCAAGCATAAGTTGGTTTTCTAAATTTGAGACCCTGTTCTGTTTTGTAATCCAGTTCCTGTGTAGCCAAGTTTACATTCTGTGTATTAGTGATATCTTATGATGTTTCTTTTTCTGTGTGACTTATTTCAGTTAGAATCATCATACCTGAATCCACTCATTATGCTGCTACGGGCCTGATGACATAGATGTCATTGCTGAGTGATATTGCATTGTACGTAAGTACCACAACTTCTTCATCCATTTTTCACTTTCTGCGATATTGAACTTGTACCGTAAACGAGGTTCTTGTAAACAGAGCCATCCCAAACTTTGGGGTGGCTGTGTCTTTTTTATTTTCATTTCCCTAAGCTATAGGACCATAAGTGGAAGTGCCCTAGGCTCTGTTGCTTTGTTTTTTAGATGTTTCAGGAAACACCATACACTTCTCCCCAGTGGCTGTTGGCAATTTACATCCCGCCCATCAGCATAACAAGGCTCCCAGTTCTCCATGGTCTGTCCTGCCTTTCTGGATTTTACACTTTTTTCAGATGGCCCTTTTGAACGGGGGGAAGTGAGACTTCATTGTAGTGCAGATTTCCTTTGTAAGCTTGCTTGGTTGGCCAAAAGGGGCGTATGCGTTTTTTCCTGAATATATTCAGGAAAAAACGCATACGCCCTTTTTGGCCAAGTGCATCATTGTGGACGTTCTGCCTCTTTTCCTATGCTTCAAATGCAATTCCAGTCTACCTCCTGAGATCAGTTTCCTGCAATTCTGCCCCGCATTCAAGTCCTCTTGGCAGCCTTACTTCAGTATATTTTTGGTCGATAGCTGTCATTTATAACTCTGCAGGTTTGTGAATTACAGTGCCCCTGAGCTCCTTTCTTCAACTCGCTTTCTTGTGAGCTGGCCGCAACACCGCAGGATTGCTTCAGGCCCTAATCTGGTTCCGGCACGGCACGCTGAGCCTTTGGTTAATTCCTCTTCCTGGTGGGAAATGAGAGTTAAATTTGCCCGTCCAGACACCTCCAGATAGTCTCTCATTGGTTCTCCCTATTCCTGTTCATCTTCTGCAGAAATTGCAAACTGGGCCAAACAGGAGGTTAAAGGCACTGACTCTCCAAGTCGGGAGAGTGTTAGTAAAGCGTCTGGAATGTTGCACCCGAGTACCAGGGGACGAGAATGGGACATATTTGAACACGTCTTCCGATCACATGGTTGATCATACTCTGGGTTCCACATGCATGTTTTAGCTGAAGGAAGAATCCCTGAAACCTGGAGAGTTGAGACCCGTGGAATGGGTACCATGCAATATGACTTCAAAGGGTCTTCATTTGCTCACCGAACCTCTCCAATCCTATCACTGCTGCGTTTATGCCCCTCTACACACGCTTGATTCCCTTTCGGAGACATAGCAATCCATAGGTTTTAAGATACTTACTAGTCAGGTACATTCTTAGGCGTTTAATATGGGGTGTTGAGTCCATTTCGTTGAGCAAGGAGTAGCTCTTGTCTATTCCATATTTGGCTTAAGGAACTTACTCTGTGCTCATTTCAATCTCTGGTTTTATGCAGCACCCCAACTCACCTTTCCCCTTAAGCAAGCATAAGTTGGTTTTCTAAATTTGAGACCCTGTTCTGTTTTGTAATCCAGTTCCTGTGTAGCCAAGTTTACATTCCGTGTATTAGTGATATCTTATGATGTTTCTTTTTCTGTGTGACTTATTTCAGTTAGAATCATCATACCTGAATCCACTCATTATGCTGCTACGGGCCTGATGACATAGATGTCATTGCTGAGTGATATTGGATTGTACGTAAGTACCACAACTTCTTCATCCATTTTTCACTTTCTGCGATATTGAACTTGTACCGTAAACGAGGTTCTTTTAAACAGAGCCGTCCCAAACTTTGGGGTGGCTGTGTCTTTTTGATTTTCATTTCCCTAAGCTATAGGACCATAAGTGGAAGTGCCCTAGGCTCTGTTGCTTTGTTTTTTAGATGTTTCAGGAAACACCATACACTTCTCCCGAGTGGCTGTTGGCAATTTACATCCGGCCCATCAGCATAACAAGGCTCCCAGTTCTCCATGGCCTGTCCTGCCTTTCTGGATTTTACACTTTTTTCAGATGGCCCTTGTGACCGGGGGGAAGTGAGACTTCATTGTAGTGCATATTTCCTTTGCAAGCTTGCTTGGTTGGCCAAAAAGGGCGTATGCGTTTTTTCCTGAATATATTCAGGAAAAAACGCATACGCCCTTTTTGGCCAAGTGCATTATTGTGGACGTTCTGCCTCTTTTCCTATGCTTCAAATGCAATTCCAGTCTACCTCCTGAGATCAGTTTCCTGCAATTCTGCCCTGCATTCAAGTCCTCTTGGCAGCCTTACTTCAGTATATTTTTGGACGATAGCTGTCATTTATAACTCTGCAGGTTTGTGAATTACAGTGCCCCTGAGCTCCTTTCTTCAACTCGCTTTCTTGTGAGCTGGCCGCAACACCGCAGGATTGCTTCAGGCCCTAATCTGGTTCCGGCACGGCACGCTGAGCCTTTGGTTAATTCCTCTTCCTGGTGGGAAATGAGAGTTAAATTTGCCCGTCCAGACACCTCCAGCTAGTCTCTCATTGGTTCTCCCTATTCCTGTTCATCTTCCGCAGAAATTACAAACTGGGCCAAACAGGAGGTTAAAGGCACTGACTCTCCAAGTCGGGAGAGTGTTAGTAAAGCGTCTGGAATGTTGCACCCAAGTACCAGGGGACGAGAACGGAGACATATTTGAACACGTCTCCCGATCACACGGTTGATCATACTCTGGGTTCCACATGCATGTTTTAGCTAAAGGAAGAATCCCTGAAACCTGGAGAGTTGAGACCCGTGGAATGGGTACCATGCAATATGACTTCAAAGGGTCTTCATTTGCTCACCGAACCTCTCCAATCCTATCACTGCTGCGTTTATGCCCCTCTACACACGCTTGATTCCCTTTCGGAGACATAGCAATCCATAGGTTTTGAGATACTTACTAGTCAGGTACATTCTTAGGCGTTTAATATGGGGTGTTGAGTCCATTTCGTTGAGCAAGGAGTAGCTCTTGTCTATTCCATATTTGGCTTAAGGAACTTACTCTGTGCTCATTTCAATCTCTGGTTTTATGCAGCACCCCAACTCACCTTTCCCCTTAAGCAAGCATAAGTTGGTTTTCTAAATTTGAGACCCTGTTCTGTTTTGTAATCTAGTTCCTGTGTAGCCAAGTTTACATTCCGTGTATTAGTGATATCTTATGATGTTTCTTTTTCTGTGTGACTTATTTCAGTTAGAATCATCATACCTGAATCCACTCATTATGCTGCTATGGGCCTGATGACATAGATGTCATTGCTGAGTGATATTGCATTGTACGTAAGTACCACAACTTCTTCATCCATTTTTCACTTTCTGCGATATTGAACTTGTACCGTAAACGAGGTTCTTGTAAACAGAGCCATCCCAAACTTTGGGGTGGCTGTGTCTTTTTTATTTTCATTTCCCTAAGCTATAGGACCATAAGTGGAAGTGCCCTAGGCTCTGTTGCTTTGTTTTTTAGATGTTTCAGGAAACACCATACACTTTTCCCCAGTGGCTGTTGGCAATTTACATCCCGCCCATCAGCATAACAAGGCTCCCAGTTCTCCATGGTCTGTCCTGCCTTTCTGGATTTTACACTTTTTTCAGATGGCCCTTTTGAACGGGGGGAAGTGAGACTTCATTGTAGTGCAGATTTCCTTTGTAAGCTTGCTTGGTTGGCCAAAAGGGGCGTATGCGTTTTTTCCTGAATATATTCAGGAAAAAACGCATACGCCCTTTTTGGCCAAGTGCATCATTGTGGACGTTCTGCCTCTTTTCCTATGCTTCAAATGCAATTCCAGTCTACCTCCTGAGATCAGTTTCCTGCAATTCTGCCCCGCATTCAAGTCCTCTTGGCAGCCTTACTTCAGTATATTTTTGGTCGATAGCTGTCATTTATAACTCTGCAGGTTTGTGAATTACAGTGCCCCTGAGCTCCTTTCTTCAACTCGCTTTCTTGTGAGCTGGCCGCAACACCGCAGGATTGCTTCAGGCCCTAATCTGGTTCCGGCACGGCACGCTGAGCCTTTGGTTAATTCCTCTTCCTGGTGGGAAATGAGAGTTAAATTTGCCCGTCCAGACACCTCCAGATAGTCTCTCATTGGTTCTCCCTATTCCTGTTCATCTTCTGCAGAAATTGCAAACTGGGCCAAACAGGAGGTTAAAGGCACTGACTCTCCAAGTCGGGAGAGTGTTAGTAAAGCGTCTGGAATGTTGCACCCGAGTACCAGGGGACGAGAATGGGACATATTTGAACACGTCTTCCGATCACATGGTTGATCATACTCTGGGTTCCACATGCATGTTTTAGCTGAAGGAAGAATCCCTGAAACCTGGAGAGTTGAGACCCGTGGAATGGGTACCATGCAATATGACTTCAAAGGGTCTTCATTTGCTCACCGAACCTCTCCAATCCTATCACTGCTGCGTTTATGCCCCTCTACACACGCTTGATTCCCTTTCGGAGACATAGCAATCCATAGGTTTTGAGATACTTACTAGTCAGGTACATTCTTAGGCGTTTAATATGGGGTGTTGAGTCCATTTCGTTGAGCAAGGAGTAGCTCTTGTGTATTCCATATTTGGCTTAAGGAACTTACTCTGTGCTCATTTCAATCTCTGGTTTTATGCAGCACCCCAACTCACCTTTCCCCTTAAGCAAGCATAAGTTGGTTTTCTAAATTTGAGACCCTGTTCTGTTTTGTAATCCAGTTCCTGTGTAGCCAAGTTTACATTCCGTGTATTAGTGATATCTTATGATGTTTCTTTTTCTGTGTGACTTATTTCAGTTAGAATCATCATACCTGAATCCACTCATTATGCTGCTACGGGCCTGATGACATAGATGTCATTGCTGAGTGATATTGGATTGTACGTAAGTACCACAACTTCTTCATCCATTTTTCACTTTCTGCGATATTGAACTTGTACCGTAAACGAGGTTCTTTTAAACAGAGCCGTCCCAAACTTTGGGGTGGCTGTGTCTTTTTGATTTTCATTTCCCTAAGCTATAGGACCATAAGTGGAAGTGCCCTAGGCTCTGTTGCTTTGTTTTTTAGATGTTTCAGGAAACACCATACACTTCTCCCGAGTGGCTGTTGGCAATTTACATCCGGCCCATCAGCATAACAAGGCTCCCAGTTCTCCATGGCCTGTCCTGCCTTTCTGGATTTTACACTTTTTTCAGATGGCCCTTGTGACCGGGGGGAAGTGAGACTTCATTGTAGTGCATATTTCCTTTGCAAGCTTGCTTGGTTGGCCAAAAAGGGCGTATGCGTTTTTTCCTGAATATATTCAGGAAAAAACTCATACGCCCTTTTTGGCCAAGTGCATTATTGTGGACGTTCTGCCTCTTTTCCTATGCTTCAAATGCAATTCCAGTCTACCTCCTGAGATCAGTTTCCTGCAATTCTGCCCTGCATTCAAGTCCTCTTGGCAGCCTTACTTCAGTATATTTTTGGACGATAGCTCTCATTTATAACTCTGCAGGTTTGTGAATTACAGTGCCCCTGAGCTCCTTTCTTCAACTCGCTTTCTTGTGAGCTGGCCGCAACACCGCAGGATTGCTTCAGGCCCTAATCTGGTTCCGGCACGGCACGCTGAGCCTTTGGTTAATTCCTCTTCCTGGTGGGAAATGAGAGTTAAATTTGCCCGTCCAGACACCTCCAGCTAGTCTCTCATTGGTTCTCCCTATTCCTGTTCATCTTCCGCAGAAATTGCAAACTGGGCCAAACAGGAGGTTAAAGGCACTGACTCTCCAAGTCGGGAGAGTGTTAGTAAAGCGTCTGGAATGTTGCACCCAAGTACCAGGGGACGAGAACGGAGACATATTTGAACACGTCTCCCGATCACACGGTTGATCATACTCTGGGTTCCACATGCATGTTTTAGCTAAAGGAAGAATCCCTGAAACCTGGAGAGTTGAGACCCGTGGAATGGGTACCATGCAATATGACTTCAAAGGGTCTTCATTTGCTCACCGAACCTCTCCAATCCTATCACTGCTGCGTTTATGCCCCTCTACACACGCTTGATTCCCTTTCGGAGACATAGCAATCCATAGGTTTTGAGATACTTACTAGTCAGGTACATTCTTAGGCGTTTAATATGGGGTGTTGAGTCCATTTCGTTGAGCAAGGAGTAGCTCTTGTCTATTCCATATTTGGCTTAAGGAACTTACTCTGTGCTCATTTCAATCTCTGGTTTTATGCAGCACCCCAACTCACCTTTCCCCTTAAGCAAGCATAAGTTGGTTTTCTAAATTTGAGACCCTGTTCTGTTTTGTAATCTAGTTCCTGTGTAGCCAAGTTTACATTCCGTGTATTAGTGATATCTTATGATGTTTCTTTTTCTGTGTGACTTATTTCAGTTAGAATCATCATACCTGAATCCACTCATTATGCTGCTATGGGCCTAATGACATAGATGTCATTGCTGAGTGATATTGCATTGTACGTAAGTACCACAACTTCTTCATCCATTTTTCACTTTCTGCGATATTGAACTTGTACCGTAAACGAGGTTCTTGTAAACAGAGCCATCCCAAACTTTGGGGTGGCTGTGTCTTTTTGATTTTCATTTCCCTAAGCTATAGGACCATAAGTGGAAGTGCCCTAGGCTCTGTTGCTTTGTTTTTTAGATGTTTCAGGAAACACCATACACTTCTCCCGAGTGGCTGTTGGCAATTTACATCCCGCCCATCAGCATAACAAGGCTCCCAGTTCTCCATGGCCTGTCCTGCCTTTCTGGATTTTACACTTTTTTCAGATGGCCCTTTTGACCGGGGGGAAGTGAGACTTCATTGTAGTGCAGATTTCCTTTGCAAGCTTGCTTGGTTGGCCAAAAAGGGCGTATGCGTTTTTTCCTGAATATATTCAGGAAAAAACGCATACGCCCTTTTTGGCCAAGTGCATCATTGTGGACGTTCTGCCTCTTTTCCTATGCTTTCAATGCAATTCCAGTCTACCTCCTGAAATCGGTTTCCTGCAATTCTGCCCCGCATTCAAGTCCTCTTGGCAGCCTTACTTCAGTATATTTTTGGACGATAGCTGTCATTTATAACTCTGCAGGTTTGTGAATTACAGTGCCCCTGAGCTCCTTTCTTCAACTCGCTTTCTTGTGAGCTGGCCGCAACACCGCAGGATTGCTTCAGGCCCTAATCTGGTTCCGGCACGGCACGCTGAGCCTTTGGTTAATTCCTCTTCCTGGTGGGAAATGAGAGTTAAATTTGCCCGTCCAGACACCTCCAGCTAGTCTCTCATTGGTTCTCCCTATTCCTGTTCATCTTCTGCAGAAATTGCAAACTGGGCCAAACAGGAGGTTAAAGGCACTGACTCTCCAAATCGGGAGAGTGTTAGTAAAGCGTCTGGAATGTTGCACCTGAGTACCAGGGGACGAGAATGGAGACATATTTAAAGACATCTCCCAATCACAGGGTTGATCATACTCTGGGATCCACATGCATGTTTTAGCTGAAGGAAGAATCCCTGAAACCTGGAGAGTTGAGACCCGTGGAATGGGTACCATGCAATATGACTTCAAAGGGTCTTCATTTGCTCACCGAACCACTCCAATCCTATCACTGCTGCGTTTATGCCCCTGTACACACGCTTGATTCTCTTTTGGAGACATAGTAATCCATAGGTTTTAAGATACTTACTAGTCAGGTACATTCTTAGGCGTGTAATATGGGGTGTTGAGTCCATTTCGTTGAGCAAGGAGTAGCTCTTGTCTATTCCATATTTGGCTTAAGGAACTTTGTCTGTGCTCATTTCAATCTCTGGTTTTATGCAGCACCCCAACTCACCTTTCCCCTTAAGCAAGCATAAGTTGGTTTTCTAAATTTGAGACCCTGTTCTGTTTGTAATCCAGTTCCTGTGTAGCCAAGTTTACATTCCGTGTATTAGTGATATCTTGTGATGTTTCTTTTTCTGTGTGACTTATTTCAGTTAGAATCATCATACCTGAATCCACTCATTATGCTGCTACGGGCCTGATGACATAGATGTCATTGCTGAGTGATATTGCATTGTACGTAAGTACCACAACTTCTTCATCCATTTTTCACTTTCTGCGATATTGAACTTGTACCATAAACGAGGTTCTTGTAAACAGAGCCGTCCCAAACTTTGGGGTGGCTGTGTCTTTTTGATTTTAATTTCCCTAAGCTATAGGACCATAAGTGGAAGTGCCCTAGGCTCTGTTGCTTTGTTTTTTAGATGTTTCAGGAAACACCATACACTTCTCCCGAGTGGCTGTTGGCAATTTACATCCTGCCCATCAGCATAACAAGGCTCCCAGTTCTCCATGGCCTGTCCTGCCTTTCTGGATTTTACACTTTTTTCAGATGGCCCTTTTGACCGGGGGGAAGTGAGACTTCATTGTAGTGCATATTTCCTTTGCAAGCTTGCTTGGTTGCCCAAAAAGGGCGTATGCGTTTTTTCCTGAATATATTCAGGAAAAAACGCATACGCCCTTTTTGGCCAAGTGCATCATTGTGGACGTTCTGCCTCTTTTCCTATGCTTTCAATGCAATTCCAGTCTACCTCCTGAAATCGGTTTCCTGCAATTCTGCCCCGCATTCAAGTCCTCTTGGCAGCCTTACTTCAGTATATTTTTGGACGATAGCTGTCATTTATAACTCTGCAGGTTTGTGAATTACAGTGACCCTGAGCTCCTTTCTTCAACTCGCTTTCTTGTGAGCTGGCCGCAACACCGCAGGATTGCTTCAGGCCCTAATCTGGTTCCGGCACGGCACGCTGAGCCTTTGGTTAATTCCTCTTCCTGGTGGGAAATGAGAGTTAAATTTGCCCGTCCAGACACCTCCAGCTAGTCTCTCATTGGTTCTCCCTATTCCTGTTCATCTTCCGCAGAAATTGCAAACTGGGCCAAACAGGAGGTTAAAGGCACTGACTCTCCAAGTCGGGAGAGTGTTAGTAAAGCGTCTGGAATGTTGCACCCAAGTACCAGGGTACGAGAACGGAGACATATTTGAACACGTCTCCCGATCACAGGGTTGATCATACTCTGGGTTCCACATGCATGTTTTAGCTGAAGGAAGAATCCCTGAAACCTGGAGAGTTGAGACCCGTGGAATGGGTACCATGCAATATGACTTCAAAGGGTCTTCATTTGCTCACCGAACCACTCCAATCCTATCACTGCTGCGTTTATGCCCCTGTACACACGCTTGATTCTCTTTTGGAGACATAGTAATCCATAGGTTTTAAAATACTTACTAGTCAGGTACATTCTTAGGCGTGTAATATGGGGTGTTGAGTCCATTTCGTTGAGCAAGGAGTAGCTCTTGTCTATTCCATATTTGGCTTAAGGAACTTTGTCTGTGCTCATTTCAATCTCTGGTTTTATGCAGCACCCCAACTCACCTTTCCCCTTAAGCAAGCATAAGTTGGTTTTCTAAATTTGAGACCCTGTTCTGTTTGTAATCCAGTTCCTGTGTAGCCAAGTTTACATTCCGTGTATTAGTGATATCTTGTGATGTTTCTTTTTCTGTGTGACTTATTTCAGTTAGAATCATCATACCTGAATCCACTCATTATGCTGCTATGGGCCTGATGACATAGATGTCATTGCTGAGTGATATTGCATTGTACGTAAGTACCACAACTTCTTCATCCATTTTTCACTTTCTGCCATATTGAACTTGTCCCGTAAACGAGGTTCTTTTAAACAGAGCAGTCCCAAACTTTGGGGTGGCTGTGTCTTTTTGATTTTCATTTCCCTAAGCTATAGGACCATAAGTGGAAGTGCCCTAGGCTCTGTTGCTTTGTTTTTTAGATGTTTCAGGAAACACCATACACTTCTCCCGAGTGGCTGTTGGCAATTTACATCCCGCCCATCAGCATAACAAGGCTCCGAGTTCTCCATGGCCTGTCCTGCCTTTCTGGATTTTACACTTTTTTCAGATGGCCCTTTTGACTGGGGGGAAGTGAGACTTCATTGTAGTGCAGATTTCCTTTGCAAGCTTGCTTGGTTGGCCAAAAAGGGCATATGCGTTTCTCCCTGAATATATTCAGGAAAAAACGCATACGCCCTTTTTGGCCAAGTGCATCATTGTGGACGTTCTGCCTCTTTTCCTATGCTTTAAATGCAATTCCAGTCTACCTCCTGAAATCGGTTTCCTGCAATTCTGCCCCGCATTCAAGTCCTCTTGGCAGCCTTACTTCAGTATATTTTTGGACGATAGCTGTCATTTATAACTCTGCAGGTTTGTGAATTACAGTGCCCCTGAGCTCCTTTCTTCAACTCGCTTTCTTGTGAGCTGGCCGCAACACCGCAGGATTGCTTCAGGCCCTAATCTGGTTCCGGCACGGCACGCTGAGCCTTTGGTTAATTCCTCTTCCTGGTGGGAAATGAGAGTTAAATTTGCCCGTCCAGACACCTCCAGCTAGTCTCTCATTGGTTCTCCCTATTCCTGTTCATCTTCCGCAGAAATTGCAAACTGGGCCAAACAGGAGGTTAAAGGCACTGACTCTCCAAGTCGGGAGAGTGTTAGTAAAGCGTCTGGAATGTTGCACCCAAGTACCAGGGGACGAGAACGGAGACATATTTGAACACGTCTCCCGATCACACGGTTGATCATACTCTGGGTTCCACATGCATGTTTTAGCTAAAGGAAGAATCCCTGAAACCTGGAGAGTTGAGACCCGTGGAATGGGTACCATGCAATATGACTTCAAAGGGTCTTCATTTGCTCACCGAACCTCTCCAATCCTATCACTGCTGCGTTTATGCCCCTCTACACACGCTTGATTCCCTTTCGGAGACATAGCAATCCATAGGTTTTGAGATACTTACTAGTCAGGTACATTCTTAGGCGTTTAATATGGGGTGTTGAGTCCATTTCGTTGAGCAAGGAGTAGCTCTTGTCTATTCCATATTTGGCTTAAGGAACTTTATCTGTGCTCATTTCAATCTCTGGTTTTATGCAGCACCCCAACTCACCTTTCCCCTTAAGCAAGCATAAGTTGGTTTTCTAAATTTGAGACCCTGTTCTGTTTTGTAATCCAGTTCCTGTGTAGCCAAGTTTACATTCCATGTATTAGTGATATCTTACGATGTTTCTTTTTCTGTGTGACTTATTTCAGTTAGAATCATCATACCTGAATCCACTCATTATGCTGCTACGGGCCTGATGACATAGATGTCATTGCTGAGTGATATTGGATTGTACGTAAGTACCACAACTTCTTCATCCATTTTTCACTTTCTGCGATATTGAACTTGTACCATAAACGAGGTTCTTGTAAACAGAGCCGTCCCAAACTTTGGGGTGGCTGTGTCTTTTTGATTTTCATTTCCCTAAGCTATAGGACCATAAGTGGAAGTGCCCTAGGCTCTGTTGCTTTGTTTTTTAGATGTTTCAGGAAACACCATACACTTCTCCCGAGTGGCTGTTGGCAATTTACATCCCGCCCATCAGCATAACAAGGCTCCCAGTTCTCCACGGCCTGTCCTGCCTTTCTGGATTTTACACTTTTTTCAGATGGCCCTTTTGACCGGGGGGAAGTGAGACTTCATTGTAGTGCATATTTCCTTTGCAAGCTTGCTTGGTTGGCCAAAAAGGGCGTATGCGTTTTTTCCTGAATATATTCAGGAAAAAACGCATACGCCCTTTTTGGCCAAGTGCATCATTGTGGACGTTCTGCCTCTTTTCCTATGCTTTCAATGCAATTCCAGTCTACCTCCTGAAATCGGTTTCCTGCAATTCTGCCCCGCATTCAAGTCCTCTTGGCAGCCTTACTTCAGTATATTTTTGGACGATAGCTGTCATTTATAACTCTGCAGGTTTGTGAATTACAGTGCCCCTGAGCTCCTTTCTTCAACTCGCTTTCTTGTGAGCTGGCCGCAACACCGCAGGATTGCTTCAGGCCCTAATCTGGTTCCAGCACGGCACGCTGAGCCTTTGGTTAATTCCTCTTCCTGGTGGGAAATGAGAGTTAAATTTGCCCGTCCAGACACCTCCAGCTAGTCTCTCATTGGTTCTCCCTATTCCTCTTCATCTTCTGCAGAAATTGCAAACTGGGCCAAACAGGAGGTTAAAGGCACTGACTCTCCAAGTCGGGAGAGTGTTAGTAAAGCGTCTGGAATGTTGCACCTGAGTACCAGGGGACGAGAATGGAGACATATTTAAAGACGTCTCCCAATCACAGGGTTGATCATACTCTGGGTTCCACATGCATGTTTTAGCTGAAGGAAGAATCCCTGAAACCTGGAGAGTTGAGACCCGTGGAATGGGTACCATGCAATATGACTTCAAAGGGTCTTCATTTGCTCACCGAACCACTCCAATCCTATCACTGCTGCATTTATGCCCCTGTACACACGCTTGATTCTCTTTTGGAGACATAGTAATCCATAGGTTTTAAGATACTTACTAGTCAGGTACATTCTTAGGCGTGTAATATGGGGTGTTGAGTCCATTTCGTTGAGCAAGGAGTAGCTCTTGTCTATTCCATATTTGGCTTAAGGAACTTTGTCTGTGCTCATTTCAATCTCTGGTTTTATGCAGCACCCCAACTCACCTTTCCCCTTAAGCAAGCATAAGTTGGTTTTCTAAATTTGAGACCCTGTTCTGTTTGTAATCCAGTTCCTGTGTAGCCAAGTTTACATTCCGTGTATTAGTGATATCTTGTGATGTTTCTTTTTCTGTGTGACTTATTTCAGTTAGAATCATCATACCTGAATCCACTCATTATGCTGCTACGGGCCTGATGACATAGATGTCATTGCTGAGTGATATTGCATTGTACGTAAGTACCACAACTTCTTCATCCATTTTTCACTTTCTGCGATATTGAACTTGTACCGTAAACGAGGTTCTTGTAAACAGAGCCGTCCCAAACTTTGGGGTGGCTGTGTCTTTTTGATTTTCATTTCCCTAAGCTATAGGACCATAAGTGGAAGTGCCCTAGGCTCTGTTGCTTTGTTTTTTAGATGTTTCAGGAAACACCATACACTTCTCCCGAGTGGCTGTTGGCAATTTACATCCCGCCCATCAGCATAACAAGGCTCCCAGTTCTCCATGGCCTGTCCTGCCTTTCTGGATTTTACACTTTTTTCAGATGGCCCTTTTGACCGGGGGGAAGTGAGACTTCATTGTAGTGCAGATTTCCTTTGCAAGCTTGCTTGGTTGGCCAAAAAGGGCGTATGCGTTTTTCCCTGAATATATTCAGGAAAAAACGCATACGCCCTTTTTGGCCAAGTGCATCATTGTGGACGTTCTGCCTCTTTTCCTATGCTTTAAATGCAATTCCAGTCTACCTCCTGAAATCGGTTTCCTGCAATTCTGCCCCGCATTCAAGTCCTCTTGGCAGCCTTACTTCAGTATATTTTTGGACGATAGCTGTCATTTATAACTCTGCAGGTTTGTGAATTACAGTGCCCCTGAGCTCCTTTCTTCAACTCGCTTTCTTGTGAGCTGGCCGCAACACCGCAGGATTGCTTCAGGCCCTAATCTGGATCCGGCACGGCACGCTGAGCCTTTGGTTAATTCCTCTTCCTGGTGGGAAATGAGAGTTAAATTTGCCCGTCCAGACACCTCCAGCTAGTCTCTCATTGGTTCTCCCTATTCCTGTTCATCTTCTGCAGAAATTGCAAACTGGGCCAAACAGGAGGTTAAAGGCACTGACTCTCCAAGTCGGGAGAGTGTTAGTAAAGCGTCTGGAATGTAGCACCCGAGTACCAGGGGACGAGAATGGAGACATATTTGAAGACGTCTCCCAATCACAGGGTTGATCATACTCTGGGTTCCACATGCATGTTTTAGCTGAAGGAAGAATCCCTGAAACCTGGAGAGTTGAGACCCGTGGAATGGGTACCATGCAATATGACTTCAAAGGGTCTTCATTTGCTCACCGAACCTCTCCAATCCTATCACTGCTGCGTTTATGCCCCTGTACACACGCTTGATTCTCTTTTGGAGACATAGTAATCCATAGGTTTTAAGATACTTACTACTCAGGTACATTCTTAGGCGTGTAATATGGGGTGTTGAGTCCATTTCGTTGAGCAAGGAGTAGCTCTTGTCTATTCCATATTTGGCTTAAGGAACTTTGTCTGTGCTCATTTCAATCTCTGGTTTTATGCAGCACCCCAACTCACCTTTCCCCTTAAGCAAGCATAAGTTGGTTTTCTAAATTTGAGACCCTGTTCTGATTTGTAATCCAGTTCCTGTGTAGCCAAGTTTACATTCCGTGTATTAGTGATATCTTATGATGTTTCTTTTTCTGTGTGACTTATTTCAGTTAGAATCATCATACCTGAATCCACTCATTATGCTGCTATGGGCCTGATGACATAGATGTCATTGCTGAGTGATATTGCATTTTACGTAAGTATCACAACTTCTTCATCCATTTTTCACTTTCTGCGATATTGAACTTGTCCCGTAAACGAGGTTCTTGTAAACAGAGCCGTCCCAAACTTTGGGGTGGCTGTGTCTTTTTGATTTTCATTTCCCTAAGCTATAGGACCATAAGTGGAAGTGCCCTAGGCTCTGTTGCTTTGTTTTTTAGATGTTTCAGGAAACACCATACACTTCTCCCGAGTGGCTGTTGGCAATTTACATCCCGCCCATCAGCATAACAAGGCTCCCAGTTCTCCATGGCCTGTCCTGCCTTTCTGGATTTTACACATTTTTCAGATGGCCCTTTTGACCGGGGGGAAGTGAGACTTCATTGTAGTGCATATTTCCTTTGCAAGCTTGCTTGGTTGGCCAAAAAGGGCGTATGCGTTTTTTCCTGAATATATTCAGGAAAAAACGCATACGCCCTTTTTGGCCAAGTGCATCATTGTGGACGTTCTGCCTCTTTTCCTATGCTTTCAATGCAATTCCAGTCTACCTCCTGAAATCGGTTTCCTGCAATTCTGCCCCGCATTCAAGTCCTCTTGGCAGCCTTACTTCAGTATATTTTTGGACGATAGCTGTCATTTATAACTCTGCAGGTTTGTGAATTACAGTGCCCCTGAGCTCCTTTCTTCAACTCGCTTTCTTGTGAGCTGGCCGCAACACCGCAGGATTGCTTCAGGCCCTAATCTGGTTCCGGCACGGCACGCTGAGCCTTTGGTTAATTCCTCTTCCTGGTGGGAAATGAGAGTTAAATTTGCCCGTCCAGACACCTCCAGCTAGTCTCTCATTGGTTCTCCCTATTCCTGTTCATCTTCCGCAGAAATTGCAAACTGGGCCAAACAGGAGGTTAAAGGCACTGACTCTCCAAGTCGGGAGAGTGTTAGTAAAGCGTCTGGAATGTTGCACCTGAGTACCAGGGGACGAGAATGGAGACATATTTAAAGACGTCTCCCAATCACAGGGTTGATCATACTCTGGGTTCCACATGCATGTTTTAGCTGAAGGAAGAATCCCTGAAACCTGGAGAGTTGAGACCCGTGGAATGGGTACCATGCAATATGACTTCAAAGGGTCTTCATTTGCTCACCGAACCACTCCAATCCTATCACTGCTGCATTTATGCCCCTGTACACACGCTTGATTCTCTTTTGGAGACATAGTAATCCATAGGTTTTAAGATACTTACTAGTCAGGTACATTCTTAGGCGTGTAATATGGGGTGTTGAGTCCATTTCGTTGAGCAAGGAGTAGCTCTTGTCTATTCCATATTTGGCTTAAGGAACTTTGTCTGTGCTCATTTCAATCTCTGGTTTTATGCAGCACCCCAACTCACCTTTCCCCTTAAGCAAGCATAAGTTGGTTTTCTAAATTTGAGACCCTGTTCTGTTTGTAATCCAGTTCCTGTGTAGCCAAGTTTACATTCCGTGTATTAGTGATATCTTGTGATGTTTCTTTTTCTGTGTGACTTATTTCAGTTAGAATCATCATACCTGAATCCACTCATTATGCTGCTACGGGCCTGATGACATAGATGTCATTGCTGAGTGATATTGCATTGTACGTAAGTACCACAACTTCTTCATCCATTTTTCACTTTCTGCGATATTGAACTTGTACCGTAAACGAGGTTCTTGTAAACAGAGCCGTCCCAAACTTTGGGGTGGCTGTGTCTTTTTGATTTTCATTTCCCTAAGCTATAGGACCATAAGTGGAAGTGCCCTAGGCTCTGTTGCTTTGTTTTTTAGATGTTTCAGGAAACACCATACACTTCTCCCGAGTGGCTGTTGGCAATTTACATCCCGCCTATCAGCATAACAAGGCTCCGAGTTCTCCATGGCCTGTCCTGCCTTTCTGGATTTTACACTTTTTTCAGATGGCCCTTTTGACCGGGGGGAAGTGAGACTTCATTGTAGTGCAGATTTCCTTTGCAAGCTTGCTTGGTTGGCCAAAAAGGGCGTATGCGTTTTTTCCTGAATATATTCAGGAAAAAACGCATACGCCCTTTTTGGCCAAGTGCATCATTGTCCACGTTCTGCCTCTTTTCCTATGCTGTAAATGCAATTCCAGTCTACCTCCTGAAATCGGATTCCTGCAATTCTGCCCCGCATTCAACTCCTCTTGGCAGCCTTACTTCAGTATGTTTTTGGACGATAGCTCTCATTTATAACTCTGCAGGTTTGTGAATTACAGTGCCCCTGAGCTCCTTTCTTCAACTCGCTTTCTTGTGAGCTGGCCGCAACACCACAGGATTGCTTCAGGCCCTAATCTGGTTCCGGCACGGCGGCTGAGCCTTTGGTTAATTCCTCTTCCTGGTAGGAAATGAGAGTTAAATTTGCCCGTCCAGACACCTCCAGCTTGTCTCTCATTGGTTCTCCCTATTCCTGTTCATCTTCCGCAGAAATTGCAAACTGGGCCAAACAGGAGGTTAAAGGCACTGACTCTCCAACTCGGGAGAGTGTTAGTAAAGTGTCTGGAATGTTGCACCCGAGTACCAGGGGACGAGAATGGAGACATATTTGAAGACGTCTCCCAATCACAGGGTTGATCATACTCTGGGTTCCACATGCATGTTTTAGCTGAAGGAAGAATCCCTGAAACCTGGAGAGTTGAGACCCGTGGAATGGGTACCATGCAATATGACTTCAAAGGGTCTTCATTTGCTCACCGAACCTCTCCAATCCTATCACTGCTGCGTTTATGCCCCTGTACACATGCTTGATTCTCTTTTGGAGACATAGCAATCCATAGGTTTTAAGATACTTACTAGTCAGGTACATTCTTAGGCGTTTAATATGGGGTGTTGAGTCCATTTCGTTGAGCAAGGAGTAGCTCTTGTCTATTCCATATTTGGCTTAAGGAACTTTATCTGTGCTCATTTCAATCTCTGGTTTTATGCAGCACCCCAACTCACCTTTCCCCTTAAGCAAGCATAAGTTGGTTTTCTAAATTTGAGACCCTGTTCTGTTTTGTAATCCAGTTCCTGTGTAGCCAAGTTTACATTCCGTGTATTAGTGATATCTTGTGATGTTTCTTTTTCTGTGTGACTTATTTCAGTTAGAATCATCATACCTGAATCCACTCATTATCCTGCTATGGGCCTGATGACATAGATGTCATTGCTGAGTGATATTGCATTGTACGTAAGTACCACAACTTCTTCATCCATTTTTCACTTTCTGATATTGAACTTGTACCGTAAACGAGGTTCTTGTAAACAGAGCCGTCCCAAACTTTGGGGTGGCTGTGTCTTTTTGATTTTCATTTCCCTAAGCTATAGGACCATAAGTGGAAGTGCCCTAGGCTCTGTTGCTTTGTTTTTTAGATGTTTCAGGAAACACCATACACTTCTCCCCAGTGGCTGTTGGCAATTTACATCCCGCCCATCAGCATAACAAGGCTCCCAGTTCTCCATGGCCTGTCCTGCCTTTCTGGATTTTACACTTTTTTCAGATGGCCCTTTTGACCGGGGGGAAGTGAGACTTCATTGTAGTGCAGATTTCCATTGCAAGCTTGCTTGGTTGGCCAAAAAGGGCGTATGCGTTTTTTGTTGAATATATTCAGGAAAAAACGCATACGCCCTTTTTGGCCAAGTGCATCATTGTGGACGTTCTGCCTCTTTTCCTATGCTTCAAATGCAATTCCAGTCTACCTCCTGAGATCAGTTTCCTGCAATTCTGCCCTGCATTCAAGTCCTCTTGGCAGCCTTACTTCAGTATATTTTTGGTCGATAGCTGTCATTTATAACTCTGCAGGTTTGTGAATTACAGTGCCCCTGAGCTCCTTTCTTCAACTCGCTTTCTTGTGAGCTGGCCGCAACACCGCAGGATTGCTTCAGGCCCTAATCTGGTTCTGGCACGGCACGCTGAGCCTTTGGTTAATTCCTCTTCCTGGTGGGAAATGAGAGTTAAATTTGCCCGTCCAGACACCTCCAGCTAGTCTCTAATTGGTTCTCCCTATTCCTGTTCATCTTCTGCAGAAATTGCAAACTGGGCCAAACAGGAGGTTAAAGGCACTGACACTCCAAGTCGGGAGAGTGTTAGTAAAGCGTCTGGAATGTTGCACCCGAGTACCAGGGGACGAGAATGGGACATATTTGAACACGTCTTCCGATCACATGGTTGATCATACTCTGGGTTCCACATGCATGTTTTAGCTGAAGGAAGAATCCCTGAAACCTGGAGATTTGAGACCCGTGGAATGGGTACCATGCAATATGACTTCAAAGGATCTTCATTTGCTCACGGAACCTCTCCAATCCTATCACTGCTGCGTTTATGCCCCTGTACACACGCTTGATTCTCTTTTGGAGACATAGCAATCCATAGGTTTTAAGATACTTACTAGTCAGTTACATTCTTAGGCGTTTAATATGGAGTGTTGAGTCCATTTCGTTGAGCAAGGAGTAGCTCTTATCTATTCCATATTTGGCTTAAGGAACTTTATCTGTGCTCATTTCAATCTCTGGTTTTATGCAGCACCCCAACTCACCTTTCCCCTTAAGCAAGCATAAGTTGGTTTTCTAAATTTGAGACCCTGTTCTGTTTTGTAATCCAGTTCCTGTGTAGCCAAGTTTACATTCCGTGTATTAGTGATATCTTGTGATGTTTCTTTTTCTGTGTGACTTATTTCAGTTAGAATCATCATACCTGAATCCACTCATTATGCTGCTACGGGCCTGATGACATAGATGTCATTGCTGAGTGATATTGCATTGTACGTAAGTACCACAACTTCTTCATCCATTTTTCACTTTCTGCGATATTGAACTTGTCCCGTAAACGAGGTTCTTGTAAACAGAGCCGTCCCAAACTTTGGGGTGGCTGTGTCTTTTTGATTTTCATTTCCCTAAGCTATAGGACCATAAGTGGAAGTGCCCTAGGCTCTGTTGCTTTGTTTTTTAGATGTTTCAGGAAACACCATACACTTCTCCCGAGTGGCTGTTGGCAATTTACATCCCGCCCATCAGCATAACAAGGCTCCCAGTTCTCCATGGCCTGTCCTGCCTTTCTGGATTTTACACTTTTTTCAGATGGCCCTTTTGACCAGGGGGAATTGAGACTTCATTGTAGTGCAGATTTCCATTGCAAGCTTGCTTGGTTGGCCAAAAAGGGCGTATGCGTTTTTTCCTGAATATATTCAGGAAAAAACGCATACGCCCTTTTTGGCCAAGTGCATCATTGTGGACGTTCTGCCTCTTTCCCTATGCTTTCAATGCAATTCCAGTCTACCTCCTGAAATCAGTTTCCTGCAATTCTGCCACGCATTCAAGTCCTCTTGGCAGCCTTACTTCAGTATATTTTTGGACGATAGCTGTCATTTATAACTCTGCAGGTTTGTGAATTACAGTGCCCTTGAGCTGCTTTCTTCAACTCGCTTTCTTGTGAGCTGGCCGCAACACCGCAGGATTGCTTCAGGCCCTAATCTGGTTCCGGCACGGCACGCTGAGCCTTTGGTTAATTCCTCTTCCTGGTGGGAAATGAGAGTTAAATTTGCCCGTCCAGACACCTCCAGCTAGTCTCTCATTGGTTCTCCGTATTCCTGTTCATCAACCGCAGAAATTGCAAACTGGGCCAAACAGGAGGTTAAAGGCACTGACTCTCCAAGTCGGGAGAGTGTTAGTAAACCGTCTGGAATGTTGCACCCGAGTACCAGGGGACGAGAACGGAGACATATTTGAAGACGTCTCCCGATCACATGGTTGATCATACTCTGGATTCCACATGCATGTTTTAGCTGAAGGAAGAATCACTTAAACCTGGAGAGTTGAGACCCGTGGAATGGGTACCATGCAATATGACTTCAAAGGGTCTTCATTTGCTCACCGAACCTCTCCAATCCTATCACTGCTGCGTTTATGCCCCTGTACACATGCTTGATTCCCTTTCAGAGACATAGCAATCCATAGGTTTTAAGTTACTTACAAGTCAGGTACATTCTTAGGCGTTTAATATGGGGTGTTGAGTCCATTTCGTTGAGCAAGGAGTAGCTCTTGTCTATTCCATATTTGGCTTAAGGAACTTTATCTGTGCTCATTTCAATCTCTGGTTTTATGCAGCACCCCAACTCACCTTTCCCCTTAAGCAAGCATAAGTTGGTTTTCTACATTTGAGACCCTGTTCTGTTTTGTAATCCAGTTCCTGTGTAGCCAAGTTTACATTCCGTGTATTAGTGATATCTTGTGATGTTTCTTTTTCTGTGTGACTTATTTCAGTTAGAATCATCATATCTGAATCCACTCATTATGCTGCTACGGGCCTGATGACATAGATGTCATTGCTGTGTGATATTGCATTGTACGTAAGTACCACAACTTCTTCATCCATTTTTCACTTTCTGCGATATTGAACTTGTCCCGTAAACGAGGTTCTTGTAAACAGAGCCGTCCCAAACTTTGGGGTGGCTGTGTCTTTTTGATTTTCATTTCCCTAAGCTATAGGACCATAAGTGGAAGTGCCCTAGGCTCTGTTGCTTTGTTTTTTAGATGTTTCAGGAAACACCATACACTTCTCCCGAGTGGCTGTTGGCAATTTACATCCCGCCCATCAGCATAACAAGGCTCCCAGTTCTCCATGGCCTGTCCTGCCTTTCTGGATTTTACACTTTTTTCAGATGGCCCTTGTGACCGGGAGGAATTGAGACTTCATTGTAGTGCAGATTTCCTTTGCAAGCTTGCTTGGTTGGCCAAAAAGGGCGTATGCGTTTTTTCCTGAAGGAAAAAACGCATACGCCCTTTTTGGCCAAGTGCATCATTGTGGACGTTCTGCCTCTTTTCCTATGCTTTAAATGCAATTCCAGTCTACCTCCTGAAATCGGTTTCCTGCAATTCTGCCCCGCTTTCAAGTCCTCTTGGCAGCCTTACTTCAGTATATTTTTGGACGATAGCTGTCATTTATAACTCTGCAGGTTTGTGAATTACAGTGCCCCTGAGCTCCTTTCTTCAACTCGCTTTCTTGTGAGCTGGCCGCAACACCGCAGGATTGCTTCAGGCCCTAATCTGGTTCCGGCACGGCACACTGAGCCTTTGGTTAATTCCTCTTCCTGGTGGGAAATGAGAGTTAAATTTGCCCGTCCAAACACCTCCAGCTAGTCTCTCATTGGTTCTCCCTATTCCTGTTCATGTTCCGCAGAAATTGCAAACTGGGCCAAACAGGAGGTTAAAGGCACTGACTCTCCAAGTCGGGAGAGTGTTAGTAAAGCGTCTGGAATGTTGCACCCGAGTACCAGGGGACGAGAACGGAGACATATTTGAAGACGTCTCCCGATCACACGGTTGATCATACTCTGGGTTCCACATGCATGTTTAAGCTGAAGGAAGAATCCCTTAAACCTGGAGAGTTGAGACCCGTGGAATGGGTACCATGCAATATGACTTCAAAGGGTCTTCATTTGCTCACCGAACCTCTCCAATCCTATCACTGCTGCGTTTATGCCCCTGTACACACGCTTGATTCTCTTTCGGAGACATAGCAATCCATAGTTTTTAAGATACTTACTAGTCAGGTACTTTCTTAGGCGTTTAATATGGGGTGTTGAGTCCATTTCGTTGAGCAAGGAGTAGCTCTTGTCTATTCCATATTTGGCTTAAGGAACTTTATATGTGCTCATTTCAATCTCTGGTTATATGCAGCACCCCAACTCACCTTTCCCCTTAAGCAAGCATAAGTTGGTTTTCTAAATTTGAGACCCTGTTCTGTTTTGTAATCCAGTTCCTGTGTAGCCAAGTTTACATTCCGTGTATTAGTGATATCTTATGATGTTTCTTTTTCTGTGTGACTTATTTCAGTTAGAATAATCATACCTGAATCCACTCATTATGCTGCTACGGGCCTGATGACATAGATGTCACTGCTGAGTGATATTGCATTGTACGTAAGTACCACAACTTCTTCATCCATTTTTCACTTTCTGCGATATTGAACTTGTCCCGTAAACGAGGTTCTTGTAAACAGAGCCGTCCCAAACTTTGGGGTGGCTGTGTCTTTTTGATTTTCATTTCCCTAAGCTATAGGACCATAAGTGGAAGTGCCCTAGGCTCTGTTGCTTTGTTTTTTAGATGTTTCAGGAAACACCATACACTTCTCCCTAGTGGCTGTTGGCAATTTACATCCCGCCCATCAGCATAACAAGGCTCCCAGTTCTCCATGGCCTGTCCTGCCTTTCTGGATTTTACACTTTTTTCAGATGGCCCTTTTGACCAGGGGGAATTGAGACTTCATTGTAGTGCAGATTTCCATTGCAAGCTTGCTTGGTTGGCCAAAAAGGGCGTATGCGTTTTTTCCTGAATATATTCAGGAAAAAACGCATACGCCCTTTTTGGCCAAGTGCATCATTGTGGACGTTCTGCCTCTTTTCCTATGCTTTCAATGCAATTCCAGTCTACCTCCTGAAATCAGTTTCCTGCAATTCTGCCACGCATTCAAGTCCTCTTGGCAGCCTTACTTCAGTATATTTTTGGACGATAGCTGTCATTTATAACTCTGCAGGTTTGTGAATTACAGTGCCCTTGAGCTGCTTTCTTCAACTCGCTTTCTTGTGAGCTGGCCGCAACACCGCAGGATTGCTTCAGGCCCTAATCTGGTTCCGGCACGGCACGCTGAGCCTTTGGTTAATTCCTCTTCCTGGTGGGAAATGAGAGTTAAATTTGCCCGTCCAGACACCTCCAGCTAGTCTCTCATTGGTTCTCCGTATTCCTGTTCATCAACCGCAGAAATTGCAAACTGGGCCAAACAGGAGGTTAAAGGCACTGACTCTCCAAGTCGGGAGAGTGTTAGTAAACCGTCTGGAATGTTGCACCCGAGTACCAGGGGACGAGAACGGAGACATATTTGAAGACGTCTCCCGATCACATGGTTGATCATACTCTGGAATCCACATGCATGTTTTAGCTGAAGGAAGAATCACTTAAACCTGGAGAGTTGAGACCCGTGGAATGGGTACCATGCAATATGACTTCAAAGGGTCTTCATTTGCTCACCGAACCACTCCAATCCTATCACTGCTGCGTTTATGCCCCTGTACACATGCTTGATTCCCTTTCGGAGACATAGCAATCCATAGGTTTTAAGTTACTTACAAGTCAGGTACATTCTTAGGCGTTTAATATGGTGTGTTGAGTCCATTTCGTTGAGCAAGGAGTAGCTCTTGTCTATTCCATATTTGGCTTAAGGAACTTTATCTGTGCTCATTTCAATCTCTGGTTTTATGCAGCACCCCAACTCACCTTTCCCCTTAAGCAAGCATAAGTTGGTTTTCTACATTTGAGACCCTGTTCTGTTTTGTAATCCAGTTCCTGTGTAGCCAAGTTTACATTCCGTGTATTAGTGATATCTTGTGATGTTTCTTTTTCTGTGTGACTTATTTCAGTTAGAATCATCATATCTGAATCCACTCATTATGCTGCTACGGGCCTGATGACATAGATGTCATTGCTGCGTGATATTGCATTGTACGTAAGTACCACAACTTCTTCATCCATTTTTCACTTTCTGCGATATTGAACTTGTCCCGTAAACGAGGTTCTTGTAAACAGAGCCGTCCCAAACTTTGGGGTGGCTGTGTCTTTTTGATTTTCATTTCCCTAAGCTATAGGACCATAAGTGGAAGTGCCCTAGGCTCTGTTGCTTTGTTTTTTAGATGTTTCAGGAAACACCATACACTTCTCCGGAGTGGCTGTTGGCAATTTACATCCCGCCCATCAGCATAACAAGGCTCCCAGTTCTCCATGGCCTGTCCTGCCTTTCTGGATTTTACACTTTTTTCAGATGGCCCTTGTGACCGGGAGGAATTGAGACTTCATTGTAGTGCAGATTTCCTTTGCAAGCTTGCTTGGTTGGCCAAAAAGGGCGTATGCGTTTTTTCCTGAAGGAAAAAACGCATACGCCCTTTTTGGCCAAGTGCATCATTGTGGACGTTCTGCCTCTTTTCCTATGCTTTAAATGCAATTCCAGTCTACCTCCTGAAATCGGTTTCCTGCAATTCTGCCCCGCTTTCAAGTCCTCTTGGCAGCCTTACTTCAGTATATTTTTGGACGATAGCTGTCATTTATAACTCTGCAGGTTTGTGAATTACAGTGCCCCTGAGCTCCTTTCTTCAACTCGCTTTCTTGTGAGCTGGCCGCAACACCGCAGGATTGCTTCAGGCCCTAATCTGGTTCCGGCACGGCACACTGAGCCTTTGGTTAATTCCTCTTCCTGGTGGGAAATGAGAGTTAAATTTGCCCGTCCAAACACCTCCAGCTAGTCTCTCATTGGTTCTCCCTATTCCTGTTCATGTTCCGCAGAAATTGCAAACTGGGCCAAACAGGAGGTTAAAGGCACTGACTCTCCAAGTCGGGAGAGTGTTAGTAAAGCGTCTGGAATGTTGCACCCGAGTACCAGGGGACGAGAACGGAGACATATTTGAAGACGTCTCCCGATCACACGGTTGATCATACTCTGGGTTCCACATGCATGTTTAAGCTGAAGGAAGAATCCCTTAAACCTGGAGAGTTGAGACCCGTGGAATGGGTACCATGCAATATGACTTCAAAGGGTCTTCATTTGCTCACCGAACCTCTCCAATCCTATCACTGCTGCGTTTATGCCCCTGTACACACGCTTGATTCTCTTTCGGAGACATAGCAATCCATAGTTTTTAAGATACTTACTAGTCAGGTACTTTCTTAGGCGTTTAATATGGGGTGTTGAGTCCATTTCGTTGAGCAAGGAGTAGCTCTTGTCTATTCCATATTTGGCTTAAGGAACTTTATATGTGCTCATTTCAATCTCTGGTTTTATGCAGCACCCCAACTCACCTTTCCCCTTAAGCAAGCATAAGTTGGTTTTCTAAATTTGAGACCCTGTTCTGTTTTGTAATCCAGTTCCTGTGTAGCCAAGTTTACATTCCGTGTATTAGTGATATCTTATGATGTTTCTTTTTCTGTGTGACTTATTTCAGTTAGAATAATCATACCTGAATCCACTCATTATGCTGCTACGGGCCTGATGACATAGATGTCACTGCTGAGTGATATTGCATTGTACGTAAGTACCACAACTTCTTCATCCATTTTTCACTTTCTGCGATATTGAACTTGTCCCGTAAACGAGGTTCTTGTAAACAGAGCCGTCCCAAACTTTGGGGTGGCTGTGTCTTTTTGATTTTCATTTCCCTAAGCTATAGGACCATAAGTGGAAGTGCCCTAGGCTCTGTTGCTTTGTTTTTTAGATGTTTCAGGAAACACCATACACTTCTCCCTAGTGGCTGTTGGCAATTTACATCCCGCCCATCAGCATAACAAGGCTCCCAGTTCTCCATGGCCTGTCCTGCCTTTCTGGATTTTACACTTTTTTCAGATGGCCCTTTTGACCAGGGGGAATTGAGACTTCATTGTAGTGCAGATTTCCATTGCAAGCTTGCTTGGTTGGCCAAAAAGGGCGTATGCGTTTTTTCCTGAATATATTCAGGAAAAAACGCATACGCCCTTTTTGGCCAAGTGCATCATTGTGGACGTTCTGCCTCTTTTCCTATGCTTTCAATGCAATTCCAGTCTACCTCCTGAAATCAGTTTCCTGCAATTCTGCCACGCATTCAAGTCCTCTTGGCAGCCTTACTTCAGTATATTTTTGGACGATAGCTGTCATTTATAACTCTGCAGGTTTGTGAATTACAGTGCCCTTGAGCTGCTTTCTTCAACTCGCTTTCTTGTGAGCTGGCCGCAACACCGCAGGATTGCTTCAGGCCCTAATCTGGTTCCGGCACGGCACGCTGAGCCTTTGGTTAATTCCTCTTCCTGGTGGGAAATGAGAGTTAAATTTGCCCGTCCAGACACCTCCAGCTAGTCTCTCATTGGTTCTCCGTATTCCTGTTCATCAACCGCAGAAATTGCAAACTGGGCCAAACAGGAGGTTAAAGGCACTGACTCTCCAAGTCGGGAGAGTGTTAGTAAACCGTCTGGAATGTTGCACCCGAGTACCAGGGGACGAGAACGGAGACATATTTGAAGACGTCTCCCGATCACATGGTTGATCATACTCTGGAATCCACATGCATGTTTTAGCTGAAGGAAGAATCACTTAAACCTGGAGAGTTGAGACCCGTGGAATGGGTACCATGCAATATGACTTCAAAGGGTCTTCATTTGCTCACCGAACCACTCCAATCCTATCACTGCTGCGTTTATGCCCCTGTACACATGCTTGATTCCCTTTCGGAGACATAGCAATCCATAGGTTTTAAGTTACTTACAAGTCAGGTACATTCTTAGGCGTTTAATATGGTGTGTTGAGTCCATTTCGTTGAGCAAGGAGTAGCTCTTGTCTATTCCATATTTGGCTTAAGGAACTTTATCTGTGCTCATTTCAATCTCTGGTTTTATGCAGCACCCCAACTCACCTTTCCCCTTAAGCAAGCATAAGTTGGTTTTCTACATTTGAGACCCTGTTCTGTTTTGTAATCCAGTTCCTGTGTAGCCAAGTTTACATTCCGTGTATTAGTGATATCTTGTGATGTTTCTTTTTCTGTGTGACTTATTTCAGTTAGAATCATCATATCTGAATCCACTCATTATGCTGCTACGGGCCTGATGACATAGATGTCATTGCTGCGTGATATTGCATTGTACGTAAGTACCACAACTTCTTCATCCATTTTTCACTTTCTGCGATATTGAACTTGTCCCGTAAACGAGGTTCTTGTAAACAGAGCCGTCCCAAACTTTGGGGTGGCTGTGTCTTTTTGATTTTCATTTCCCTAAGCTATAGGACCATAAGTGGAAGTGCCCTAGGCTCTGTTGCTTTGTTTTTTAGATGTTTCAGGAAACACCATACACTTCTCCCGAGTGGCTGTTGGCAATTTACATCCTGCCCATCAGCATAACAAGGCTCCCAGTTCTCCATGGCCTGTCCTGCCTTTCTGGATTTTACACTTTTTTCAGATGGCCCTTGTGACCGGGAGGAATTGAGACTTCATTGTAGTGCAGATTTCCTTTGCAAGCTTGCTTGGTTGGCCAAAAAGGGCGTATGCGTTTTTTCCTGAAGGAAAAAACGCATACGCCCTTTTTGGCCAAGTGCATCATTGTGGACGTTCTGCCTCTTTTCCTATGCTTTAAATGCAATTCCAGTCTACCTCCTGAAATCGGTTTCCTGCAATTCTGCCCCGCTTTCAAGTCCTCTTGGCAGCCTTACTTCAGTATATTTTTGGACGATAGCTGTCATTTATAACTCTGCAGGTTTGTGAATTACAGTGCCCCTGAGCTCCTTTCTTCAACTCGCTTTCTTGTGAGCTGGCCGCAACACCGCAGGATTGCTTCAGGCCCTAATCTGGTTCCGGCACGGCACACTGAGCCTTTGGTTAATTCCTCTTCCTGGTGGGAAATGAGAGTTAAATTTGCCCGTCCAAACACCTCCAGCTAGTCTCTCATTGGTTCTCCCTATTCCTGTTCATGTTCCGCAGAAATTGCAAACTGGGCCAAACAGGAGGTTAAAGGCACTGACTCTCCAAGTCGGGAGAGTGTTAGTAAAGCGTCTGGAATGTTGCACCCGAGTACCAGGGGACGAGAACGGAGACATATTTGAAGACGTCTCCCGATCACACGGTTGATCATACTCTGGGTTCCACATGCATGTTTAAGCTGAAGGAAGAATCCCTTAAACCTGGAGAGTTGAGACCCGTGGAATGGGTACCATGCAATATGACTTCAAAGGGTCTTCATTTGCTCACCGAACCTCTCCAATCCTATCACTGCTGCGTTTATGCCCCTGTACACACGCTTGATTCTCTTTCGGAGACATAGCAATCCATAGTTTTTAAGATACTTACTAGTCAGGTACTTTCTTAGGCGTTTAATATGGGGTGTTGAGTCCATTTCGTTGAGCAAGGAGTAGCTCTTGTCTATTCCATATTTGGCTTAAGGAACTTTATATGTGCTCATTTCAATCTCTGGTTTTATGCAGCACCCCAACTCACCTTTCCCCTTAAGCAAGCATAAGTTGGTTTTCTAAATTTGAGACCCTGTTCTGTTTTGTAATCCAGTTCCTGTGTAGCCAAGTTTACATTCCGTGTATTAGTGATATCTTATGATGTTTCTTTTTCTGTGTGACTTATTTCAGTTAGAATCATCATACCTGAATCCACTCATTGTGCTGCTAAGGGCCTGATGACATAGATTTCATTGCTGAGTGATACTGCTTTGTAAGTATATACCACAACGTCTTTATCCATTTTTCACTTTCTGCGATGTTGAACTTGTACCGTAAACGAGGTTCTTGTAAACAGAGCCGTCCCAAACTTTGGGGTGGCTGTGTCTTTTTGATTTTCATTTCCCTAAGCTATAGGACTATAAGTGGAAGTGCCCTAGGCTCTGTTGCTTTGTTTTTTAGATGTTTCAGGAAACACCATACACTTCTCCCTAGTGGCTGTTGGCAATTTACATCCCGCCCATCAGCATAACAAGGCTCCCAGTTCTCCATGGCCTGTCCTGCCTTTCTGGATTTTACACTTTTTTCAGATGGCCCTTTTGACCAGGGGGAATTGAGACTTCATTGTAGTGCAGATTTCCATTGCAAGCTTGCTTGGTTGGCCAAAAAGGGCGTATGCGTTTTTTCCTGAATATATTCAGGAAAAAACGCATACGCCCTTTTTGGCCAAGTGCATCATTGTGGACGTTCTGCCTCTTTTCCTATGCTTTCAATGCAATTCCAGTCTACCTCCTGAAATCAGTTTCCTGCAATTCTGCCACGCATTCAAGTCCTCTTGGCAGCCTTACTTCAGTATATTTTTGGACGATAGCTGTCATTTATAACTCTGCAGGTTTGTGAATTACAGTGCCCCTGAGCTCCTTTCTTCATCTCGCTTTCTAGTGAGCTGGCCGCAACACCGCAGGATTGCTTCAGGCCCTAATCTGGTTCCGGCACGGCACGCTGAGCCTTTGGTTAATTCCTCTTCCTGGTGGGAAATGAGAGTTAAATTTGCCCGTCCAAACACCTCCAGCTAGTCTCTCATTGGTTCTCCCTATTCCTGTTCATGTTCCGCAGAAATTGCAAACTGGGCCAAACAGGAGGTTAAAGGCACTGACTCTCCAAGTCGGGAGAGTGTTAGTAAAGCGTCTGGAATGTTGCACCCGAGTACCAGGGGACGAGAATGGAGACATATTTGAACACGTCTCCCGATCACACGGTTGATCATACTCTGGGTTCCACATGCATGTTTTAGCTGAAGGAAGAATCCCTTAAACCTGGAGAGTTGAGACCCGTGGAATGGGTACCATGCAATATGACTTCAAAGGGTCTTCATTTGCTCACCGAACCTCTCCAATCCTATCACTGCTGCGTTTATGCCCCTGTACACACGCTTGATTCTCTTTCGGAGACATAGCAATCCATAGGTTTTAAGATACTTACTAGTCAGGTACATTCTTAGGCGTTTAATATGGGGTGTTGAGTCCATTTCGTTGAGCAAGGAGTAGCTCTTGTCTATTCCATATTTGGCTTAAGGAACTTTATCTGTGCTCATTTCAATCTCTGGTTTTATGCAGCACCCCAACTCACCTTTCCCCTTAAGCAAGCATAAGTTGGTTTTCTAAATTTGAGACCCTGTTCTGTTTTGTAATCCAGTTCCTGTGTAGCCAAGTTTACATTCCGTGTATTAGTGATATCTTATGATGTTTCTTTTTCTGTGTGACTTCTTTCAGTTAGAATCATCATACCTGAATCCACTCATTATGCTGCTACGGGCCTGATGACATAGATGTCATTGCTGGGTGATATTGCATTGTACGTAAGTACCACAACTTCTTCATCCATTTTTCACTTTCTGCGATATTGAACTTGTACCGTAAACGAGGTTCTTGTAAACAGAGCCGTCCCAAACTTTGGGGTGGCTGTGTCTTTTTGATTTTCATTTCCCTAAGCTATTGGACCATAAGTGGAAGTGCCCTAGGCTCTGTTGCTTTGTTTTTTAGATGTTTCAGGAAACACCATACACTTCTCCCGAGTGGCTGTTGGCAATTTACATCCCGCCCATCAGCATAACAAGGCTCCCAGTTCTCCATGGCCTGTCCTGCCTTTCTGGATTTTACACTTTTTTCAGATGGCCCTTTTGACCGGGGGGAAGTGAGACTTCATTGTAGTGCAGATTTCCTTTGCAAGCTTGCTTGGTTGGCCAAAAAGGGCGTATGCGTTTTTTCCTAAATATATTCAGGAAAAAACGCATACGCCCTTTTTGGCCAAGTGCATCATTGTGGACGTTCTGCCTCTTTTCCTATGCTTTCAATGCAATTCCAGTCTACCTCCTGAAATCGGTTTCCTGCAATTCTGCCCCGCCTTCAAGTCCTCTTGGCAGCCTTACTTCAGTATATTTTTGGACGATAGCTGTCATTTATAACTCTGCAGGTTTGTGAATTACAGTGCCCCTGAGCTCCTTTCTTCAACTCGCTTTCTTGTGAGCTGGCCGCAACACCGCAGGATTGCTTCAGGCCCTAATCTGGTTCCGGCACGGCACGCTGAGCCTTTGGTTAATTCCTCTTCCTGGTGGGAAATGAGAGTTAAATTTGCCCGTCCAGACACCTCCAGCTCGTGTCTCATTGGTTCTCCCTATTCCTGTTCATCTTCCGCAGAAATTGCAAACTGGGCCAAACAGGAGGTTAAAGGCACTGACTCTCCAAGTCGGGAGAGTGTTAGTAAAGCGTCTGGAAAGTTGCACCCGAGTACCAGGGGACGAGAATGGAGACATATTTGAACACGTCTTCCGATCACATGGTTGATCATACTCTGGGTTCCACATGCATGTTTTAGCTGAAGGAAGAATCCCTGAAACCTGGAGAGTTGAGACCCGTGGAATGGGTACCATGCAATATGACTTCAAAGGGTCTTCATTTGCTCACCGAACCTCTCCAATCCTATCACTGCTGCGTTTATGCCCCTGTACACACGCTTGATTCTCTTTTGGAGACATAGCAATCCATAGGTTTTAAGATACTTACTAGTCAGGTACATTCTTAGGCGTTTAATATGGGGTGTTGAGTCCATTTCGTTGAGCAAGGAGTAGCTCTTGTCTATTCCATATTTGGCTTAAGGAACATTGTCTGTGCTCATTTCAATCTCTGGTTTTATGCAGCACCCCAACGCACCTTTCCCCTTAAGCAAGCATAAGTTGGTTTTCTAAATTTGAGACCCTATTCTGTTTTGTAATCCAGTTCCTGTGTAGCCAAGTTTACATTCCGTGTATTAGTGATATCTTATGATGTTTCTTTTTCTGTGTGACTTATTTCAGTTAGAATCATCATACCTGAATCCACTCATTATGCTGCTACGGGCCTGATGACATAGATGTCATTGCTGCGTGATATTGCATTGTACGTAAGTACCACAACTTCTTCATCCATTTTTCACTTTCTGCGATATTGAACTTGTACCGTAAACGAGGTTCTTGTAAACAGAGCCGTCCCAAACTTTGGGGTGGCTGTGTCTTTTTGATTTTCATTTCCCTAAGCTATACGACCATAAGTGGAAGTGCCCTAGGCTCTGTTGCTTTGTTTTTTAGATGTTTCAGGAAACACCATACACTTCTCCCGAGTGGCTGTTGGCAATTTACATCCCGCCCATCAGCATAACAAGGCTCCCAGTTCTCCATGGCCTGTCCTGCCTTTCTGGATTTTACACTTTTTTCAGATGGCCCTTTTGACCGGGGGGAATTGAGACTTCATTGTAGTGCAGATTTCCTTTGCAAGCTTGCTTGGTTGGCCAAAAAGGGCGTATGCGTTTTTTCCTGAATATATTCAGGAAAAAACGCATACGCCCTTTTTGGCCAAGTGCATCATTGTGGACGTTCTGCCTCTTTTCCTATGCTTTAAATGCAATTCCAGTCTACCTCCTGAAATCGGTTTCCTGCAATTCTGCCCCGCTTTCAAGTCCTCTTGGCAGCCTTACTTCAGTATATTTTTGGAGGATAGCTGTCATTTATAACTCTGCAGGTGTTTGAATTACAGTGCCTCTGAGCTCCTTTCTTCAACTCGCTTTCTTGTGAGCTGGCCGCAACACCGCAGGAGTGCTTCAGGCTCTAATCTGGTTCCGGCACGGCACGCTGAGCCTTTGGTTAATTCCTCTTCCTGGTGGGAAATGAGAGTTAAATTTGCCCGTCCAGACACCTCCAGCTAGTCTCTCATTGGTTCTCCCTATTCCTGTTCATGTTCCGCAGAAATTGCAAACTGGGCCAAACAGGAGGTTAAAGGCACTGACTCTCCAAGTCGGGAGAGTGTTAGTAAAGCGTCTGGAATGTTGCACCCGAGTACCAGGGGACGAGAATGGAGATGTATTTGAAGACGTCTCCAGATCACACGGTTGATCATACTCTGGGTTCCACATGCATGTTTAAGCTGAAGGAAGAATACCTTAAACCTGGAGAGTTGAGACCCGTGGAATGGGTACCATGCAATATGACTTCAAAGGGTCTTCATTTGCTCACCGAACCTCTCCAATCCTATCACTGCTGCGTTTATGCCCCTGTACACATGCTTGATTCTCTTTCGGAGACATAGCAATCCATAGGTTTTAAGATACTTACTGGTCAGGTACATTCTTAGGCGTTTAATGTGGGGTGTTGAGTCCATTTCGTTGAGCAAGGAGTAGCTCTTGTCTATTCCATATTTGGCTTAAGGAACTTTATCTGTGCTCATTTCAATCTCTGGTTTTATACAGCACCCCAACTCACCTTTCCCCTTAAGCAAGCATAAGTTGGTTTTCTAAATTTGAGACCCTGTTCTGTTTTGTAATCCAGTTCCTGTGTAGCCAAGTTTACATTCCGTGTATTAGTGATATCTTATGATGTTTCTTTCTCTGTGTGACTTCTTTCAGTTAGAATCATCATACCTGAATCCACTCATTATGCTGCTACGGGCCTGATGACATAGATGTCATTGCTGAGTGATATTGCATTGTACGTAAGTACCACAACTTCTTCATCCATTTTTCACTTTCTGCGATATTGAACTTGTACCGTAAACGAGGTTCTTGTAAACACAGCCGTCCCAAACTTTGGGGTGGCTGTGTCTTTTTGATTTTCATTTCCCTAAGCTATAGGACCATAAGTGGAAGTGCCCTAGGCTCTGTTGCTTTGTTTTTTAGATGTTTCAGGAAACACCATACACTTCTCCCGAGTGGCTGTTGGCAATTTACATCCCGCCCATCAGCATAACAAGGCTCCCAGTTCTCCATGGCCTGTCCTGCCTTTCTGGATTTTACACTTTTTTCAGATGGCCCTTTTGACCGGGGGGAAGTGAGACTTCATTGTAGTGCAGATTTCCTTTGCAAGCTTGCTTGGTTGGCCAAAAAGGGCGTATGCGTTTTTTCCTGAATATATTCAGGAAAAAACGCATACGCCCTTTTTGGCCAAGTGCATCATTGTGGACCTTCCGCCTCTTTTCCTATGCTTTCAATGCAATTCCAGTCTACCTCCTGAAATCGGTTTCCTGCAATTCTGCCCCGCTTTCAAGTCCCCTTGGCAGCCTTACTTCAGTATATTTTTGGACGATAGCTGTCATTTATAACTCTGCAGGTTTGTGAATTACAGTGCCCCTGAGCTCCTTTCTTCAACTCGCTTTCTTGTGAGCTGGCCGCAACACCGCAGGATTGCTTCAGGCCCTAATCTGGTTCCGGCACGGCACGCTGAGCCTTTGGTTAATTCCTCTTCCTGGTGGGAAATGAGAGTTAAATTTGCCTGTCCAGACACCTCCAGCTAGTGTCTCATTGGTTCTCCCTATTCCTGTTCATCTTCCACAGAAATTGCAAACTGGGCCAAACAGGAGGTTAAAGGCACTGACTCTCCAAGTCGGGAGAGTGTTAGTAAAGCGTCTGGAATGTTGCACCCGAGTACCAGGGTACGAGACGAGAGACGTATTTGAACATGTTTCCCGATCACACGGTTGATCATACTCTGTGTTCCACATGCATGTTTTAGCTGAAAGGAGAATCCCTTAAACCTGGAGAATTGAGACCCGTGGAATGGGTACCATGCAATATGACTTCAAAGGGTCTTCATTTGCTCACCGAACCTCTCCAACCCTATCACTGCTGCGTTTATGCCCTTGTACACACGCTTGATTCTCTTTCAGAGACATAGCAATCCATAGGTTTTAAGATACTTACTAGTCAGGTACATTCTTAGGCGTTTAATATGGGGTGTTGAGTTCATTTCGTTGAGCAAGGAGTAGCTCTTGTGTATTCCATATTTGGCTTAAGGCACTTTATCTGTGCTCATTTCAATCTCTGGTTTTATGCAGCACCCCAACTCACCTTTCCCCTTAAGCAAGCATAAGTTGGTTTTCTAAATTTGAGACCCTGTTCTCTTTTGTAATCCAGTTCCTGTGTAGCCAAGTTTACATTTTGTGTATTAGTGATATCTTATGATGTTTCTTTTTCTGTGGGACTTATTTCAGTTAGAATCATCATACCTGAATCCACTCATTATGCTGCTACGGGCCTGATGACATAGATGTCATTGCTGAGTGATATTGCATTGTACGTAAGTACCACAACTTCTTCATCCATTTTTCACTTTCTGCGATATTGAACTTGTACCGTAAACGAGGTTCTTGTAAACAGAGCCGTCCCAAACTTTGGGGTGGCTGTGTCTTTTTGATTTTCCTTTCCCTAAGCTATAGGACCATAAGTGGAAGTGCCCTAGGCTCTGTTGCTTTGTTTTTTAGATGTTTCACGAAACACCATACACTTCTCCCGAGTGGCTGTTGGCAATTTACATCCCGCCCATAAGCATAACAAGGTTCCCAGTTCTCCATGGACTGTCCTGCCTTTCTGGATTTTACACTTTTTTCAGATGGCCCTTTTGAACGGGGGGAAGTGAGACTTCATTGTATTGCACATTTCCTTTGCGAGCTTGTTTGGTTGGCCAAAAAGTGCGTATGCGTTTTTTCCTGAATATATTCAAGGTCAGGCCTCGGGGAAGGGTTAGGTTTAGGGTTCGGGCTAGGGTTAGGGTTAGGGGACGGGGACGGTTTAGGGTCCAGGTGAGGGTACGACAACGCTTTAGGGATAGCGTACATGTGAGGGCGCGGGTTAGTGTCAGCGTACGGGTTAGGATTAGGGGACGGGTGAGTGTCAGGCTTCGGGGAAGGGTTAGGGTTAGGGTTCGGGCTAGGGTTAGGGTTAGGGGATGGGGACGGTTTAGGGTCCAGGTGAGGGTACGACAACGCGTTAGGGGGAGCGTACGTGTGAGGGCGCGGGTTATTGTCAGCGTATGGGTTAGGATTAGGGGACGGTTGAGGG